>NW_027361672.1:14627500-15227500 GCF_039654945.1 Dendrobates tinctorius
CACACATCCCTAAAACATCAGCCACTCACTTCCGATGGATCCTTCCAGTAGGAATGTTGTTCCTTTCATCATAGGCCATGCTGACCTCTCTCCAAATGTAACGTTTATGGTTGTGGACCAAAAGTTCAATTTTGGTCTCATCACTCCATATTACTTTGTTCCAGAAGTTTTGAGGCTTGTCTCTGTGCTGTTTTGCGTATTGTAGGCAAGATACTTTGTGGCATTTTCACAGTAATGGCTTCTAGCGACTCGACCATGCAACCCATTTTCAAGTGCCTCCTTTTTGTGTATCTTGAAACAGCCACACCACTATTTTTCAGAGAGTCCTGTTGTGAACTCATTTTCTGGTTTGCCTCTGGCTTCTGGTGAGGGGGATGGAGCTGGCTGTGCTGACAGAAGAGTCATGAGTTCTCTATCTGGACTCCCTCTGTTGGTGACAAGAGGTAATGAAGCTGATCTAAATGGCAGGGACCTGCCACCTGAGGAGGAGGACTGCGATTGGACATCAGGAGTCTCTGATTGGATTTAAGACAGCCAACTCCCTATTTTCTTGCTGGTGATTTCTCCTGCCTGGGGCTTCTGGTTTTCAGTTTGGTTCCTGCCTTCTCAAGATAAGTTTTGCTCTGCTCTTGTTCATTTGAGTTTCTGTCTGGTTTACTTAGTTTTTTGTGTTCAGCCAGCCCCGGCTGGGGCTGTGCTGAATTCCCATTTTTGTCTCTGATTATTTCAGTTTGTTTTTGTCCCTGATCAGTTGATCTCTTTTGCTCTGTCTTCAGAATATACCTGAGTGCTGCTATAGGGAATTGAAGTCTAGCGACTTCAGGGCTTTTTTCTATCAGACGTGTTGGACATCTTTTTGGCAGGGTTTTTGCATGATTGCAGACAGCAGCTTTCCTTTCCTATCCTTTCTAGTTAGTGTGGGCCCCATAGTTTGGTCAGCCTATCTTTCTATCTGTGTTTGTGTTTTCATCTTGTTTCACCGACAATATATGTTGGGGGCTGTCTATTGCTTTGGGGTCTGCTCTGGGGCAGTTTAGATTTTCCCTTTTCTTTCTTTAGGCTAATTTAGTTCTCCGGCCATGATGAGGCGTCTACCATCGTAGGTACGCTCCACGGCTACTGCTAGTTGTGTGGATAGGATCAGGGGTCTGCAATCCGCTAGTTACCAACCTCTCCGGTTTTCTGGGCTTAGCTTTCTTTTTGTTTTTCCTCCTCGGTGACTCATTCATAACAGAGTCCAGTATTTCAGCTGATGTTATTTGTGGGTTTTTCTTTGTATTCCGAACAACTTTCCTGGCAAATTTTTGTTGGTCTACCTGACCGTGGTTTTGTTTTTACAGAATCCCTGATTTTCCATTTGTTAATCACAGTTTGAATGCGGCTGACTGGCATTACTTTCCTGTTTTATACAGTTCAACTACTGTTTCCCATAGATCCATTGTCAATTCTTTTGCTTTCCCCATGACTCACAATCCAGAAATGTCAGTGACTGGATGAAAGATGCAAGAGTCTGTCTGGATCCCAGAAACTCACTCAGCTTTTATGCACACATACTGATTACATGCAAACAGGTCACAGGATGTTACCTTTAGTAGCCATTCAATCCAATTTGTGTCAACTTCTGTGCATGCTATTAGTCCAAATTCACCAGGGTATGTGAACTTTTGATCAGGGTCATTTTGATATTTTGGGTTGTCATTATGATTTAAAAAGAGAAAGCACAGTAGTTTGACAATAAATTACTTCACCCAACCAGTAACCGTGAGTGGAGAAAAAGTTTTGGTGTTATCATTCATATTCTCTGAAAAAAGGCCAAGAAAGCAAAAATTCTGCTGGGGTATTTAAACTTTTGAGCACAAGTGTATATCAATATACAGTTGAAACCAGAAGTTTACATACACTATATACTGTAAAAAGACACATATGCATGTTTTCTTTCAATATCTGACATGAAATCAGAATAAACCTTTCCTGTTCCTTTGACCTCATGATTCTCATTTGGTCTGACATGCACTGTGAGCTGTAAGGTCTTATAGGCGTGTGCCTTTACAAATCAAATCCCATCAGTTCAATTAAACGCCAATAAAGGAGTAGAACCATCCCAAGGAGGATCACAAGGAAATGGACAGCATGTGTCTTAAATATGAATGTCTGGGCAAAGGGTCTGAATACTTATGATCAAGTGATATTTCAGATTTTCTTTTTTAATAAATTTGCAAAACTTTCTACATTTCTGTGTTTTTTCAGTCAAGATGGGGTGCAGAGTGTACATTAATGAGAAAAAATGAACTTTTTTGAATTTTCCCAATGGCTGCAATGCAAAAAAGAGTGAAACATGTAAAGGGGTCTGAATACTTTCCGTACCCAATGTATATAGACTGCTGTATATCTCTCTATATATAAAACTGAATGTGTGTGTGTGTTTCACCAACCAATCACAAAGCATCTTTCATTTCAACAGAGCTGTTCAAAAGAAGCTGAGCTATGATTGGTTGCTATGAGCAACAGTTTTCCTTGCAACCAATCACTAAGCATCTCTCATTTCACCAGAGCTGACAACACCTCAGCAGACACTGACCTGACATGGGAGAAAACTAGCATCCCTAGGAACATAAGCTCCCAGCCATTGTCTGCTCCCCAAAAAGGAGCACAGAGCACATGACAGAAATGAATCCCCCCCTCCTGTGCCCATATACACATCACACATCCTCCATCATATAAGCACATCTTCCCTCTTAAAGGGATCATTGGTATGTGAGTCAGAGCAAATCCATCCAGTACTTTGGTTTTGACCCCAGGCCTCTCTTAAAGGGATCTCAGGTATGGAAGTTAGGACCATTCCACTCAGCTCTGTGGTTCTGACCCCAGTTTCTCTTAAAGGGATCATTGGTATGGAATTTAGGGCAAATCCACTCTGCACTTTGGTACTGACCCCATGCCTTTCTTAAAGGGATCTCCAGTATGGAAGTCAGGGCAATTGCCTTCAAATGCTTTGGTACTGACCCCAGGCTCTCTTAAAGGGATCTCCTGTATGGAAGTTAGGGCAAATCTCTCAGCACTCTGATTCTGACCCCAGAGTTCTATTAAAGGGATCATTGGTATGTAAGTCAGGTCAGGGCAAATCCACTCAGCGCTCTGGTTCTGACACCAGGCCTCTCTTAAAGGGATCCCCGGTATAGAAGTTAGGACCATTCCACATAGCACTCTGGTTCTGACTCCAGGCTGACGGGATGATGTGGGATATTAGTGGTAGTTGTCCGGTGGCTCTGGCTGATGGGATGATGTGGGATATTAGGGGTAGCAGTCCGGTGGCTCTGGCTGACAGGATTATGTGGGATATTAGGGGTAGTAGTCTGGTGGCTCTGGCTGATGGGATGATGTGGGATATTAGGGGTTGTTGTCCGGTAGCTCTGGCTGACGGGATGATGTGGGATAATATAGTGAATGTGGCTATGTGGAGTGGGCGGGGTGCTACACTCAGCTTTATATATATATATATATATATATATATATATATGTAGATATAATCATTATAATTTGTTATAACAAGCCGTAGTTAGTTACTATGCCCGGGCAGCGCTGGGCTCTTCAGCTAGTACAATATACAAGTGATACTGCTGTAAATAATCACTGTATCACCTATATAATGTATGTACAGCAGTCTATATCTAATATATAAAGCTCAATGTGGGTGTGTATGTATGTATGTATGTATTAAAACTGACTCAAGGAAAAAGTGCAATGCTAAAATGACAACAATTGCACACATGGAATATAAGAGAGACAACTCGGGATGATAAGATAAAAACAGCGAAACACTGAAAAAATGTCCAAAATTTATTTATTGATAATTATCATACATATAAATGGATAAAAATAAATATATATACCGGAAAGAGGGCCAATGCCATGGATAAGGCACTATCGGGGACCAAAATTTTACAATAAAATGTAAATGCATGTGCAAGGGTACATTATATGAATAAATAAATCAATACATGTATAAAGTGACCGTGCAATAATGTACAAACCAACCAAGCTAGTACTATAAAGTGCTTAATGCAAAAACCAGTGCAGCAATGAACTAATATGTGATAAATAAGAGAGCAACCTATAGCTCAACTCAACACACTAGCGGTGACACAAAGGGTAAAAAAGTGCCAAAGATGAACTGTGAATAAATGAACAATCAATACTAAGTGCTGTACCTCTATGCTGCAAGGGTCCCTGGGATGTGCCAGCCCTGACGCGAGTTTCAGCGTACCTTCGTCAGGGGGTGGCGTCATCCAGAATGGGAAGGTTTAAAAAGGGTGAAATAACCAATGGGAGAAGAGCGAGTGTAGCGTGACGCGCATTAGCGTCATCTGCTGCCAGGCAACCCCCCACTGCCAGCCCACGTGTATCACCCTACATCGTAGCATGGAGATGCGGCACTGAGGGACGCAGACATGGCGGGCGGGATCCCTGGAGAGTGACGTCAGCGTGCGTTCCACTCAGTCCTGTCATTGGACAGTGAAGTCACGTGGTATGAAGGTCCTGTGAATGTACTGATAGTAAATACTAAAGTCCAGGGATTGGACAGAAGTAAACACATGGTACAAAAGGTCCTACACCATGTAAACAAAGAAGCTAAACAAGGAATATTACAAAAATCAAAAAATAAAAAAATAATAAAAATCCTACAATAAATAACTGCTAATATGTGCCAAATAGGAAAAATAAATATGACAATACCGGCCAAGAAATATAGGAATGTATACATACAAATAATGAATGAAATATTAATAATGAAAATAAATAAAATACTATGTGAAATATAAATAAGGAGAAATAATAAAGAATAATAAAAAATAAAAAATAATATAATAATATAACAGTGAAATAAATAATATATATATATATATCATAAACATAACAATATAAATATGCCAGATATTTATTATATATTCCTTTTCATCAAAGCATCTTCAGAAAAAACAGCAGCGACGCCAGTCAACTCTAGGACGCCACAGCAAAAGATCTCCCAGATAAGAAGAAGTAAATTACTATAATAAGAATATATAAATATATATACATTAATGAAATATAAACGATAATAATAATAATCATAAACATGAATATAAATTTAAGAGTATATATAATTCATAAATATGACCTATACTTTATATTAATAATATATATATATATATAACATATACATATTGTCCATATAAATTAATAATATGGTACCAAATAATAAAATCCTTATAAAATATCAATATATTAATAGATAAAATTGACAATAAAATAACAATATGATAAAATATAAAATGCTGAATGACTGGGTGGTCAAAGAAAAGGAACATAGCTGATACTCTCTTTAAGGCCTTGTGGATATATCGAATTTAGTGTCCATATCCATCTAGTCTCCATTTGTGCTAATTTTTGTCTAGTTTTCCCTCCACGTATTGAAGATGGAATCATGTCAATGCCTCTGACACGAAATTTACTTGAGTCACAGTTGTGAAATTGTTTAAAATGCCTCGGTATGGTTTTTAAGGCAAATAAGTCATTCTCATTTTTTGCCGCATTAATTCCAATCACGTGCTCCCTCACTCTAACCTTTAATTGTCTTGAGGTTTGACCAACGCAGATCTTTAGACAAGGGCATGTTGCATAGTAAATAACTGCACTGGTTTTTGCATCAAGCACTATATAGTACTAGCTTGGTTGGTTTGTACATTATTGCACGGTCACTTTATACATGTATTTATTTATTTATTTATTCATATAATGTACCCTTGCACATGCATTTACATTTTATTGTAAAGTATTGGTCCCCGGTAGTGCCTTATCCATGGCATTGTCCCTCTTTCCGGTATATATATATTTATTTTTGCCCATTTATATGTATGATAATTATCAATAAATAAATTTTGGACATTTTTTCAGTGTTTCGCTGTTTTTATGTATGTATGTATGTATGTATGTATGTATGTATGTATGTCCGGGATTGGCATCCGCACCATTGCAGCTACAGCCACAAAATTTTGCACAGTCACATGTCTGGACTCCGACAGCATCATAGGCTATGTTGTGAGGTGAAATTTTAACCCCGCGCGATCCAATTCACCAAACAATTTTGCCCCTATCTACATAATGGGGAAAAAGTGAAAGGTAAAGTGTTGGAGGCAAATTGACAGCTGCCAGATGTGAACAAGGGGGACTTAAAGAATGAGAGCGATGGCGCCAAACAGTATATACTGTACAGTTGCTAAGGTGGGGCCCTGACATGGGATACTCACCACACACGGGGATATGAACACACACACAAGATGCGCCACACACTACCACGTGCTTCACCACATATACCACCCTCCGCACACATTTCACCACACATACACCAACCTCGCCACATAAACGTCGAAACACAAAAGTCGCCACTCAAAACTCGCCACGCTGTCCCAGAGCTGTTTAAAAGATGAAAAATGAGCTGTGATTGGTTGCTATCAGCAACAGTTTTCTTTGTAGACAGTTGTGGTAACTGAGGCCTATTATTCTTATCATTTCTATGGTGTTATCGTCCTTCTGTAAAACTGGAAATAACACAATTTATTACTGTGCCAACACAGACCACCCTCTGACACAGACTGCAGGGGGAGCCCAGTATCACACAGGATAGGATTAGATACACGGCTCAGCAGTCAGTATCACACAGGAGAGGATTAGACACATGGCTCAGTAGGCAGTATCACACAGGATAGGATTAGATACACAGCTCAGCAGTCAGTATCACACAGGATAGGATTAGATACACAGCCCAGCAGTCAGTATAACACAGGATAGGAATAGATACACGGCTCAACAGACAGTATCACACAGGATAGGATTAGATGCGCAGCTCAGCACACCTTATCACACAGAATAGTATTAGATACATGGCTCAGCAGACAGTATCACACAGAATAGGGTTAGATACATGGCTCAGCAGTCAGTATCACACAGGACAGGATTAGATGCATGGTTGTTATGTTCAATATAATCATTATAATTTGTTATAACTAACCACAGTTGTCTACTATGCCCAGGCAACTCCGGGCTCTTCAGCTAGTATATACATAAAGCTGAGTGTTTGTGTGTGTGTGTGTATATGTGTATGTGTATGTGTGTTTATGTGTGTGTGTATGTATGTGTGTATCAAGCCTCGTCCCACATTATGATGTCATAATGACTAATAATGTCATAACGGTTGCCATGGTGACAATGATGTCATAATAGGTTGCCATGGTGAAGATGATGTCATAATTGTCATAAAGGGTATATGGGCACAGAACTATGGTATGGAGGATGTATGATGGGTATATGGGCACTGGACTATGGGATGGCGGATATGTATGATGGGTATATGGGCATGGGACTATGGGATGGCGGATATGTATGATGCGTATATGGGCACTGGACTGTGGGATGGTGGATATGTATGATGGTATATAGGCACTGGACTATGGGATGGAGGATATGTATGATGGGAATATGGGCACTGGACTATGGGATGGAGGATATGTATGATGGGTATATGGGCACAGGACTATGGGATGGAGGATATGTATGATTTGAATATGGGCACTGGACTATGGGATGGAGGATATGTATGATGGGTGTATGGGCACTGGACTATGGGATGGAGGATAATCATTATAATTTGTTATAACTAACCACAGTTAGTTACTATGCCTGGGCAACGCCGGGCTCTACAGCTAGGTGATACTGATACTGATTATACAGTATATAGGTGATACTGCTGTGACCTCTTGTCAGCGATGTACTTCTTTTCAGAGGTGCAAAAAAATTATGGGTAACTATGTTTTTATGCAGGTTTATAAAGACGGACACCGCTGGATCATAGGCCAAACAGTGTCCACAGAGTTTCCATCTGCCTCATTTTAGGGACAATTCTGCTGGGGGTTCCGTCTGAATCACATATTTCAGAGATTTACACGGAACCCCCAGTGTAAGCGTACAATGCAGAATAAATGCGCGCCAAGCCTTACTGCTGGTCAAGAATTGCTTTTAGTTTTAGTCTCACACATGGGGGTGGTCTCACGCACAGGGGGTCTCACACACGGGGGAGTCTCCCACACATCAGCATTCATCCTCCGTGGTGTGGACGGGCCCTACCTCTGCTCTCTGCCTCTGCTTCAGCTTCTGCTCCACGCTCTTCTGCTTCGCCCTCTCGTGGCGGCTGTCGGGATCTCTGGCCTTGTATTTATCCTTCCGGCTGGCGGCCTCCATGACAAAGACTGGGGACCACAGCCATACCCGACACTGAGTGTACCTGCGTGGAGGTGAGGAGGTCATGTCATGGAGAAGGCATGTGACTCAACTTCACGTAGTAACATCCCTCCTCTCACAGAATGGTTGCGTTTAGATCAGAGTTGATTTTTTTGTGATCCTCATTTTAGCCACTCTGATCTAGACGGCTCATTAGTGAGCTTGAAGTGACTAGATCGGAGGTGATTTTTTTGAGAACCTCATTTTACCAATTCCGATCTAGATGTTTCAGTGCTGAAGTGACTACATCGGAGTTGCTGGCGCAAGAACGTAAAAAAAAAATCACCTCTAATGTAGTCAGCCCAGCACTGAACCGTCTAGATCGGAGTTGATTCCTGGAGCTCCTCATACAGTCTCTATTCTAGTCCACACTTCTGGCTTTGTAATGCTTTTTTATAGAATTTCTCAATGTTTTTAATGGCGTGGGCACCACAGATCAGAAAGGAATGTTTTTTACACTGTTCTATATTTTATGGTTTTGGGCAAAATTCTTTTTTTTCTGATTGATAAAACTTACATTTTTATTGTCACTTTCTGTAATATAAATAATTACGCTCAGCGCTGATTGTTCAGTGTTACCAAAATGTTGCTTTGTGAGAAGTGGGCAGAGCTTAACAGGGAAAGGCTTAAAAGAGTGCAACCAACAGTCATAATAGTTTGCAACCGATAGTCCTCATAAAAGAGCGCAACTGATAGTCATCATAAAAGAGAGAGCAATCGACAGTCATTATAAAAGAGGGCAACCGATAGTTATAACAGCACAACCGACAGTCATCATAACAGGGCGCACCTGACAGTCATCATAACAGAGCACAACCAACAGTCACCATAATAGAGTGCATCCGACAATCATCAGAAAAGTGTGCCACCGACAGTCATCATAACAAAATGCAACTTTCAGTCATCAGAAAAGAGCGCAACCGAAAGTTATCATAACAGAGCCATACTGACAGTCACCAAAACAGAGTCCCACCGACAGTCATCATAACAGAGCGCAACCAAAAGTCATCATTAACAGCCTATTGATCACGCCCATAATATTAACAGCACTATATATGACCTATGTCCTATGCAAGCCCTAAAGCCCTATTTTTGTGCATTTTTCCGCTAGGCAGCTGGCCCCTCCATTATTTGTGTGAGTGGATGGTTGTTCTTATCAGTGGAATGCACCTGTGCTGCTCCAGCCTTTATCAATGGGGGTCTGATGCATTCTGCTAGTGCATTTGTCAAGGTTTTGGTGAGGCTATTTTTCATGTTCTGTTTTTTTTAATCTTGCTATGTTATCTGTTAAGATAGGAGCATAGCAAGTTACGAGACCCTGGCATCTCCACTATCCCAATAATTCAGGGAACAGGCATAGGCTGGGCGTCCCTAGTTTAAGGGATTGGGTAGGTGACCACAGTCACTTACCTTGATCTTGAAGTTTTGAATAATAGAAATTGAATGAGTAGACCATTATTTACAAATTGAATATCCAATTAATGTACAAAGAAGTTTAAAGGAAAATATTGCTTACCTTACCTCTTCTCTTAAATTTTGTTAAGGATTTCAATTGCTAAAGAAGCAAATTTAAAACATTAAATGTTAGCAAAACCCTTGACCGTTTGCATTTCACTGCACAACCTCTAGGTAGCTGCACATAGACACGTATAGTATAGACATTTAGAGATAAGAGTATCACCTAAAAAATTTTAACAGCCGGTCACTGAGCCACACATCTAAGGATATGTTGAGGTAAAGACCCCGTTACACATAACGATGTCCCAGCGATCCCACCAACGATCCGACATGGATGGGATCGCTGGGACATTGTTAGGCTGATCGCTGGTGAGCTGTCACATAGACAGCCCCTACAGCGATCAGGACCAACGAGCAAGCTGGTTTGCAATGTAAACAGCGGGTATCTAAGAGTCGCGCGGCTCCTGCATACCCGCTGTTTACCTTGGAAACCAGCTTTCAGCGTCACTGATCTCTGGTCTCTCGCTGGCCAGCGGGAGACCAACGATCAAAAAATGGCCCAGGACGAAGGAGCGCAATCAGCGATACCTGGGCAGGGGGGCCGGTCGCTGATCCTCGTCACACACAGCGAGATCGCTCTGGCGTCACAAAATCAGCGATTTCGCTGGCGAGATCGCTGTGTGTAATGGCGCCTTAAGAGAAGAGGTAACAAAAGACACGTCTGTATGCCATTTGTGAAATTTCATCCAATGAAATTCCAACTGAGAAGTTAGCATAAATATTGTTAGACTACTGACACCTGATAATGAATGCTTGACACATAACAGCAACATTCTAAATGATTCATTGATGGACATTTAGATATTTTGTTGTGATACAGCTAATGTTAATTAAGGATTTTATTACTTAATTATATTTGGACAACTGCCAATATCTAATTTATAATTGTAGTAAATTGAATATTGATCTTACTAATGGAATATCTGTTTATAATGAGTTTTTATATACATTTTTAATCTTAAAACCAGAATATATTCTCATATTATCATACATAATTTCTGTTGGATTGGAAACCTGGATTGGATAACTGGTTTTCTTTACTATTTTCCAAGGGGCATGTAGGTTGTCATATGCCTGTTCATTTCCAATGTTTGGGTTTTATCCTTTTATGTGCTCCTGCTAGTAAACAAAGAAGATCTGTATACAGTAATTACAGCCACCATTACAATTATGCATCTTTCATTGTTAATTAGTAGGGATGAGCGAACGTGCTCGGTGACACTCAGATATCACTCCAGTATCTGGGTGCTCAAATGTACTCGACACTCGACGAGCATTAGCTGGAGCTCAAATTTGAAACTCGAATCCCTGCCCCTTATGCTTGGTGCCTGTTACACAGCCAATAAGCATGCAGGGATTGCCTGCGAGTCAGTGTAATGCCGTAGTCATCTTGTTAGTGGCATTAATGTGATTGGCTGGCAGTATAAAAGAACAGGTGCTACCACGCTCGGCTCACTGACGCCATTGCACAGCTCTGGAGTTAGCAGTCCATTGCTAAATATGCCAAGTATAAGCCGAGGCCCCTAATTTTGCCACAAAAAACTGGGAAAACTTATTGACTTGAGTATAAGCCTAGGGTGAAAAATGCAGCAGCTACTGGTAAATTTCAAAAATAAAAATAGATACCAATAAAAGTAAAATTAATTGAGACATCAGTAGGTTAAATCATTTTGAATATCAATATTGAATCTGGAGCCTCATATAATGCTCCATACAAAATACACCCCATATAATGCTGCACAAAGGTTAATAATGGCCCCATAAGATGCTCCATAGATTATACCTCATATGCTGCACCATAAGATGCTCCATAGATTATGCCCCATATGCTGCCCCATAAGATGCTCAATAGATTATGCCCATATGCTGCCCCATAAGATGCTCCATAGATTATGTCCCATATGCGGCCCCATAAGATGCTCCATAGATTATGCTCCATATGCTGCCCCATAAGATGCTCCATAGACTATGCCCCATATGCTGCTCCATAAAGGTTAAGGCCCCATGGCCCCATATGCTGCTGCGAATAAAAAAAAATAACATACTCACCTCGTCGCTGGGGGCCTGGTGCTGGTGTCCTGAGCAGGTGGGGACACCGGCGCACTATGGGGGCCAGGTGCCGGTGTCGCCCCTGGCTCAGGCCCCGGCATCTGAGATATTCATCTGCCCCCGTTCCACCGCCACGCACCGCTCTGTCTTCTGGGTCCTCTGTCAGTGACTGTTCAGGCAGATGGCATGCACTAACCACGTCATCCCGCCCTCTGACCTGAAAGTCACAGCCAGAGGATGCGGAGGACAGAGCGGCACGTGGTGGTGGAATGGGGACAGGTGAATATCGCATATACTTACCCCCTCCTTGCGGGGTCTCTGCAGCCCCTGCTTCTCCCACGGTCTCCCCATAACCTGTACCCAAAACTATATTAGACTAAATGTCCATGGTTTACCAGGTAGGTTGCAGCATCCCATCTTACCCGACGGGCACCGTTTCACTGATTGCTTTTTCCGGGGGTGTTCTTGGGTAGGTAAACCATGGACATTTAGTCTAATATAGTCTTGGGTTAAGGATATGGGGTTTTTGAAGCCACATGTTCATGGGGAGGCACGGTGGCTTAGTCGTTAGCACTGCAGCCTTGCAGCGCTGGAGTCCTGGCTTCAAATCCCACCAAGGACAACATCTTCAAGGAGTTTGTATGTTCTCCCCGTGTCTCTATCGATTTCCTCTGGGTACTCCAGCTTCCTCCTACACTCCAAAGACATACTCATAGGGAATTTAGATTGTGATGCCCATCGGGGACAGCGATGATAATGTGTGCAAACTGTAAAGCGCTTTGGAATATGTTGTTGCTATATAAATAAAAGATTATTATTATATTGAATTCCCTGCTGTTAGGCACTCCTTCATATGTACACTGCAGGGTCTATGAATGGATTACACTGATGTATATCATTAAATAGGATTGAAGGATTGATCCATTAGGGATATGATTTATAGGGGAAACCATTGATAGCACCAGTATGGTTCTATTTGTTGTTTTCCTTTTTATTCTACTGGCTTCTTTCTTGCACTGTAATAGCATTATATGAATATCAGGACCCCCATCCTTATTCTGCCTCCGTGGCCTTTACTTATATATCTTTTAGCAATCATCTGCAGAATTTTCCCCTCCTTTTTTGAAGGCCTTTTTTGCCTTTTCTTTTAAATTGTTTTTAAATTAATAAAAATACATTGTTTAATTCTAATTTTCTTTGGGTTCGCTTTGTGTCAACTGGGGTGACCCCCTACCTGACTGAGTTGATTTATGCTAAGTAGGCCGACTAGTCTGGGGACACTAATGCCCTATCTACTAGTCAAAGGTCTCATTTACATATCATACATGGACTTTAAGTCCCCGTCACACTAAGTGATATCGCTAGCAATATCGCTGTAACGTCACTGGTTTTGTGACGCAGCAGCGATATTGCTAGCGATATCGCTATGTGTGATACTTACCTCCGTCCGGCTCCCCCGCTGATTATCACTGATCGTGCGAGAACGGCCTGGGCCATTTCTCGTCGTCAGCTTCCTGTGGCGCCGACGAGCGACGCGTGGATGCAGGCGGGAGGACGTCAGGATCGCCTCGCCTGACAGGTAAGTAGCGACCCCCGACCACTGCTATGTCGCTGGTGAGATCTCCCTGTGTGGCAGCTCACTAGCGACCACTTAGCGATGCACCAGCAATCCATATCGTTGTTGGGATCCCTGGTGCATCGCTAAGTGTGACAGTACCTTAAGAAATACTTTTTCTAAAGATCTGTTTAGGTTTGTAATGTAATAAAGGGACTGTTAGGCAGGTATTTACATATGCAGAGGCAATTGCTGGTGGTTCTGGGGACAGGGGGGACCTGACAAGTTCACTTTAAATTTGGCCAGGTCAGGAAGGTGAAAACAAGAATTGGGCAAAGGAGTTAAAGGAGTTAAAGGAGTTTTCCACTTTCCACCAAACAATTCCTGTAATGTAACGGCAAAATCAGATAGTACTTACACTCCCTGAGTCCAGTGCTGGCTCTCCACGATTGCTCCAGTCTTAAGGTACCGTTACATTTAGCGATGCACCAGCGATCTCGACAACGATATGACCCGGTCAGGATCGCTGGTGCATCGCTAAATGGTCGCTAGTGAGCTGCCAAACAGGCAGATCTCACCAGCGATACAGCAGCGGTCGGCGGTTGTCACTTACCTGTCACACGCAGCGAGGGTGACGTCTTCCGCCCATGTCCATGGAGTCGCTCATCGGCGCCAGCAGGATGCCGACGATGAGAAATGGACCAGGACGATCTCGCGCGATCAGCGATATCCAGCGGGGAGCCGGGTCGGAGGTAAGTTGCACATGTAGCGAGATCGCTAGCGATATCGCTGTTGCGTCACAAAATTGGCGATGCTTTAGCGATATCGCTAGCGATCTCGCTATGTGTGAAGGGGGCTTTAGTGTTTTGGCTGCAGCGGTGGGATTTTGTTGACAGCTCACATCACTGCCATAGCTAACGATTGAGATTACCGGCTTGGCTAATGGTGATGTGAACTGTTGATGTGACATCACTACTGCAGCCAAAGCAATGTCACTGGAGCAGGTTGGGAGAGCCGGCACTGGATCTGAGGAGTGAGAGTATTATTTGAATTTATGTTACACAATATGTAGGAAAACACTTTTCTGCTTTTCTAAAGGTGGAAAAAAAACCCTTTAAAGCCATTAATTTTCGTGCATATGTGCAAAATGCTTTTTTCATATTTTTCCTTTTATTTTTTGTTCACTAGCAGTTGAAAATGAAAACATAAATTACATTGAGATTTTGTCTGTTGGGAAATAATCATTTGATATTCTGTGTTCCCAGTACAATACATTAAAGAATAATCATTTAATGAAAATCTCGAGTAATCAATCCCTTCTCCTATATTGCTTTTTTGTTGTATCACCATTTACTATACAAGGATTTTCAGCATGTAAGGTCTGAAATAGATTTAGATCAGCATACTAAATGTGTATTTTATCTGGTGCACAGTTTTCTTTACTTATCTTTCTAGTTATTCCTCAAAGTGCTTGTAAGGCAAACACATCTCTGTGTAGATATCATTTTCAATCTTAAATTAGCAGACACATTGAAACTGGTAAAATAATTTATTTATAGAATAACCATTATTTAATTTTTTTTCTAAATAAATCAAATAAGCAACTCTGTAATATATCAAAGAAAATAAATCTGATTCTTTATCCTCCTCATCTGATCTTTCACTCTTAAAATTCTTAATTCCTGAGTAATATCTGTATTCAGTGAAGACAAATTTTTAAATTACTGAGACAGAATCTTATCAGTAGTAGCCATCCCTTAAGTAGATGGGAGGAGGTGAGGGAAGAGGTGGAGTAAGAGCAGAGCTCCTCCTCCTCCAGTACTCAAACTTTTATGAGCACCAACTGTCATCTCCTATTTCAGTAACGTAAAAATCTGTCTTCACCAAATACAGATTTTATCCAGGAATTGAGAATTTTTTTAATGAAGGATCAGCCCAGGCGGAGAAAGAAGCTGATTTGTCCGCTAAGATATATTAAAAAGTTGCTTATTTTCTTGTGTACTAGTAATTTCTGAAATAAAAATTAAACTCATGGTTACACTTTAAAGGGGAGTTTTAAAGATTGGTAGTTATCCAGTATCAAATAGATAGTGAATGGCTTCCCGATCACTGGGGGGCCAACCAAGCCAAGCAACTACAGGGGATGGACAAAATAATGGAAGCACCTAACGTTTTGGCATCATAATCTTCGAACATGTTATAAACATGCAAACCGTGACATATGGTAATGTTTTGTAGTTGATTATTTGTGTTATGTGATATGTGTATGTAAATTAACTGTTTGTTTTGCAGAATTGTAAGAACATTGATGAAAACCTGATACCAATGGCAGACCTCTCGGATTTTCAAAGAGGCCAAATTGTTGGAGCCTGTTGCAGGCGCTAGTGTAACAGAAAGTGCCCGAATGCTTGGCGTGTCAAGAGGTACTGTCTCCAAAGTAATGACTACGTTTGAAAGAGAAGGAAAAACGTCAAAGCAAAGCACAGGTCCGGCCGAAAGTCGAAGTTGACTGAGAGAGACTGTCGGACTCTAAAGCGAAATGTGAGAGAGGATCGCAAGACCACGGCTCCGACAATCACTTCTGATCTCAATGAACACCTACAGAACCCAGTTTCCACGAAAACTGTTCGTCGGGAGCTGCACAAATCTGGATTCCACGGAAGAGCTGCAATTCGAAAACCGCTGCTATCAATGACAAATGTTTCCAAGCTTTTAGAGTGGTGTAGAAAACGCCAGAATTGGTCCCTCGAGCAGTGGAAACATATGCGAGCAGTGGAAACATATGATATTCTCAGACGAATCATCGTTTACCCTATTTCCGACCTCCGGCCGAGTGTACGTTTGGAGACAGCCGAAAGAAGCATTCCATCCAGATTGCCTTCTCCCAACCGTAAAACATGGCGGAGGTTCTGTGATGATCTGGGGTGCTATTCCGTGGAGATCCGCCGGGCCAATGATATCCCTTCATGGAAGAATTAACAGCCGCGATTATTTAGGCATTTTGGGTGACCAAGTGCATCCTATTGTTCAAGCACTGTTCCCGGAGGGGAACGCCATCTTTCAGGATGATAATGCACCAATTCATACAGCCAGAATCATTAAAGCATGGCACGAGGAACATTGTAATGAAGTTGAGCATCTCATCTGGCCCCCACAATCCCCAGACCTCAACATTATTGAGCATTTATGGTCGATTTTAGAGATTCAATTTAGACGTCGATTTCCTCCGCCATCGTCGCTCAAAGAACTGAAGGGTGTTTTAACTGAAGAATGGGCTACAATTCCTTTGGAAACAATTCACACCTTGTATGAATCCCTACCTCAGAGAATTGAGGCTGTAATCGCCGCAAAAGGTGGACCTACACCATATTAAACTAACTTTTGTTGATGTTTCCAGGAGTTTCCATTATTTTGTCCAACTCCTGTATGTCTCTGAAGAGCCCTGTGTGAATGGAGAGGTGTTCCATTCATTGTTAATGGGCCGCCAGAGATAGCTGATCGCTGCGATAGCTGATCGCTGCACTTGATTAGGCCTGTTTCACATTTCCGTTTTTTAACAGCAGTCCAAATCCGCCCGAATGTGAAAAAACGGCGTTGTTGCACAAACGGATGCCAACGGATCCTTTTTTTGACAGATCCGCTTTATCAGGTAGTGCTGGAAATTTAAATGAACACGAGTCTGGAGAGAGAGAGAGAGAGAGAGAGAGAGAGATCATTTTTCTGCAGCCAGAATTTGGGGTTAAATTTCTGGCTAGGAAATTCTTCCAGGCATGCTCAGTGTCAAAAAGCAGATCTGTTCCCGGATTCCGTCAATTAACGGTTGGCAACGGATCCGCCGCCCATAGGCGACCATTATAACGAATGGCGGATAGCAGCGGATCCGTTGCTATCCGCTATTTTGACGCAGACAAAAAACGTTTCATTGTCCATCCACTCAAGTCAGCGGACGCCAAAATTTTGGCGGATCCGTCAAAAAACGAATCCAACGGATGACCATCTGTCAAAATCTGCCGCTAATGCAATTCAATGGGAAAAAAAACAGATCCGCCCAAAAAAATGACGGATCCGTTTTTTTTGCAAAAGGGCGGATTTTGACTGATGGCAACAAACTGAATTTTATCAGTAGCAACCATCCCTTAAGTAGATGGGAGGAGGTGAGGGAGGAGGTGGAGTAAGAGCAGAGCATAATTGACCATCTGCTAGAATTTCGGTGGTTGGTCCAGCAGTGATTGGGAAGTTATCCCTTATGCAAAACTTTAGAATATCCCTTTAAGACTGATTTTGTACACAATCTTTAGGTTATAAAGCTTTATATGAGGAGTGCTAATGATTAATAAGCTCACATTAATTAAGTGAGAAGTTGCTGTGCTTGAAAGTACATTAATCTTGTCCAGATCCATATCCTGTGGCTTTGTGAGACGACCTGCTAGGCACTACATGCTACACCTTGTTAAGATACTACACCGTGATCTTTAAATTCTATAAGAAAATGTTAAGTGTATTAGCGGTCGATGTGAAAGGAAATGAAAGTGTCTTGAAAGCCTCACAGTGTCTTCATTAAGCTACTTTACATATTTTCCATATAAATTGCAGTTGTTTTTTTAGCAGCAATTTGTTTATTAGCGCAAAATGTGACATATTTACCTAGTATAATTGCATTGTAGAGAAACATAAAAGTTAATACACACATAAATAGCCGATATGTTTACGCATGAAAGAAGTATTTTGTATACTCTAATGGTGTTAGTGTGAAATAATCATTTGTCTAGGACATATTTTCCCTGATTAACTTAGAGAAAAACATAAACTTTGATTCCACTTGACACAAAGCCATTATTTTCCCGGCAAATGTTCAGTGTCAAAGATAAGGCATTAAAACTGTGATTTGTAAATTAAGTTTATCTGTTGAACTATACTTGCATTATACTTTATATTTTTTGTTTCTTCCCTTTCTTGAGCATCAGTAGCTCGAGGTCTGCAATATGTTGGTTACTTCTGAACAATGAATAGGTACTAAGAATATTTCAAATAATAAAGAGGTTTTCTGGCGCTAATGCATTAATAGTCTAATGTTAGGGTAAAGGCCAGTGTAAATGCACCTTTATTGTAAGTCATGTAACAAGGCTCATTAAAGGGTCAACTTTGACTTTTAGGATTGCGGCTTCCAACAGGTGGCAGTAGAGTTCAAGTCCATTTCCTCTCTTGAGAAGCAATTTTCATATTTAATTTCCAAGAGGAGCATTGCATGTCTTATAAGCCTTCTTACACTGACATGCCAAACATGTCTCTTTCCACAAGGATATACAGTATGTTACCACTTAGATTGCACTGCGTGTTGCGCAGTGTTAAATGTTCATTAACCAGCAACATGCGGTCATTTAATGGTCTGCTACACACGCTGGCCTGGTGTCCTATGCGCTAAACAATTAGTAATAGGTCATTCAGTGGCTTAAGGCTGCCACTGTTCTCGGCAGCACAAGTTTTGTTAATTCAGGATGATGTGCTGCCAAGAACTATGATAATTTTGGCTTCCTAAGGAAAAAATCATCAGTTATCATCAGTTTGTTTAGACTGCATGATTATCGTAGGAATGCTGGTTCATTAAAAATTGTGCAGTGTAACTTGATCTTAAGTCATCAATATGTACTCATTGGTGTGTGTGGGGGAGTTTAACCTCGAGAATCCCACTGTCAGCAGAATAAAGGGGGCTGATCACTAGATCTTAGTGGCCCCTTGCCTGATCTTCTGGTTCATCTCTGCATATTTTGCAGTTTGGCCCAATGCTCATGAATTTATTTTGTTCTCTTGAAATCAAGGAGCTCTTAGTGAAAAACCCCAACAGTTAAACATTGGTGGCTTATCCTACAGATACACTATTAGTGCTTTATTCGTGGAAACTCTTTTAAAATGTTAGGGCCTGATTCATGAAGGTGTTTTTACAAGTTTTCTGGACTAAACACCTCCAAATATTGTAACATTTTTAGGCAACTCAAATTTGTGCAAACATTTTGTGACTTTTACAGTTTTTTACACCAGTCTCAGCTAGCTTTGCAAAAATCCTGCCTGTATAATTAATCAAAATCCTTATATAACCCCGTGATTGTGCTGTTTGCTAACCGGGTCTGTCTTGTCTGATGGAAGTAGTTTCCGTCATCTCCACCCCTCCCCCGGTTGCTGCTCATCATCATTGAAGTGGATGACACCTCGTGCTTCATCCTCATTACTGTGAGATATCTCATGCCTGAGCAGACAAATCGCACCTTGGGCTTGCGCAGTATGCATTGTCCAACTGCGGGAAAAGCTGAAATGCATGCACACTTCTGCTTCTCAGCTTTGCCCGCAGTTGGGCAAAGCATACTGTGCAAGCACAAGACATGATTTGTCTGCTCAGGCATGAGATATCTTGCAGTGATGAGAAAGACACATGAGCTGTCATTACATCAAGGATGGCGAGCTACAGCCGGGGGAGGGGTGGAAAGGACCGAGGCCACACCCAACAGACCAGACAAATCCGATTAGCACACAGCGCAGGAGAAATCAAAAAGGTTTTGGGGGCTATACAGGGGGAGTCAGAGGGTTATTTATTGATTTAGGGAATGCAGCGCTAAGATGATATTTTTATCTGATATGTGACAAAACTGGTGACAGGTTCCATTTAAAAGTAAGTTCAGTTAGGTAGCAGGAAGAGCTAAAACTATACTAAATAGAGCAGGGAAGCAATCCTGCTGGGCATCGAATGTGCCAGCTAGTGAAGACAACAACACTCCCTCCAATGTCAGTGCCACTCTGGTATCTGTCAGCAGAGGCAGATAACAAAGGAACAGGACCAGGTCAGTGTAACTAATCAGCAAAGAAGGTGATTGAGGTGCAAATAAGGGACGTGGCTTGAATCACACCATTGGGAGGCATATTGAATGTATGCACCATCTCTAATATCTTTAAATACATGTAAGATTATCACAGGAAAGATGTATATCTTTGTACTGTGTTAGCCAGTAGATAGAAAAATATTCAGAGTTGAGAGTCCTCAGTGGTTGATACCTTTTAATGGCTAACTGAAAAGATGGTAACACATTGCAAGCTTTCGAGACTACTCAGGTCTCTTCATCATGCTTTAGTCAATGACTAATTAGTCTGATGAAGAGACCTGAGTAGTCTCGAAAGCTTGCAATAAGTTACCATCTTTTCAGTTAGCCATTAAAAGGTATCAACCACTGAGGACTCTCAATTCTGAATATTTTTCTGTAATATTGTCATAATTCATTTTCTATCCACTATATAGGCTGGAGGCAGGAGGAGTGGCAGGGAGGAGAAGACCCAGTGCACAGTCTGGCCCCCGTGCACCGAAATCTAATTAGCAGAAAACTTCAAATGATCAATAAAGAAGAACCACAGAGCGGATTTCTTTACTAAATCAATTTAATCTGTGTTACAAGCTTGCACAAGATTGATCTTACTATAGATCATTCATCCATCAAATGGTTGAGCCAAAGGCCGTTAAAAAAGACAAGAAGAAAAAAACCCCAACATCATTACTGCAATGTCTTTTCTGTACACTACAAAATTGTGCTGAAAGATCTCTAAATGAGAAAGATAGATATATAGATAGATAGATACATAGACAATAGATAGATAATAGATAGATAGATAATAGATAGATAGATAGATTCAGAACACATGACACATGCACAAAAACTGAACGGGTCAATAAGACCCTGTTCACACCACCCAAGAACTAAGACACAGAAACAGAACACAGCATGACAAACGTGCATAAATACTCTGTTGTAAAATATACGTAACTGTAAGTAGCAAGTGCTAGTAAAAGATGTTAGCAAAACCAGGGTATTTTGTTGATACTTTTTTTGCAAAAAAATGTACGCTAAGCCACTCCGCCGCGTCAAGGCATACCCTTCTCGGAGCAGTCCTATCTAATATATTTAAAAACCTGAACATGTGAATAATACCTTCATGAGCAGGGTTCAGAAAGGTGCTGCCCGGTGTGGGCTCGCTGGGCAAAATGGCTTTTTATGCATGTCCCAAAGGAGAGAGGCGGGGATCTCCCAAAGCTTGCATAAGCAAGTATTATTCACATGTTCAGGTTTTTAAATATATTAGATAGGACTGCTCCGAGAAGGGTATGCCTTGACGCGGCGGAGTGGCTTAGCGTACATTTTTTTGCAAAAAAACGTATCAACAAAATACCCTGGTTTTGCTAACATCTTTTACTAGCACTTGCTACTTACAGTTACGTATATTTTACAACAGAGTATTTATGCACGTTTGTCATACTGTGTTCTGTTTCTGTGTCTTAGATAGATAGGTAGTGCAGGTGCCAGCTTACAGATCCACTGACTCCTTGACTACAAGATACAAAATTCATTTAATGCCAAAAGTACGCAATATTTCTACTCCAACAGTGAACCTTTTGAAATGAATAAAATGATGCTACAATCATCTTTATGAAGAGTTATCCATCAACAAGCAATTTGCATTTATTACAAACAAAATAACAAATATACAGAATGCAAATATGTAATTCATACATGAAAATTATTAAAGTGCTACTGTGCTCAATATGTAGTGCATGATTATAAATATAAAATGCCGAGCATATATTGTATAATAAATGTGCAAACAGTGCTATCTTACATAATTACATTTATTATACATACAGGTGCTTTGACTACTCCTATTAATGACTCACCTCGTGAAAAACAGTCTATGAAATCCATAAACATGGAAGACACTATACTTGGCATTCAACTGTCATATTGCAAATGCAGACATATAAATTCAAACTGGAATGTTCAGGCCAACTAAGCTCACTGAGCGCATTAAAAAATTTGCACTGGTGCAGTGAGTATGGAGAGACAGGGAGCACCATCTTGGTCATGGTAATAACCCATATAACATCCATATAAACTGAATGTGCTGTCCCCTACTAATTATATAGTTAGTGTTGGAACTAACCCATACTATCCCATTGTTTCAATGACCGAACATGCCATAACTCAGGGATTGCACCCAGGGAAAAGCATGTAAGCCACAAACTAACATGCCTGTCATGTCTGTTATGCTGCATGACACCTGGAGCAGTGTGCACGCGCACCTTACCTCATGGCTGCATGCCATTGCTGTGTGTGTGCCCATCTCTGCTCATGCCTGCTGTGGTCCTCTCTATGGTCCTGGAGGACCGAATCCAGCAATCCTCTCTATGGTCCTGGAGGACCCAACTATGTGGTCCTCTCTATGGTCCTGGAGGACCTGACTATGTGATCCTCTCTATGGTTCTGGAGGATCTGACCCGGAAGTTCCCGGAAGTTCCCGGAAGTTTGGCATTAAATGAATTTTGTATCTTGTAGTCAAGGAGTCAGTGGATCTGTAAGCTGGCACCTGCACTACCTTGTCCTGACCCGGAAGTCAAGGTGCTAATGCCCTATATCAGATCTCCCCTTCCTATGGTCGGTGGTCGGGGCTTGAGTATTGTGTTGCTTCCCTGCTAGGCTGTTTGGTCTACTCGGTTGTTCACTGTATTCTGTGCCCCTGCACTCTGCCCTGTTGTGCTTCTTTGCACACGCTCTTTGCTTGTACTTCATCTAGTGTCCTGTCTTCGTCTGGTGTTTTGTACCTTGTCTCGTGTCCTGTATCTTGTCCCGTGTCCTGTATCTAGCCTTGTGTGCTTTCTCTGTGCTCTGTCTTATTGTGTTCCTTTAGCACCAGCTCTGCTTCTTTCCTACACTCTGTCCTATCATGCTCTCTTGCACAAGCATGTTTCTGTACTATGCCTCGCTGTACTGTCTGTATGCACCTTGGCCATGTACTCTTTCTTGAGCTTTATCTTTGTATTCTGACCTACTGTGCTCCTTTAGCACAAGCCCTGTCTTGTACTCTGTGCTTTGCTATATACCCGGCTCTGTGCTCTGGCATACGCTCCGCTTTTCCCTTGTACCCGGCTCTGTGCCACAGCATTCGTTCTGCTACCTGTCTGTACTCTGCTCTATGTCTCTGACCCGGCTCTAGGCTCTAGCATATGCTCCACTTTTCCTTTGTACCCTTTAGAAAGAAGAAAAAAGAAATGGGCCAAAAAATGGGGATCACCTGAGGCAGGATTTGAGTATCAAAAATTAACAATCTTTATTATGACACAAAAGACAAGCACATAAAAGTTAAAACCATTAAAATTCGTCACAAATGTGACATACAAAAATCATAGGTTCGTGATAGAACCAAAAACTCACAGCTGTAACACTCCACCACAATTAGTAAAGACCCAAAGAGATAACCTTAGAGCAATACAAATGGCATATCATAATAGGGACCCCCTGCAGGTTCCCTTGCTAATACAACCTAGTGCACATTAAATGTGCAAAAATAAGCACGTTAGCTCCTAGGTTACATTTCTTGCTAGAAATAAATGCACCATACCTACTAAATGAGTAGAAAAAGGGGCATGCATATAACCAAAATACTTTGTTCATATATAAATTCACTGGTCCTTAAACATGATTATACCAATTCAAATAAAAGATACATGAACATATATTCAGTTGCCGCTTAATATCACACCCTGACCACCTCAGTGATCTTGCAGGAATAAACAGTAGGTCTTAGGCCCTGTGCACACAGTGCAGATTCTGTGCAGTTCTGCAGCAGATTTAGCCCTGCAGAACCACAGCAGAAAAGCAGCAGAACTGCACGTGATGTACAGTACCATTTAAGGCTATGTAAAACAAAAAAGGCTGTGCACATGCTGCAGATTTTTCTGCGCAGATTTGGTGCAGAATAAAAGAAGCAGCATGTCGCTTCTTTTGTGCAGTTTTGCTGCAGTTTTCCACCTGCTCCATTATAGAAATCTGCAGGTGGAAACTGCAGGGGAAATCCGCACAAAAACTGCACTAAATCTGCGATAAATCTGCACTAAATCTGCACTAAAACTGCAGGTAAAACGCAGGTCATTTTACCTACAGATTTAGCAAAATCTACACGGAAAATTCCACAGCAGAATCCGCACCGTGTGCACATAGCCTAAAATAACTATTACAACATGTCCCGATCTATGAAGAAAGGCCTATATAAAAGGCGAGATCGAGGGGAAAAAATATGATTTTAACCTATCAACCCACCATATAATAGTACCCTTAGTCTTTTTAGGCACACTGAATCTGATATCAATTGCTAAAGTAACCCACTGCAAAATAAAGCATGGAACTTCTGATTAATATATGCCAGTGGCCATCAATAAGGTGGAGTGAAGCCTGAGAGAGCAGTGACCTGACGCGTGTCGCCACTAATTCTTCTGACGAAGCCACAATTAGTGGCGACACGCGTCGGGTCACTGCTCTCTCAGGCTTCACTCCACCTTATTGATGGCCACTGGCATATATTAATCAGAAGTTCCATGCTTTATTCTGCAGTGGGTTACTTTAGCAATTGATATCAGATTCAGTGTGCCTAAAAAGACTAAGGGTAACTATTATATGGTGGGTTGATAGGTAAGGCTGGTTTCACACTTGGGCTTTTTTGCGCTGTATTTTAGCACTAAAAAACGCATGCGCTTTTTTCCCCTATATTTTGCATGGGATGCGCTTATGTGCGCATACACATGCGTTTGTATGCATTTTTACGCACATGCGTTTTTTGTGGTGTGCGCTCGGGCGCACAAAATGCATCCTGTTGCATTTTTTGGGCGTCCGACTTGCCTCAAAAAAACGCATGCGCGCGAATGCGTTTTTTTACAGCTAGACACCCATTATAAGTCTACGGGTGCGCATATGTGCACATTGGCATGCTCATGTATGCGTTTTTTTGCGCATGCATTTTTTTGTTGACCATTGGTTAGACAATGGAAATTAGGGGTTTGAGTTAGAGTTAGGGTTAGTTAAGGAGGTTTAGGGTTAGGGTTAGGGTTAGTATGGTTTGGTTAGGGTTTAGGGATAGTTAGGGTTTAGGGTTAGGGTTTGGGTTAGGGTTAGTAGGGTTTGGTTAAGGGTTAGGGTTAGGGTTAGTATGGTTTGGTTAAGGGTTAGGGTTAGGGTCAGGGTTAGAGTTAGGGTATGGTTTGGTTAAGGGTTAGGGTTAGGGTATAGTTTGGTTAAGGGTTAGGGTTAGGGTTAGTAAAGTCATGGTTTGGGTTATTGTGAGGGGCCAACTAATGTTGGAAAAAAACGCAAACGCGGTAAAAACGCACTAAAAACGCATACAAACGCATAAAAACGCTGCGTTTTTTTCATGCATGCTCATAAAAATGCTTGAAAAAAACGCAGCATTTGTATGCGTTTGTATGCGTTTTTTCCATGCGTTTTTTTGCGGGAAAAACGCGCTGCAAAACAAAGCAAGTGTGAAAGTAGCCTTAAAATCATATTTTTTTCCCCTGGATCTCGCCTTTTATATAGGCCTTTCTTCATAGATAGGGACATGTTGTAATAGTTATTTTAGACCTACTGTTTATTCCTGCAAGATCACTGAGGTGGTCAGGGTGTGATATTAAGCGGAAACTTTAAGGACCAGTGCATTTATATATGAACAAAGTATTTTGGTTATATGCATGCCCCTTTTTCTACTCATTTAGTAGGTATGGTGCATTTATTTCTAGCAAGAAATGTAACCTAGGAGCTAACGTGCTTATTTTTGCTCATTTAATGTGCACTAGGTTGTATTAGCAAGTGAACCTGCAGGGGGTCCCTATTATGATATGCCATTTGTATTGCTCTAAGGTTATCTCTTTGGGTCTTTACTAATTGTGGTGGAGTGTTACAGCTGTGAGTTTTTGGTTCTATCACGAACCTATGATTTTTGTATGTCACATTTGTGACGAATTTTAATGGTTTTAACTTTTATGTGCTTGTCTTTTGTGTCATAATAAAGATTGTTAATTTTTGATACTCAAATCCTGCCTCAGGTGATCCCCATTTTTTGGCCCATTTCTTTTTTCTTCTTTCTAAAGTGTTGTATATCTATTTGGGTCGGGTACTGATCCCTGGTCAGTGGTGCCCCCATGTGTTTTTCTTTTTCCTTTGTACCCGACTCTGTGCTTCAGCCTACATTCCGCTCCTTGTTCTGTGCTTTACTTTGCCTTGTCTCTCTGCATTCCCTTTGCATGCGCCTGGCCTTCCATCGCCAGCCTGTTTGTGCCTCAGCCATCTCCTAGCACGCATTCCGCCTGGAACCCTGCCTTGGACCTTGGCGTGTCTCCTAACATGCACCATGTCTTGAACTCTGGTGTGCCTCCTTCCCTAAACCCTGGCTTGCCTGCCAGATGCCCGGAGCCTGCCGATCGCTGCCAGAGGTCCGGAGCCTGATGACTGCGGCCTGATGTCCGGAGCTGATGCCGGCAGCCTGATGTCCGGACCCTGTTGATCGTTTGTTGCCAGATGTCCGGAGTCCGATGCCATCTAGCCCTTGCCTGAACCAAGGCATGCCACCTAGCAAGTACCATGCTTTGCCCTCGCACACACCTTGCTGTGTATCAATTGTGCTCGTAATTATGTCTTGCACCTGATGTTACCCTGAGACCACGCATTAATGAAAATACCCTGAGACCACGCTTTGTCTTGTCTTGTATCATGCACGTTCCCTGTTGCCAGACACTCACACTCTTGTCTTCCTTGAGCCGGCCTTCTGGCTCCAGCACTCGTGGTGGCTCACCCCCTTGGTCTTGACCTTGACACTCCCTGTATAGGGGGTGGTTCCTCACAAGGTCAGCTCACCCTAGGTGGGTGGGTGCCATGACCCAGAGGGTCCACTCTAGAAATCAACTCAGCAGGAGCTGACTCTATCACACTGTTGTTTTGTTTTTACAGAGCCCCTGATTTTCTATTTGATACTCACAGTTTGAATGCTGCTGACTGCCATTATCAAGTCCTTGGATATCTTTTTGTATCCCTTTCCTTTTTTATACAGTTTATCCACCTTTTCCCATAGGTCCGTTGACAATTGTTTTGCTTTCCCCATGACTCACAATTCAGAAACGTTAGTGGCTGGATGAAAGATGCAAGAGTGTCTGGATTCCAGAAACTCACTTAGCTTTTATGCACACACACTGAATACAAGCAAACAGGTCACAGGTGAGGATGTTACCTTTTAACCTTAGTAGCCATTCAAACCCATTTGTGTTAACTTCTGTGCATGTTATCAGGCCAAAATCATCAGGGAATGTAAAATTTTGATCAGGGTCATTTGGATGTTTTGGGCTGTCATTATGATTTAAAAAGAGAAAACACAGTAGTTTAACAAAAAATAGCTTCACCCAACCACTAACCATGAGTGGAGAAAAAGTTTTGGTGTTATCGTTCATATTCTCTGAAAAAAAGCAAAAATTCTGCCAGGGTATGTAAACTTTTGATCACAGCTGTAGGTATGATCCAAGTTGATAATCCACTCCAATTCCATAATAAGTCATTATACAGCAGGTGAAAGAACTATTCAACAAGTTATCAATTTTCTAAGTAAATATATTTCTAAAGGTGCTATTGACATGAAATTCTCACCAGATGTAGGTAACAACTCATCCACTCATCCAATTCACATAGCCAAAGAAATAAAAACATAGATGTCCATAATTTAACTTATATGTAATAATGAGAAAGGACACAGGAAAAAGTATTGAAAGTGCTTAGTGAAATGTAAATAGCACTTTGTTCAAATGCCTTTTTGTTGGTGACCACTTCAAGATGCCTACCATATGGAGAAACTAGTCGTATGCATTGCTCAGGTGTGATTTTGGCCCATTTTTGCACACAAACACACTTCAGATCCTGAAGATTCTGCAGACTTCTTCTGTGAACTCTGAGCTTTAGTTCCTTCCATATATTTCTACTGGATTCAGGTCAGGTGATTGGCTGGGCCATTCTAAAAACTTTATTTTCTTTGTCTGAAATCAATTGATAGTTTCCTTTGCTGCATGTTTGGGATCATTGTATTGCTGAAATGTTCCCCCTCATTTCATCTTCATTACACTTGTAGATGGCAGCAGATTTTTTTTTTCAAGAAGGTCTCAGTACATTTGTCCATTCAACCTTACTTCAATTATATGAAGTTTGCCAGTGCTGTGTGCCGAAAAACTGCCCCGCACCAAGACGTTCCCACCTCCAAACTTCACTGTTGGTATGGTGTTTTTGTGGTGATATGTAGTGCCTTTCGGCTTCGAAACATGGTGTGTATTATGACATCCAAAGAGTTCAATTTTGGTCTCATCTAACCAGACCATATTCTTCCATTATTTGACAAGCTTGCCTAAATGCTGTTGGACAAACTTTAACCACACATGAACCTGCTTTTTGTTCAGCAATGGAGTCTTGCGTGGTTAGTGTGCATACAGGCCATGGAGGTTGATTGCACTACTTATTGCTTTCTTTGAAACACTTGTACATGCTGATTCCACGTCTTTCTGTAGCTCTCCACAGATGGTCCTTGGCTCTTAGACAACTCTTCTGATAATTCTTTTCACTCTTCTAAAATCTTGCAGGGAGCACCCGATTGTGGTCGGTTTATGGTGAAATTATGTTCTTTGTGCTTCCAGACTATGGCCTCCACAGTGCTTACCGGAACCTTCAGTAGTTTAGAAATTATTTTGTAACCAATGCCATCAGTATGTTTTATAACAATAAGGTTGCAAACATCTCACAATTGTTCACTGGTATTACCCATCATGAGATGTTTCATGTGTGGCACTTTGGTAATGGGACACCTTTTGATAGGCCATCAGTTGAATCACTGATTTTATTACCCACTAAGATGGCAGTATTGCTTTCTAATTACTGATAGATTTCAGCTCGTGCCATGTGTTTCCAAGGCTTTTGGCACCTCTCTATATTAGTTTAATACTTTTTACCTGTGTCCCTTCTCATAATTACACATAACTTAATTTATTGACATCTATGCTGTGATTTTTATATCCACTGTAGAGTCCATTGGGTCATCTAGAGTAGGTGAAATAAGTATTGAACACGTCACTAATTTTCTAAGTAAATATATTTGTAAAGGTGCTATTGATGTGAAATTGCATGCTCACCATGCAAGACTCCATTGCTGAACAAAAAGCATGTTCAAGTGTGTTTAAAGTATGTCCAAAAACATTTAGACAAGCCTGTCAAATAATGGGAGAATATAGCCTGGTCAGAAGGATTGTTGCCAACATCTGGTGGCGATTTCACGTCAATAGCACCTTTACAAATATATTTACTTAGAAAATTGGTGATGTGTTCAAAACTTATTTCACCTGCTCTAGATGACCCAATGGACTATGCAATGGATACAAAAAGTCTACACCCCTGTTAAAATTCCAGATTTTTGTCATGGAAAAAATCACATAAAAAAGATTTTTTTCACCTTTATTGTCACCAATAATCTGTACAAATCCATTGAGAAACAAAGTGAAGTATTTGGAGGGAGAATAAAGATATAATTAAATAAATAATATGGTTGGATAAATGTGAACACCCTCTTATAATTGTCAATGTGATTTTGTTTAGAATTCTATTTAAACACATGTTAAATTGTAGTCAGTACACAGGTACTATCATTTAAAGTGATTCCAATCAACCCCATATACAATTTAGCTTTTCTTGTAGGATTTTCCTAACAACTTAGTCCACTTTGTCCTGCACCCTTGTCACCTTAGTCTACTTTGTCCTGCACCCTTGTCACCTTAGTCCACTTTGTCCTGCATCCTTGGTAACTTAATCGACTTTGACACATATGCCGCCATGCCCATTTACTTCCATTATATATCAAATGGCTACTAATAATAAATCACTGAAATTGACCAACCTACTACTACCAGGTGTATAATAAAGAGTGTATATATTCACACAATGCTGTCAATTTCCATAACCTGCAAAAACTGGAAAATTTCTGTAGCGAAACCTAAGAACTTTGTGGTATTTGTGACAATAAATACAAATTTTATTGCACTGTACAAATATACCTCAAGAGTCATGTGTAATTAGTACTAGGGATAAAAGGCTAATATGTCCAGGATTACCAGTCCTGCATACCCTTCCGCTGTATGAACAATGCCCAGAGTTTCATGACAGATCTGAGTGCTAATTTCATCTCTGTTGGGTGTACTAATTTCTGTGAAGGCTGCGGGAGCAGGTACAGAGCAGTTAAATTAGTGCACCCCCTAGTATCTTGTAGTAGCAGGAAAAAGTAAAAACTGGGTCCAGACATTTGACCAGTTGAGATGTAAGAACACATTTGTACATGGATCCTCACAACATTTTGTAAGCCCATCTGGTACTTCTAAGTCATGCTGTATCACAAGTATTTTCTGCTAAAAGCATTACCGCAGTTGAAGACTCCGTGCCTGATGGGGTGCCCTACGGTGCATTAGATGGAACAGTAGAGATGCTTTGTTCTATTGTACAGGGTCCATGTATATAGCAATCTTGCGTTCTTCTTGATCTCTGAGTCGCAAAGCATTAATCTGTGATACAGAAGAACTGTTTTTTGGGTTCATATTTCATTCCTGGTTATTAGTTATCACCTTCTGTGCTCTACCAAGAGCAGTGCTATGGCTTTTACATTTCTGTGCAAATGTTAAAAATCTCTTCTGCGTCGTATTTTATTTCTTCAATACAAAAAGGGTGGGGGAACAAGAGGCGCAATAGTGCCCTATCACTAGTGACACTACAATGTGAGTGGTATAATGCAGTTCCACTCACCTATTCCAGTTGTGTGACCCACAACTGGCTTGAAGACATAACACAGTATCAGCTGCTGCAGGACTTCCACCGACCACTCCAACGTGGAAAAACTGAGGAAGGATCCCTGAGGAAGGTGCCAGGAAGGGCGCCGAAACGCGTAGGAAGGAATAAAGAAGTACTTTGTTACAACATCTTGCATCCCAGGTGATTTTGTGGACTCAGCAGCGCGGACTGTGGCACACCTTGCTTCCCATATTTTCTGGCAGTATTTTATTTCTTGTTCTACCAGGAAGCTGTTATTTTTCAACTCTAGAAGCTAAAAAGGCATAAGATTTCCTCTGTAAGAATCAATGTACTGTACCAAGCAGAACCCTATCACTACGTTGTTTGTGTTTCACAGTCTAATAGTTTAAGAATGTGTCCGGCATTCTGTTCTTTGAGCCGCTCCAACCCCCTGTGACAGAGATATAGAGAACAGAGTCCTCGACTTAGAGACCAGAAACAAACTATAATTGAATAAGAGTGAACAAATAAAAAATCATATTGCTTGTCATCTGTGCACATCATGCCAAAAGGAACAAGTCTATTACGGTCTTCACAATTGCTATTTTCCATCTTTTTCATTCTCCTTCTGGTCCCGTATTTCTTATTCAAGTCTTCAAACTCCGCATTAAAAAAAACACTGTCACCAAGTGCTTGAAATGTGTACTACTATGCTCAGCATTTTATGCAATCCATAAAATTGTGGGACTTGTCAGACAATTACTGAAGGGGATTTGTCAGTAACTGGAGTCCCACTGGCTGATGTTCTCCACAGCAAAGTCTCAGCATTTGCCTGTTCTTGGGAACATACTACACCTTCATTTACCATGAAGATAGCACTAACAAACAGGCAATTTATGCATGTGTGGCAGCTGTTAACAAGCCGCAAGACATGCTTCAGTGGGAACGCGAACATATTTTTCAAGCAAGCCGAAGACTAGTACTAGAGCATGCTCGGATAACACCTTATCCGAGCGTGTTCTCATCACTATTGACAGCATAAATCCTATTTTATTCATGTGCCTTGTGGGTCTGCCAGTCCTGAAGCTAAGGGGTTAATCCTGCTTGGGTTTAATCCTGTTGCCTGCATTGGGTAGGGCTGTTCACTATATAAACCCCTGAGAGGCAGTTCCCACGGGAGGTACTAGAAGGCGTGTACAAGCTCATGCCATCATACTACTTTATCACTGGCTTAAATGTAAAACTTGTGTGCTCATAAGTTCCCTCTAGATGTAGCTGCATGTAGAGAGAAATGCATCATTTAGCTCTATGCCCATACAGAATATACATTATTGGATATATCATGGCACATATTGTGAACTTTCTGTGCTCACAGTTTCAATAAAGAATAATAGTCTCTGAATTTTAAAGAAATTTATTTCAACTTTGAGCTATAATCAACATATGAAAATTATGAATGTTATCACCTATTTGGTACAATTGGTTATCCATTCACTTGAACATAATCCTACAAAATTCATGACTTTGTGCAAATGATCCTAGAACAATTTATATTGTTTTGAAGGCAATGGGCGGTTACATCAAATTCTTATTTTACAGATTTATATTTTGCATTTATTTTGCACTCAGTTTGCATTTTGTTAATTTATAAAAAGAAAATCCCATATATATATATATATATATATATATATTCATCACAGATTTTAATATTTAATTGTAAAGTGACGTTTTTTTCTATTGTAGTATGGAGAAAAAATTGTAATTTTACTTCATAAAGCTAATGGATTGGTTCATGAGTTGCCAAGTTCCCTTACCCACCTGCCAGTGATTAGCAGCATTCTTATTGTAAAAAGTTGTAGGGAGAAAGTTGTCAATCAGTGATGGCTGGGAGGTCAAGGATTGCAGTCAGCATTACAATGTTGCATATGAAATACCTGAAACATCTTCATGAATAAGTTAAACATCACTAAAATTAGAGTTGTAGGGAAACATCCACCAGGGGGAGCTGGTGAGGGAAGAGAGGTTACACACTAAGGGCCCCGTCACACATAGCGACTCACCAGTGATCCCGACAATGATATCAATGTGTCAGGATCACTGGTGAGTCGCTACATGATCGCTGGTGAGCTATCAAACAGACAGCTTCACCAGCGATCAGCACCAGCAACGCCGAGCGCACGGCATCGCTGTGAACTTTAGTTACCAGCGCGCTGATGCAGGGAGCTGGTAACTAAGGTACACATCGGGTTTCTAAGGGACGTGCGTCCCTTAGATACCCGATGTGTACGTTAGTTACCAGCTGATCGCTGGTCTCCCGCCTGTCACACACAGTGATGCGTGCTGGCCAGCGGGAGACCAGCGATCAAAGAAATGTCCAGGGCTTTCCAAGAGTGATCAGCGATACCGGCAGGGGGACCGGTCGCTGATCGCTGTCACACACAGCGATCTCGCTGGTGAGATCGCTGTTGTGTCACAAAACTTGTGACTCAGCAGCGCTCTCGCTAGCGAGATCGCTATGTGTGATGGGGCCTTAAGCGTAGCAACACTGAGCAACCGCAAAGGTGACAAAGGTAATAAGAGAATGATCAGAAGAACCGAGTCAGTCAGAGCAGACGTATCAGAAGTAGCAGCAATACACGTACTCAAAATACCAAGCAGAGGGTCAAAAAGCCAAACATGAGCGCGGGGTCCAAAAATGTGAGACCGAAGACGTGGTCGGGGTACAAGCCGGGGAATCAAAAGCCAGACAGAGAACGTAGCAGCCGAGACGAATACCAAGAGACTGGATCAGAGATCAGTCCGGGTCATACACGAGGATACAAGTCAAAGGCAGGAGGCGCAACAAAGTACAAGGCTCTAATCAGGAAGCTTGAGATATCACTAACACTGGTAAGCAGGCTGTGATGGACTGACATAACCCAGCTAGCTCCAGAATGAGGCCGAGGAGATTAACCCCCGCATGAACAGTCCAGAGAGAAGACAGCAGAAAATAAACTCTGGACTGGACTATGACAGAGTCTGACACTATTTTATGGTGTGTTAGGATAGGGCTGAATAAAGAGTCTGACAACTCCCTCCAGGACCTTTTTGGAAGGAAAAGGAACAACTAAAATAAATAAATTGGTACATAAACATTTGCAGTACTGTTACAGATGTACCTGTCCCCGCGCCGACAGACTACTCTGTTAGGTGGCACCACTCCATATCAGTGGGTGATTCTGACAGTGGAAGAAGCAGTGGTGATGACTATGCTTGGTGATGCACTCACCGCCCATCATGCTCTGTCATCAGTCTATTAGGAAGGGGAGTGTTATCTTCTATTGGGCAGCGAGAGCACCGCACAATCGTGATTATTTATATATAGAACTATGCAAATAAAAATCTTGCTTACTAGACAATCACTACGGCCAATTAGTCAAGTCTGGCTGACAGTAGGGGCATACTGAAATCCACAGACTATACCTGTCTCTTATTCTTTGTTAACTCTTTTGCTTGATTCCCTTGCCTTACCCTCTGGACTTCAATGTAGCTATTCCTTGACTATTCTTTTCGTAACCAATTAGGTTATGGTCCCAGCCTTTCTGGTTTTGACCCAATTTTTTGACAGTTCTTTCCTCAACTTTCTTTATAGGCCAGCAGCTATTCCATAAGTACAACACATGGACCTCTGCAGTGAAGGCGAGATCACTGTAAGATGATTAGAGGGTGAATATCAGGGTGCCTCTGGATCCTCTTGAGCAGAGTGGCTCACATGAAGTCTGCACATGGTATCCTATTTAAGTTGACATATTTATAACAAGCAATAACTATGGACACTTGAAATATGCTAAACCTGTTAGCCTAGGTAATTAGAACCATTCAAATCTTGTGCTTAAATGTCTTTAGATGTTCTTTAAATGTAATACAGATGATGATAATGCAATATTATTATTGAAATAAATGGTCTTTGCAAGAACTAGAATCTCAAATTATTGTGAAATGTGTCATAGTATTGCACCAGCTGCTAAGAGTAAACATGGAGATGTTTTTTTTCCGACTAAGTTCATAACTGTTCTTCATAGCATACTAGGGGTGTAAATGTTACTCTTTACTGGATTAAACTGTAGCATTAAAGCGGATTTTTGATTGCTATTCATTAAATACGAAGTATCACTTTTACAAGTGGCCAGAGGTACAGCTTGCAGTATTAGATACATTTTGTGAATAATTATTTGCTGTGCTAATATTGTCAATGCAACAAACTCTTTAAATTTGTTTTACAAAGGAAATATCACTTTAAATTGTTTTCCTTTTGGCTGCAATTATTATGTAATATAAAGGGATAGTAGAGGTGAGGATATAGTATAGGAATAGCAGAGCAGATATAGGGTTTTGTTAACAGACATGAGTCAAGACGTACATGATACTGGGTTTGAGGCAGACAACAGAGTTGAGTATGCAGCAAGCAACCGAGTGATAGCAGGTTCATTGACAGAATACATGGGAACAAGCACATGTCCAGGGGATCCAGCTTAGGTAAACGGCACAGGCGCAAAGTTCAGAGGGAGCTTTATAGTCCAAAGGCCCTTTCCTTAGAATAAAGAAGCCCAAGTAGTTTTAGCCTACAGGCAGAGCGTTCACATCAGGTTTATATATCAAGGGTCCCTATCATTCCATCAGCAAGCATAAGAGTTACACAGTCCACCACTGGGTGCAGACACAGGTTTTAGGTTTGAAAGCAGTGAACAGATTGCAAATTCAGGCTAAAAATTTCAGTCCAAATACAGAGACCTACCATAGACCTAGCCACCAGCTAGTGTGCGCACAGCAAAATATATCATCATTGTTAAAGACAGCCTATCTGATTAAACGGTGACATGTATTACAGCCTATGGAGCCGGAGGGTCCCTGCACTGCAATACAAATCAGAATGTGCGCTATTGGACGCACATCCAGCTAAAGTAGGTGCTGGAGTCAGCAGGTCCTCCTCCCGCATGGGCCTGGAATCAGTCTCACCCTCAGTGATCGTTACGCTCCTTGTAGTATGCTTGATGTAAAAGTGTGCCTGCATCTTTCGAAGTACATGTGTAAAAGTGAGTCTGCCTGTGTATAATTATGTGTATAAATGTGCGTCTGCATGTGTAGAAGTATTTGTGCAAAAGTGTGCCTGAGTGTTTTTAAGCTTGTGTGTAAAGTACTAATGCATGTTCAGAGGTATATGTGTAAAAATTAGCTTAAAAGTATAAAACTATGTGTCTAAAAGTGTGTCTGCATGTATAGAAGTATGTGTGTAAAATTGTGCCTTTGTGAGTGAAAGTAGATGTGTAAAAATCTGCCTCCATGTGTAGAAGTATACATGAAATACTGAGTCTATGGGTGTAGAAATATTGTATGTGTGTAAAAGTGTGCCTGCATGTGTAGAAGTATGTGTGTAAAATTGTGCCTTCATGTGTAGAAGTATGCGTGCAAAGGTATGCCTGCAAGTGTAGAAGTATGCATGTAAAAGTGTGCTTGCATGTGTAGAAGTATGCATGTAAAGGTGTGCCTACCTGTATAGACGTATGCATGTAAAGGTGTGCCTGCATGTATAGACGTATGCATGTAAAGGTGTGCCTGCATGTATAGAAGTATGCATGTAAAGGTGTGCCTGCCTGTATAGAAGTATGCATGTAAAGGTATGCCTGCATATGTAGAAGTATGCATGTAAAGGTGTCTTCATGTATAGAAGTATGCGTGTAAAGATGTGCCTTCATGTGTACAAGTATGTTCATAAAGGTATGCATGCATGTGTAGAAGTACTGTATGTACATAAAGGTGTGCCTGCATGTGTGGAATTATGAGTGTAAAGGAGTGCTTGCATGTGTAGAAGTATGGGCGTAAAGGTGTGCCTTCATGTGTGGAAGTATGCGTGTAAAGGTGTGCCTTCATGTGTACATGTATGCGTGTAAAGGTGTGCCTTCATGTGTAGAAGTATGCGTGTAAAGGTGTGCCTGCAGGTAGAAGTATATACAGTATGTAAAAGTGTGTATGCATGTCTAAAAGAAAAGTGTGCCTACATAGGTAGAAGTCCTTGTAAAAGTGAGCCTTTGCCTGCAAGTGTGGAAGTATATATGTAAAAGTGTACCTGTGTGTGTAAGAGTACATATGTAATAGTGTACCTGATTTCAATAGTGTACCTGATTCTAAAGAATTCCGTGTGCAAAAGTGTTCCTGTATGTGTAGAAGTATGTGTGTAAAAGTGTCTGCATGTGTAGCAATATTTGGGCAAAATTTTATCTACCTTTGTTGAAATGTATGTTTAACCCCATCACATCCTAAGCCTGTTTTCACCTCCTTGCCCAGGCCAAATTTTACAATTCTGACCAGTGTCAATTTATGTGACAATAACTTTGGAATACTTTAATGGATCCCACTGATTCTGTGAATGTTTCTTTTGTGACATATTGTACTTCATGTAGTGGTAAAATTTGTTCGATATGACTTGCATTTATTTGTGAAAAAATCAGAAATTTGGCAAAAATTTGGGAAAGTTTGCAATTTTCAAACTTTTAATTTTTATAAACTTAAACCACAGTTATGTGTTATGAATGGGTCACCGAGGAGGATAGCAGGCCCAGGCTAAGCCACAGAAAACCAGAGAGGTTGGTAACTACGCAGATGCAGACCCCTGATCCTGTCCACACAACTAGCAGTAGCCGTGGAGCGTACCTACGATGATCCTAGATGGCTTGGCACAGCCGGAGAGCTAACTAAGCCTAAAGCAAGAAAGGGGAAATGTAAACTGCCCCGGAGCAGACCCCAAAGGAATAGATAGCCCCCAAGCATATATTGTCGGTGAGACAAGATGAAAACGCAAACGCAGGCAGAAAAATAGACTGAGCAAATGATGGGGCCCACATTGACTAGACAGCACAGGAAAGGAAAGACACTGTCTGCAATCAAGCAAAAAGCCCTGCAAAAAGTCCAACACGTCTGATGCACAAAACATTGAAGTCGCACGACTTCGCCCCACTATATCAGCACTCTGGTATATTCTGAAAACAAAGCAAAAAGAGACCAATATAAAAGGGGACAAAACAAATTGGCACATGCAGCAACTTATGGGCGGTGATTCAGCACAACCCCAGCCGGAGCTAGCTGACCCGCACAAAGCAGAGATAAACAAAACCAGATCAAATGCAAACAGAATAGCAAATGAACCACTTAGCTGAACATGCAGGGAAAGAGCAGGAGACATCAGACCTCAGGAGGCACAGGAAGACAATTACCAGCAGGGATAGAGGGAGTCAGCTGTCTTAAATCCCAGTCAGAAACCCCAGATCTCCAATTGTCATCCTCATTATCAGGTGGCAAGCCTCTGTCAATCAGATCAGCTCCACTACCTCCAGTAACCACCAGAGGGAGCACAGAAAGAGAACTCTCAATCTGACCAGCTCCACTATCTTCAGTAATCACCAGAGGGAAGCCAGAGAGAGAATTCACAACAGTTATGTCACACAAAATAGATAATAAGTAACATTTCCCACATCTCTACTTTACATAAACACAACATTTGAAACATATTTAATAATTTTTTGTCAGGGATTTTGAAGGGTTAAAAGGTGACTAGCAATTTCTCATTTTTCCAACAAAATGATTTTTTTCAGTGATCACATCATATTTAAAGTGGCTTTAAGTGGTCTATATGACAGAAAATACCCAACAGTGACACCATTTTAAAAACTGCACCCCTCAAGGTCCTGAAAACTACATTCAAGAAGTTTATAAACACTTCATGTGCTCCACAGGAATTAATGTAACGTGGAAGGAAAAAATTAACAATCAAATTTTTTTCAAAAAAATTTGACTTTAAACCCAACTTTTTTATTTTACAAGGAAAGCAGGAGAAAATGAGCACTAAAATTTATTGCGCAATTTCTCATGAGCACACTGATACTCCATATATGGAGGAAAACTACTATTTAGGCACAGTGTACCGCTTGACTTTTTTAACTCAAAATTGGCTTGAATTGAGATGAGACACCATGTCGTGTTTGGAGAGCCCCTGATGTGTCTAAACAGTGGAAACACACCCATAAGTGACCTTGTTTGGGAAACTATACCCCTTAAGGAACTTATCTAGATGTGTAGTGAGCATCCTCAACCCCCAGGTGCTTCATAGAAATTTATAATGTTGAGCCGTGAAAGTAAAAAATCTATTTTTTTTTCCACAAAAATGTTCTTCTAGCCCCCATTTTTTTATTTTCACAAGGGCAACAGGAGAAAATGAACCACCCAAAAAAATTGTTGTGCAATTTCTCCTGAGTAAGTCAATACCCGATATATGGGGGAAAGCTACTATTCGGGCGCACGGCAGGGATTGGAAGGAAAGGAGCATCATTTTACTTTTTCAACGCAAAATTGGATGCCATGTCACTTTTGGAAAGCCCTTGATGTGCCTAAACAGTGGAAACCCCCCTCAAGTGACACCATTTTGGAAACTAGACCCCTCAAAGAATTCATCTACATGTGTGATTAGCACAGAAATTTACACTGTGCAGCAGTGAAAATTAATAAAAAATCATATTTTTCCCACAAAAATGTACTTTTAGCCCTAATATTTGAATTTTCATAAGGGTAACAGGAGAAAATGCACCATAAAATTTGTTGTGTGATTTCACGTGAGTATGTCACTACCCCTTATGTGGAGGAAAACTACTGTTTGGTCACAAAGTAGGGCTCGGAAGGGAAGGAGCGCCATTTTACTTTTGAACACACAATTTGTTGGAATCTTTAGTGGATGCAATGTCGCGTTTGGAGAGCCCTTGATTTAACCCCTTCGCCCTGAAGCCTGTTTTCACCTTCCTAACCAGGCCAATTTTTACAATTCTGACCACTGTCACTTTATCAAGTCATAACACTGGAACGTGTCAATGGACCCAACTGATTCTGAGACTGTTTTCTCATGACATATTGTCCTTCATGATAATGGTAAAATTTCTTTGATATAACTTGTGTTTATTTGTGAAAAAAATTAAATTTGGCGAAAATGTTTAAAATGTTGCAATTTTCAAACTTTTAATTTTTATTTAATTGTTATTCCCTTAAATGAAAGAGTCATATTGCACAAAATAACAATAAATAAATAACAATTCCCACATGTCTACTTTACATCAGCAAATTTTTGGAAACAATTTTTATTTGTTAGGAAGTTATAAGGGTTAAAAGTTGACCAGCGATTTCTCATTTTTACAACAAAATTTGCAAAACCATTTTTTTAGTGACCACCTCACATTAGAAGTGACTTTAAGGGGCCTATATGACAAAAAATACCCAAAAGTGACAACATTCTAAAAATTGCACCCCTCAAGGTGCTGAAAACCATATTCATGAAGTTTATTAACCCTTCATGTGCTTCACAGGAATTTTTGGAATGTGGAAGGAAAAAATAAACATTTACTTTTTTTTTTACAAAAATTTTCCTTTAGACCTAATTTTTTTTTACTTTCGCAAGGGTAACAGGAGAAAATGGACCATACAATTTGTTGTGCAATTTTTATGTGACCCATGGTTTTACACTGCCATAATTTGGCCTAGGCCACAAGCTCCTCATCCTACTAGCCAACCAAGTTATTAAGTGTAGTTACTTGATACCTGATCTATTGTGACCCTGTGTATCTGGCCTGGATGCCCCAATTATATATGCCACCCTGGGTAGAAAGCACACCCTAGAAGGCCACATGCCTAGGCTACTGGTAGCAAATTTGACCTAGCAAATATGTGAAATTGAGAATATTTCCTGTCACATTGCAGTGGAAGATGTGATGAGATGCTGGCGCAGCATCCACGACCAATACAGGCGGGAACGTCAGCAGCAGGCCAGGAGTGGTGATGTGGGCCACACAAAGCGAAAATATATTTATTATGATTGCCTCTCCTTCCTCGCTCCTATTCTGCATCTGAGACCGTAAGTAGATACCTCACACCACATTACACAGATACTTTACAGGGCCAAAAAAATTTATTTATTTTTGGCTCTGTTCTATTTCGTAACAGAACTCAGTCCAACCTTACAGAGAGAGAAACTGGCTCAGATACCGAGCCATCATAGATGCAGGGTCTGTAGGGGATGAGATGGCTGGCCCATCTTCTCCCCCTCCAAGAAGCATGGGTGAAGATTCCTCTCAGGAAAACCCAGTGCCTGCACCACAAACCCCACCACCAGGACCACATCCACAAGCAGGACAGTCTGCTGCTGCACCATCAGCCATTCAGGAGGAGCAGGGCAACATCAGCAGCAGCCCAACTGCCCAGATCCGGGCTCCCCACAGCCTGCTGGACCATCCCGGCGAGGAAGAAGAAGGCGCCATATCCCTGCCCAAGATACCCATACCAATGTTGACACAGGGGTACTGAACTATCTGGCTAGAGTCAATAATGATGATGGCGAGGAGGCATACTCACGCCGCCTGGCCCTTTATCTTTGTGCCCTTTCCCATGAGGTGAGGCTATGCATTTGAGGATGTTTTCAGATCCTGCTTGATGCAAGCACACCCAATACCCCATATGAGCTATTTGAATATCTGGAGAGGTGGCAGCTTTCGCCCAGAAATCTGATGCGCCTTAGACACCCCACACACATGCTTGCTCAAGCAGGCTCTGAGGATCCTCAAATACGTGGGCCTACACCTCACCCCCTTCCTCCCCCTACCCAACCTTTCCAACAGCAGCCACATATGTCTGGCTCTAGCAAACCTCACCAATATGGCCACTTGTTCCCACCCAGTGTTGGAGGCTGGTCCCAACCTGGTTGGGGACAACATGGCTATTTTGGTGGGTATGAGACACGGGCCTACCAGCCCCAACAAGAGGCCCCTCTCCAGTATCACTCTGGCCAGTACCAACCACACTTCCAGGAGGCAGTACACTACCCACATCATGGGCAACAGTATGCCCCCACACAGGGTGATGGCCAAGTTGGGCAAAGTAGCCAGCAGCAAACACAGACTGGTCTTCCGCCTTCTCCTCCCCCGACCTACCAAAATTTATAATATTGCCATTTTGGTATTGCCTAATGGCTTTGTGGTTGTTTTGTATGTCAGAAAATGTTATTTGTACCCAATGTTCACATCTGCACAAAGGCCAAATTGGCCCATTGCCACATTTATCATATGGCAATAATATGTTTTTCTTTAAAAAAAAAAAAAAAAAGGCGAAAGTAAACATTTGTCTACTACATTTTACGTCTCTGTCTTAATTCTTAAAAAAGGTGTCAGCATACTAACATACGCTTACCAATGCAATTAAACAGTCATAGAATCATAAGGGGTTTAAATATATATATTTAGACAGACATAAACCAAAAAATTATAACATAGACACAGCATGCTCTTGCCAAGAAGTTTCCCCCTCAGGTGACAAAGTAATTTGTGAAAATATCACACACTTTGAGCCCAGAGAGCTGTCTACTTTGAGAGTTGATAGGTGGTCTCGTCCTACGCACATTGTCCGACCCACATACAACACCAGCAGAGGAGGAGCAATCATGTATCCTGGTGAAGTTATGAAGAACCACACAGGCTTTAACAACTTCATTAACATTTTGTTCACTCAGCTGAATGGCAGACTGGAGTACCTGCCATTTGGCACAAAGAATGCCAAAGGAACACTCCACCAGTCGCTGAGCACGTGATAGGCGCAAGTTAAAAATTCTGCGCCGGTGGTCCAGGTTGCGCCAGGGATATGGCCTCATGACTTTGCGCGTTAACTGAAAAGCCTCATCTGCCACAAGGACATAAGGGACTGATTCTTGAGTGGAGCCTGGCAGCTGGCGTGATGATGGTAGATCCAAATGGTTGGTGCGTAGCCGCCGACCCATAATAGAAGTATTGAAGACTCTAGAGTCTCGCGTCCTTCCATAGGCCCAGATGTCAACAATTATAAACTTGTATTGAGGGTCGGCCAGAGCCAACAATACAACAGAAAAGTATAGTTTATAATTGAAGAATTGGGAGCCAGAGTTCAGCGGCTTATGCACCCGGATATGTTTGTCATCAAGGGCCCCAATACAATTAGGAAACTGGCATTCCTCTTCAAAGTCCCTTGATATCCTCAACCAGTCTTCCATCCTGGGCTTGGGCATGACAAGTTGATGTAGTCTTGACCATATTTCACTACATGTCGACCTGACTATGCCAGAAATGGTAGATCTTCCAATGAGAAACTCATGGTGGAGGGAGGGATAAGACAGGCCAGTGGACAGGAAGCTGAAGAACAACAGAAATGGAACATTTTAGAATGCACAAATTAACAAAAGACCAGTTACATACATATCAAACTTGTTAGTGATTCAGATCTACTAACTCACATATGTTTGGTCGCACAATGACTAAGTGATATTCAGTACATATTACACATAACATTCTGGTCTGTAAGTTTAAACATATCTGGAATAAGATGAGGGCATTAAACTTAGTCCAAGAAGCAAAAAAATACATACTTTGGGCAACACATCATGAACATAGAGAATGTGGTTGTGTAGTACATACCGTAATGTGAGTAGAAGTCGCTCCTCTGCAGATATAGCTTTGCGCATCTTTGTGTCCTGAAAGGTTATCCCAGGGCGCACTGTCTCTAAGAGTAGATCAAATGTTGCAAGGCTCATGCGACAGTATTGGTAGAATTGTTCCGGATGCTCCCGCAGAGAAGAATAGAGGCGGTGAAAATGACCTCTTGTGAGTCGTTGCCTCAAAAGTGGATGGACCCACATGTGTCTCCTCCGCGGAACCACTATCACTATGTATGGTTGACCAAAGCGGCATGACAAAAGCAAGTTGAAGAGAACCTGCTCAGTTGTGTTGAAACTCAGACTGTCTGCCATGTTGCACATACAACACCAACACACCTAGTGAAGGCAAGGTCACAAATGGACAGAATGGAGGCAGCCACCTGCTCCTGAGCCAATAAATAGGGTGTAGGCTAATGATTTAAATAGTTTACAGGCCTCAAAACCGTTAAATGTCCATTTTGCAAGCCTGCGAGAAAATCTCGCCATACGGATTACATACGGATTACATACGGATGCTGACATGCGCAAAATACGCGACCACACCTTGCTTACGGATGACATACGGAGCACTATTTAGGGGTCATTCATCCGTATTATGCATGTAAAATACGGACCGTATTTTGCGTCGGTTAGTGTGACCCCGGTCTAAGGGAACTCATTTAGATGCATGGTGAGCAGCTTGAACCTACAGGTGCTTCACAAAAGTTTATTACGTTAAGCCGTGAAAAAAATATCACATTTTTCCCAGATAAATCTTTTTTAGCTCCAAATTTTGCATTTTCACAAGTGTAACAGGAGAAATTGCACAACAAATTGTATGGTGCTATTTCTCCTGAGTACACCGTTACCCAAATATGTGGAGGAAAACTACTGTTTGGGTGCACAGCATTTTCATAAGGGTAACAGGAGAAATAGTTCCACACAATTTGTTGTGCAATTTCTCTGGAGTGCGCAGATACCCTATATGTGGAAGAAAACAACTGTTTGAGTGCAAGGCAGGGCTTGGAAGGGAAGAAGCACCATTTAACTTTTTGAATGTAAAATTTGTGGGAATAATTAGCGGATACCATGTCGCATTTGGAAAGCCCCTGAACTGCCTAAACAGTGGAAATCCCCTGCAAGTGACACCATTTTGGAAACTAGATCCCTTAGGGAGCTTATCTAGATATATATTGAGCACCTTGAACCCACAGGTGCTTCAGAGAAGATTTGAAGTTTATAATGTTAAGCTGTGAAAATAAGATAATCAGATAAATCTTTTTTAGCTCCAAATTTTGCAAACTACTTTTGAGGCACAGTGCAAAGTTCAGAAGGGAAGAAATGCCATATTACAGTGCAGATTTTGCTGCACTTGTTTGAGGGTGCCATGTTTCATTGGCAGAGTCCCAGAGGTGCCAACACAGCAGAACCCCCCCATAAGGAACCTCATTCTACAAACTAAGCCTCTCAATGAATTCAAGTGGTGCAGTGATCATATTGACACCATAGGTGTGTCACAGACTTTTGTATCATTGAGCAGTAAAGATAAAATAATTTACTTTTTTACCACCAAGATTGTGTGTTAGCCCAAGTTTTACATTTTCACACTGGAAAATGGCTAAAAATCGCACCAAAATTTGTCCCACAATTTCCACTGAACGTGGCAATACCCCATATGTGGCTGTACAGTACTACTTAGCCATACTGAGAGACTCTGGAGGGAGCTCTATTTGCCTCCTGGAATGCAGATTTTCCTAGAATAGTTTGCGGATTCCATATAAAGAGCCCCTAAGTGCTAAAAAAGCAGAATCCCCCTCAACTTTGTAACCCTTTGGCAATTTATCTACCAATGTAATGACGATTTCGACTCCATGGGTGTTTTCCAGAAACAGGTGGCAGTGGGAATTGCTGAGTGAAAATTGTAAACTGCCGTTGTAGTGACCAGTACATTATGTCCAGCTCATGCTTCTGGAGACACGCATCTGTAATTTAGGTAGGCTCTCATCACTGCAGAAATGCCAAACATGTGGGTGCTAAATGTGGTTTATGCACACTGAGGCTCATAATGGAGGGGAGGCATTTGGATTTGAGAGCAGAGAATTTGCTGAATTTCTTTTGGAGAGTGAGGAGCCATTTCGCTTTTCCAGAGTCTTTATGCTTTCAGTAAAGTGGAAGCCCCTATATTTCCGTTAACAGATGATGGACCTGAGTGGGGACTTGCTTTTTTGTGGATTGAGTTGAAGCTTTTATTGGGAACATTTTACATAACATTCATGATAACAGTTATCCAGCGCTCTACATTGGGATTTCCATCTAAATCTCCGAGTGATGTGGCAGATGAAACCCCCGATGGATCCATTCACTATAATGAGGCAGTAGAGTTACTCTGGACTCCGTCTGGCCTCTGTTTAGCGGTGTCCTTCTTTTCAGAAGTGCACAATTCTGTGGCTGACAACACTTTTATGCATTAAAAAGACAGACACCATCGGATCAAAGGTTCTATGGCGTCCACAGTGTCTCCAGCTATCTCATTATAGGGAATCTTCCACCGGGGTTTCTGTTTTAATCACGTATTTCAGAAATTTACACAGAAACCCCAGTGTAAGCGCTCAACGCAAACCGCAGGATAAATGTGCACCGAGCCTTACTGTGATCTTTGAGTGGCAGAATGATATCTTGCATTTTGCGGGACAAGATTAAGTTTTCAGCAGCACCATTTTTATTCACATTTGTGTTTTTTATCGCGTTTTATTGCATTTTTTGTTCGGCAGTATGATGATAAAGCATTGTTTTTTGCCTCTTTTTTGGTCACTGATGGGGTTAACTAGTAGGACAGTTTTACAGAGCAGGTTGTTACGGATGCGACAATACCAAATATGCATATTGTTTATTTTTTATTTACATAATGTGATAAAACACTCCGGGATCGGCTTTGCTGGGGTCAAAGGTCACGTGCGTTCAGCATGAAACTCAGGCGCAGAGCTGGGATTCAGGTGCAACTGACCCTGGGTCAGGTTTATTAACGGTGAAAGCAATGCAAAAGGAAATAAAGCATAAAACAAATCCTTGCCTGTCCGGCACTAACGAAACAATGGACAACCTAACTACCAACTGGCGGGCTTCTCCCGTCCAGCCAAACCACAGTTGCAGTGGGCACTGCTTTCACGCACGTGTGTCTCTCACACAGACAGGCTCTCTGTGTTCCCAGGCTGAGACACTCACACAACCACCTGGCATCCTTTTATATCCACCTCCCATTATTCATTAGCAAGCAGGTGCGATACTGACCAGACTAGGCCACATAGGAAAGGAATCTGGGCGAGATATACCTGCCCTCATCCACTATTCCCACATGATTCTCACATATCCCCCCCTCTGCTCAGACCACTCCGGTCGAGCAATGACACCCGCCAAACAGTGCACTCGGGACAGGGCATCTGCATTTCCCATCTGTACCCCTGGGCGGTGCTCCACCGTAAAAGTGTAGGCCTGCAGGGCAAGGAACCACCGGGTCACCCGGCTATTCCGGTCCCTGTTCAAGTGCATCCACTTGAGAGGGGCATGGTCAGTGATCAGCCTGAACTTTCGGCCCACCAGGTAATATTTGAGAGCCTCTAGAGCCCACTTAATGGCGAGGCACTCTTTTTCTAAGACTGCATACCTTTGCTCGTGTTTATTCAGCTTCCTGCTGAGATAGAGGACTGGGTGTTCCACTCCGTCCCTCACTTGTGAGAGTACGGCCCCGATACCGGTATCAGAGGCATCCGTTTATACCACAAACTCGCTGCGGAAGTCTGGAGTCATCAGTACGGGCTGAGAGCAAAGTGCCCGTTTTAGGCTATGGAAGGCTTCTTCAGCCGCTAAACTCCATTTAATCATGACGGAGTCTTTCCCTTTTGTAAGATCCGTCAGGGGGGTAGCGATGGCTGCAAAATTGGGTATGAACCGGCGATAATAGCCGGCGATCCCCAGGAAGGCTTGCACCTGCTTCTTGTTGACAGGTTGTGGCCAGTCCTGAACCGCCTGAATCTTATCAACCTGGGGTTTAACAACACCCCTCCCAATTACATACCCCAAATACCGGGCTTCTTCTAGCCCGATGTGACATTTCTTGGGGTTCGCGGTTAGACCTGCCTCCCACAGGTCGTCAATCACAGCTTGTACTTTCTGGAGATGAGTCTCCCAGTCCAAGCTGTAAATGACAATGTCATACAAATAGGCCGAAGCGTACTGCCTATGTGGCCTCAGGACTCGATCCATCAGTCTCTGGAAGGTCGCCGGTGCTCCGTGCAGTCCAAACGGCATATACACATACTGAAATAGACCTTCCGGCGTAGCAAATGCCGTCTTTTCTCTGGCAGCCTCCGCCAGAGGGATCTGCCAATACCCCTTTGTTAGGTCTAGGGTCGTAATATATCGGGCTTTACCTAACCGATCTATTAACTTGTCGACCCGGGGCATAGGTTAGGCATCAAATTTTGAGACCGCATTCAGTTTCCTGAAGTCATTGCAGAACCGGATTGTGCCGTCCGGTTTAGGAATTAACACAATCGGACTGGACCAAGCACTGTGCGATTCCTCAATGACACCTAACTCTAACATTGCCTTCACTTCTCGGGAAACGGCTTCACGGCGCGCTTCCTGAATTCTGTAGGGTTTCACGTGAACAGTGACACCAGGTTCCGTTACGATGTCATGTTTCATTAGCGTAGTCTGCCCTGGTTTTTCTGAGAAAAACTTTTGGTTGTGAAGTAGAAACTGCCTGACCTCAGTCTTTTGCCGCTCCGAGAGAGTCTCTGCAACCCATACCTCCGGTACGGTATGCGAGCAGACGGGACGGGCCAGCTCCGCTGACAAGGCAGACCGATCTTTCCAGGGTTTTATCAGATTTACATGATAAACCTGTTCAGGTTTCCGTTTACCTGCCTGGTATACTTTGTAGTTTACTTCACCAACTCTTTCCTTAATCTCAAAGGGGCCCTGCCACTTTGCCAGGAACTTACTGTCCACCGTGGGGACCAGGATCAACACCCTATCTCCGGGTGCAAACGTACGGATCTTGGCGCCCCTATCATAGATTCTTTTTTGGGCTCCTTGAGCCTGCATCATGTGTTCTTTGACGATAGGCATAACAGCCGCAATACGGTCCTGCATTTGTGTGACGTGATCTATCACCGTTTTAAACGGAGTGACCTGACCCTCCCAGGTTTCTTTTGCAACGTCTAACAGTCCGCGAGGACGTCGGGCGTACAATAACTCGAAAGGCGAGAACCCCGTGGAAGACTGGGGCACTTCCCTGATGGCAAAATGCAAATACGGAAGTAAATAGTCCCAGTTCTTCCCATCCTTGTCTATCGCCTTTCTCAGCATCTGCTTCAGAGTTTTATTGAACCGTTCAACCAACCCTTCTGTTTGAGGGTGATACACGGATGTGCGTAATGGTTCGATTTGTAACAACCGGCAGAGCTCCTTCATTACCCTGGACATAAAGGGAGTCCCCTGGTCGGTGAGTATCTGTTTTGGTATACCGACCCGACTAAACACATGCACCAGTTCCTTGGCAATAGTCTTGGTGGCCGTGTTACGCAAAGGGATGGCCTCCGGGTAACGAGTGGCATAATCCAAGATGATCAGGATATGCTGGTGTCCACGTGCAGACCGTGGAAGGGGCCCAACTAAATCCATCCCAATCCTCTCAAACGGGACTTCAATAATAGGTAGGGGTACCAAAGGGCTACAGAACCGGTGCTTAGGTGCAGAGGCTTGGCAGTCAGGACAAGACTCACAATATACACGAATATCGTGATGCATGCCTGGCCAAACAAAACAGTGTAATATCCTTTCGGTGGTTTTCTGGACTCCCAGGTGACCTCCCATCACATGTCCGTGGGCCAGGTCCAGCACCTGCCGGCGGTAAGGTTTTGGCACGACTAATAGTTGCACCGTATCTTCCCCCTTTTTCTCTATCTGATAGAGTAAATCATTCTCCAGAACCATGTAAGGATATGCCAGCCTAGAGCCAGGTTCTACGGGTACCCCATTTATCACTTTTACATTTGTCCTAGCCTGAGAAAGGGTAGGATCCTTTATTTGCTCGGTTTGGAAGTCATCTTTCTGAACTTCTAAATCCGGCCAACGGGGAGGTGGACGGCTGTCGGCCTCCTCCTCTTCCCCGGTCTCCTCCGTATCACCCGCCATGACTGAAAACGGGAACTGCATGTCATTTCCCGCAGACTCTTCCCCCGAATCTTCCAGGGAGACCTCTTCCAGGGGTTCGGGACCCACACGCACCCTGGGAGAAGAATCATGTACACAATTACCCGAGGGCATCAACTGATTCTCCCACAACTGCCAGAAGTGGGGAAAATCCCGGCCCAGGATAACATCATGCAATAACGCCGGGACGAGTCCCACTTTATGTTGCACAGACCCATAGGAAGTAGTAATGCATATGACCGTGGTGAGGTACGAACAGGTGTCTCCATGCACACAGGTTACAGAAAATTTGTCTGATGGTCCAGTCGGGGCTGACACCAGACTGGCCTTCACCAGAGTCACCACACTTCCCGAGTCTAACAATGCCACCACATTTTTGCCATCAACAGTTAAATCACACAAGTGTTTTTCCACATCCTTTTGACCGGCATTCACACTCACTACCCATGCAACCATAGACATGCGGTTTTTAGAGTCTGTGACGTCGCACTGCATGGGTTCAGTAGTGACCGGACAGTTCGCAGCAATATGTCCCATCTCTTGGCAGCGGAAACACCTAACGGGCCCCTTGCTTAGACCATAGTTCGTTACTCTCGGCCTCGCAGTGCGGGCAGTCCCGTTTTCCTCCCCCACTGTCTTAGGGATTTTTCCATCTCCCCTACTCCCTGGAACAGTCTTACCAGTTCCACGTGGAGATGATGAAGAACGAGGTGGGGTAGCGTCGTCTCGGAGTCCTTCCGCCACGGAGTAACGTTCAACCAGATCCACAAGTTGATCTGCCGTTGTAGGATTTCCATGGCTTACCCACTTCCTCAGGGCTGGCGGTAGAGCTCTCAGGTACTTGTCCATGACGACTCTCTGGATTATCTCTGGCGCTGTCAATACCTCGGGCTGTAGCCACTTCTTCGTCACGTGGATCAGGTCGAGCATCTGTGACCGCGGTGGTTTATCCGGCTAATAAGTCCATTGATGCACTCTCTGTGCACGGACAGCGGTCGTCACTCCCAGCCGGGCCAAGATCTCGGCTTTCAGTTTGTCAAAGTCCTGCGTGGCTTCAGGCTCTAAGTCATAATATGCCTTTTGGGCTTCACCGGAAAGAAACGGGGCAATCAGGCCGGCCCATCGTGCCTTCGGCCATTTTTCTCGCACCGCCGTCCGTTCAAACGTGGTCAGGTATGCCTCGACGTCATCTTCGGTCGTCATCTTCTGACAGTACCGACTCACGTGAATCACTCTCGACTCGGCTTCGCGGTTAAGCTCAGGTAAGCTTGCCAAGCGCTGCGCCACCTGCTGGAGAAGCGAACGATCTGTAACTGTCATGTCCACCAACTCCTTCAGCTGGGCCATCATCACCCGATTAGCTTCTTGCTGGACAGCGGTGGACTGTACCAGCGCTTTCACCACGTCCTCCATGCTCATGCTTGCAACGTGCTGCCCGCGTTCTCCACCACAATGTGATAAAACACTCTGGGATCGGCTTTGCTGGGGTCAAAGGTCACGTGCGTTCAGCATGAAACTCAGGCGCAGAGCTGGGATTCGGGTGCAACTGACCCTGGGTCAGGTTTATTAACGGTGAAAGCAATGCAAAAGGAAATAAAACATAAAACAAATCCTTGCCTGTCCAGCACTAACTAAACAATGGACAACCTAACTACCAACTGGCGGGCTTCTCCCGTCCAGCCAAACCACAGTTGCAGTGGGCACTGCTTTCACGCACGTGTGTCTCTCACACAGACAGGCTCTCTGTGTTCCCAGGCTGAGACACTCACACAACCACCTGGCATCCTTTTATATCCACCTCCCATTATTCATTAGCAAGCAGGTGCGATACTGACCAGACTAGGCCACATAGGAAAGGAATCTGGGCGAGATATACCTGCCCTCATCCACTATTCCCACATGATTCTCACAATAAATAAACATAGTCATTGGAAAAATATTTGTTTTTTTTCTTTATTTGGAGATTTTTAGAATTTTTAATTTTTTTTTTACCTTTGTACATTGTCACAGGATGGAACATTACTGTATATCATCAGAACGCTGATGATAGGCATCTGATAGGCAGGGAAGGAGGTGTCTCAGATTCTGCCTAGCCACCTTTCCTGAAGGACCCATGGCCATCTTGTGGCTGGGGTTCTCCATGGAGACTATCAGGACAACATGATCGCATCGCGTTGTCCTGATGGAAGCACGCAGGGAACCTATGTTCCTCTATGTCACTGTCACTACTGACAGCGGCATCAGATGGGTTAAATGCCCCGCGACTGGTCTGGCACCAATCGTGGGCGCTGCTGCGGGGTGTCACAGTCTGAGGAATCACATATTTATACACAACAGAGCACAGAAATAATGCATTATTTCTGTGCACTTTTGTGCATAAATATGTGATTCCTCAGATTTTGTATTAGTCAATGACTGATGAAGAGACCTGAGTAGTCTTGAAAGCTTGCAATTTGTTACCTTTTAATGGCTAACTGAAAAGATGGTATCAACCACTGAGGACTCTCAATTCTAAATAGTTTTCTAGATGTGTGTGAAATTGCACAGTGCAAATTTTTGTGCAATTTCTCCTGAGTACACCAATACCCCATATGTGGTCAAAAACTACTTTTGAGGCACAGTGTAAAGCTCAGAAGGGAAGAGGCGCCATATTGGAGTTCAGATTTTGCTGGAATGGGTTGAGGGTGCCATGTCACATTGGCAGAGCTCTGAGGTGTCAGTACAACAGAAACCCTCCATATGTGATGTGATTTTACAAACTACACTTCTCAATGAATTTATCTAGGGGTGCAGTGAGCATTTTGACACCACATGTGACTCACAGAAATGTATACCATTGAGCGAGGAAGATAGACAAAATGTTGTTTTAGCCCTAAATTTTTATTTTTATAAGGCACAGTGCAAAACTCAGAAGGGAAGAAGCGCCATAATTTTGTGTAGATTTTACTTTTATGGTGGCCATGACCCACTGGGAGAGCCCCTGAGGTGCCAGAACAGCAGAACCTCCCCATAAGTGACACATTTTACAAACTACGTCTCTCAATGAATTAATTTAAGGAAGCAGTGATCATATTGGTACCACGGGTGTGTCACAGAATTTTATATCATTGGGCAGTGAAATAAAAATTACATTTTTAAAACAAAAATTTTGTTTTAGCCCCAGATTTTACATTTTCACAAGGGAAAATGGGTAGAAAATAATAGCACCAAAATTTGTCACAATTTCTTTTGAATGTGGAAATACCCTATTTGTGGCTGTACAGTACTGCTTAGACACACGGTGAGACTTGGTAGGGATGGAGTGCTATTTGCCTCCTGGGGCCCAGATTTTCCTAGAATACATTTGCAGACTCCATATACAGATCCCATAAGTGCTGGAAGAGCAGAATACCCCCAAGTTACCGCATTTTGAAAATTATACACCTATAGGAATTTATCTTCAGGTGTATAGACGATTTTGACTCCATGGGTATTTTCCAGAAATAAGAAGCAGTGTACGTTGCTGAATGAAAATTGCAAATCTGAAATTGTAGTGCCCAGTATGTTATGCCCAATTCTTTCTTCTGGAGACACGCACCCGTAAATTAAGCAGGCTCTCGTTGCTGCAGAAATGCCAACATGTGGATGCTAAATATGGTTTAGACACCCTCTGGGGCTGAGAAGGGAGTGGGGCATTTGGATTTGGGAATGCAGAAGTCACTGGAATTAATTTGGGTGGTGAGGAGCCATAGCGCCCTTTCCAGAGCCTTTGTACTACCAGTAGCATGGAAGCCCCCTATATTTCCGTTAACAGATGAAGGACCTGAGTGGGGGCTTTTTTTATGGAATGAGTTGAAGCTTTCATTGGGAACATTTTACATAATATTTGGGATCACATTTATCCGGTGCTCTACACAAAGCACTTACATCCGGGTTTCCATATAAAGCTCTGAATAATGTGATTCAGATGAAACCCGCGATGGAACGATTCAATATAATGAGGCAGCAAAGTTACTCTGGAATCTGTCTGGCCTTTGTTCAGCAAGGTCCTTCTTTTCTTTTAGGTGCCCAAAACTACGCCTACCCCAGTGTGCATAAACTACTTTTAGCGTCCACTTGTTTGGCATTTCTTTAGCGATGTGAGCTAATTTACAGGTGTGTGTCTCCTGAAGCACGAGCTGGGAACTGCAACTTACTGGGCACTACAATGGCAGTTTGCAAATTTCACTCAGCAACATACACTGCTGCTTGTTCCTGGAAAATACCTATTGAGTCAAAATCATCACTACACCTGTAGGTAAATTCCCATAGGGGTATAATTTCCAAAACAGGGTCACTTGATGGGGGATTATGCACTTCTAGGACTTAGGTGCAGAGTATCTATTTATATAATTGTCTTGTAATGTTTTCATTTCCTGTTCTGTCCAGATGTCACCGTATCCCAGAATTCCAAGCAGAGGAAGTTCACTGACCGCCATATTGGGACACCCAAGTGATGGGTGTCCCAATATGGAAACTGCTGCTGGTACCAACCTATTGCACGGTACCACCAGCAGAGCACCATCACACCACACTTACACGTACTCACACACACTCACACACACTCTCACACACTCACTCTCACACAGCCTCTTGCGCAATACTACCAGCGGAACACCGTCTCACTGCGTCTGCGTGAATTCCGTGCAGGCACTATGAATCATTCGGCTGATCCCGGCAGCAGATGTGCGACGTGTCTACAGGCAGAGGAAGCCGGTCGCATTAAAGGGGTTTTCCCACGAACGAAAGTTCATTCTAAAAATTGTGTCTGACCGTGTATGGAGCATACCACATCTCCTGGGCAGGGGAGGAAGCAAAAGACAATACTGACATTACAGCAGGGGATGACAGAGGATTCATTTTGTAAGGTAAAATATTTCACTGACTGTTTTTAACAATATTTTACCTCACAAAATGTATCTCTGCGATCTCCTGCTGTGATGTCAGTATTGTCTTTTGCTCCCATCTCCTGCCCAGGAGCTGTGGAATGTTCTGTACATGGTCAGACACAGGGGTGAGTGAGACAGAGCATGGGGGGGAGACAGCTCAAACGGGACAGCACATGAGGGGAGAACACAGCACAGGAAGGAGAGAGACAGCAGACAAGGGGGATAGCACATAGAGTAGACAGGTCAAAGAAGAGAGCACAGACGGGAGAAGTCAGCACATGGGGAAAGAGAGAGTGGATAGGTGGGTGAGCAGATGGGGGGAGAGATTCTCAACGCTGCAAAGCCTGCCCCCATCGTGACACTACCGCCCTCCAGATGCGATAGCATCGGGCCTCCATCTAGTATGGATAATAATTCAAAAACAAAAAAGGTCATGACTAGAGTTGAGCGACTTTGGTCGGATTAGGTTTCATGAAACAAAATTTGTTTCAGATGAAACTGGTCCGACTAGGGCAAAAAAAAGTTGGAGTTTCGTCCGAAACCCGACCCCAATGCAAGTCAATGGGGAATAAAAGTCGGCATTGAGTGGATGAATGTGCCAAGATCTCCATCTGTGCATGCGCTGCACACCGGCAGCCATTTTCCCAGAGTCCACTGCAATTTAAACCATGGAAGTGTGGGGATCCCGAGCTTTCACAAAATGTCGGAGGAGCCCCCACCCCAACGAACACTCACAGTGTCACACCTCCAATCACCCCCTTATTCCTTATCCCTGCCTGCGGCCAGTAACAACGTGCCACTCTTGCCTTCTCCAGCAGCTACCCTGAGACGCTGCTCCACCACGGCCAGTAAGGTATATTCGAATTATAAGACGCAACCTCATTTTCTCCCCCAAAAAAGTGTGTCTTAGGCTACTTTCACACATCAGGTTTTTTCTGACAGGCAGGATCCGTCTATTTGTTAAAATACCAGATCCGGCGAAAGATGCTGCTGGATCCAGTTTTCTCTCATTGAATTGTATTAGCGCCGGATCGTGCCGCATGGCCTTCCATTTCTTCCGGGTTTCACTGGCGCTTCCGGTTTTTTGCTATAATGGAAGCCTATGGGCCCCAGAATGCGCCTGATCCGGAAAAAGATAGATCCGGCCACCGGATATGGTTTGTTTAAGTCTGCGCATGCTCAGATCCAATTGGCCAGCCCCCAGGAAACAGATATAAATCTGTTAGACGGATCCAGCAGAAAAACGGATCCGTTTCTTCAGTTCTCCAAAATTTACGCCGGATCCGTTTTTTTAACAAATAGCCGGATCCTGCCAGTCAGAAAAAACCTGATGTGTGAAAGTAACCTTATAATCCAAAAAATACGGTATGTGTCACACCTGTTTTGTCAATAAGATCACTGCACCACTAGATGAATTAATTGAGAGGTGTAGTTTGTAAAATGGGGTCACTTTTGGGGGTTTCTTCTGTTCTGGCACCTCAGGGGCTCTTCCAATAGGTCATGACTTCAGCGAATCATAATAGTGAGTTCTTCACAATAATATGGTGCTCCTTCCCTTCTGAGCTTTGCACTATGCCTGAAAATTTGTTCCCAATTACATGTCAGGTCAATACGATTAGTCCCCAATCTCCACAATTTTAAGCGTGCCCTGAAAACGCATTTATTCAGACTGGCCTATCGCCTCAACACATTAACCTAATCTATCTCTGTGTGGCACAGCCGAAAGTTTTACCATAACCAGGTTCCCCGCATCATGTTCCCACATGCTTTATGCATCCATTAGCCCTCTGTGTCTGTACTGTTACACACTTAAAGGGAATCTGTCACCTACCCTTTGGCGGGCGATGAAAACGATGTTGGTCCGGTCCAATGGGCGGTATTCCCGATGTGTGCCGCCTCCCCATCCTTGCCCGCCGTCCGCAGGTTATTGCTGAATTGGAGTAGGTGTACGCCATTTTTTGCACGTGCGCTAAGCATTCATAGCTAGCGCACGCGCAGTATGCTTTGCCCAACTGCGGGCAAAGCCGAAAAGCTGGACTGCACTGGTTAACTAGGTTAACTAAGCCCCGGAAGTATTTTGCTGTGTTCCGGGGCTTAGTTAACCGGCGCATGCGCAGTCCGGCTTTTTGGCTTTGCCTGCAGTTGGGCAAAGCATACTGCGCGTGCGCTAGCTATGAATGCTTAGCGCACGCGCAAAAAATGGCGTACACCTACTCCAATTCAGCAATAACCTGCGGACAGCGGGCAAGGATGGGGAGGTGGCACACATCAGGAACACGGCCCATCGGACCGGACCGATCTCGTTTTCATCACCCGCCAAAGGGTAGGTGACAGATTCCCTTCAACATTATGGCTGGTCCATACAATCAGGGCAACTGTTACCACCCATCTTTCGTGTCTACCTCTTTCCTCATAGACTGTAAGCTTGCGAGCAGGGCCCTCATTCCTCTTGGTATTTGTTATAATCTATGTGATTATTGTTATGCTGTAATGTCTATTGTCTGTACAAATCCCCTCTGAAATGTAAAGTGCTGCGAAATATGTTGGCGCTATAGAAATAAAATGTATTATTATTTATTATTACATGTATGGTATTGTTGCACTCAGGAAAATTTTTTACAGCAAACAGATTTTTCCTACTATTCCTTAGAAAAATCAAACACCGGGGACTAAAACAACATTTTAATGGTAAAAATATAATTATTCTTTCTTCACCGCCCAATGGTATGAAATCCTGTGAGGCATAGATTGTGACAATATGATCACTGCACTCCTAGATGAATTTATTTTGAGGTGTAGTTTGCAAAATAAGGTCACTTATGGGGGGGTTCTGCTGTTATTGCACCTCAGGGGCTCTGCCAATGTGACATGGCACCCTCAATCCAGTCCAGCAAAATCTGAACTCCAATATTAAGCTTCATCCTTTTATCAGCCTTGCACTGTGCCTCAAAAGTAGTTATCGACCACAAATGAGGCGTCAGTGTACTTATGTGAAATTGCAAAACAAATTTTGGGGTCTATTTTCTCCTGTTATCCTTGTGAAAATGATGGGTTTTTCTGTCATTAAACGAGGGGTACTAACAATTTTAACCACATGTGTATCACTGGCTGTTCTCAAGTGCCAGTGGCGAGCATATATAGCAGGAGTACCCAGCACTGAACAGCTGAGACAATCCAGGTTGGAGAGCTCCAGGAGATCAAATGAACTGATTAACCCTTGCACTGCCAGTAAGGAAAAAACCTGCACTGTTTAATAAGAAGGTGAAGCAGTTCTAATCAGTGCAATAGGCTGTGAAACTAGACGTCACAATCTTCTGGCACCTTTATGTGGCGGTATCCCTGTGACACATCTCATATCTATATTTGCTTAGGCAACAGTATTATTGCTTTAGTTTACACAATATACTGAAATAACCTTTTTAGCATTCTCTCTTTTATTCTTTAGATTTATTACTGCCTTTTCATCAGACATTATTTCAGAAGCTCAAAATCTGCAAATCATCCAGTTTATCTTTTTCGACAAAACAGTACTCACATGAGTTCCCAAGATTTATTAGCTACTCTCCAAAAACAATTGTGTGCCTCCAGTGATCATGTTTGCAATGTATTAAAATTATCTTTCCATATACACGCATTTTTATCACATTTCTTATTGTTCCAATCTTACTGAGATAGCGACAAGGAAAATTATACATATTTGGTATTAAAACACTTGACAAAAAAGAAAGCCCTCAATTTTCATCTTCATGGTGCTAAAATTGTGTATTTTCACAAAATGTCATCTTTAGCTTTGACAATGATATCTTGCTAAGTGATTTTGAGTTAAACTCTAAATCTTAATCAATGCACTATATACTGTCTGTTAGAGATGCGCAACTTTGCCTTTTTTCAGGTCGAGTCGGGTTTCACGAAACCCGACTTTCGCAAACGTCGGGTCGAATGAAATCGGCCGATTATCGTGAAAAGTTGAAGGCCAACTGAAACATGAAACCCAATGTAAGTCAATGGGGAAGAAAAGTCGGCAGTGAGTGGAGGACAGGAAACACACCTACAGTGTCCATTTTAATGCCAAAAACATCAATTCTTATTCCTTTAGCTTGTCAACCTTAATTTACTTTATAATAATAGTTAGGCATTGAAAACTGGGGGTTATTTGGCTAAAGTTGTGGGGGGATAGTGCTGGCTCCAGATTTTCGTGGGCCCAGGGCCAAAGAGTGTCACTGGGCTCCTTTAACACATGCCACAATTCATGATCCTTTGATACGGCAGAGAAATAGCGGTACAGTACAATGAAAAATACTTCAATTCTTACATCACATGACTGATATCCATTTTAAATTCTCCAATAGCTCCAAAAACAGACAGTATATTCCTCCATACAGTATTATGGCCACCGCTTAGTGCGCCATACGGAGTACTGAGGCCCATATATTTCTCCATACAGAATCATTGGTCCGATATAATGTTCGATACAGTATATGATGAGCTCCACAAAATGCTACAGTATATGTTGTTCACCGTGGATGAAGCTCCAGTGTCTTATGGGCCCAAATAATGCTCCATATATAATGGGCCCCATTTCTAATGCTCCAGTGTATAATGGGCCCTGTAAATGCTGCTCCAGTGACTGATGTCCACCTTTGGAATGCTCCAGTGTATGGTGGGCCCCAGATATCATTCTCCAGAGTATCGTGCTCCCCAAAAATTGCTCCCAACCTTTAAAACAATTAAATAAGTCTCCTCGCTAGGGAATCCCTGTTCTCTGGACTCCTCGTCGTCCCCATCTTCCATCTCTCTGCACTTGGACTGTTTAGGCAGAGGGCGTACAGATGTGATGTCATCGCGTCTTTGACCAGAATGTCACTGTCAGGAAAAGTGTTTGGTTTCCGGGGGCAGTATGGTTGCAAAGCTGAACCTTAAAGGAATGTCCAGAAGGGCACCACCAGGAGTGGAGGCTGCGGCTTAATTGGACTCAACACGGGCAACCTCAGCCATGCCATCCACAAAAAAGCTGCACAGATTGCAAGCTTAATTCCGTTAACGAACGAGACTCAGGCATGCCCCTGCGGTCCGCGTCCAGCTTACTAGAGGGACACGCGAGGCTCTGGCACGCGAGATCGGCCAATAACAGGTCTGTCATGCCCTTACATGTCCGGGGCTGCACGCGTGCTACAATGAAAAGACCAGTGTGTATCGCTTACAGGTGCGGATAACACGCTGAACCCCGTTAGGGATGGGGATCTGGGATTACAATTCTTCCCCGCGAACAAGCATTTCCCAGTAAGTGCAGGTCAACCGTAACTCCGGAATTAGGTCTAAATGGCATTCCAGAAAGAATGTGAAAAAATTAAGTGTCCAAACCACAGGTGCTGTAGTTTGCTTAACAGCTGGGCTCCTCTGCTGAGTAGCACACAGTTCTTACATAAACAGGCGACATAGCTTAGTTCACGGGTGGCCAACTCTGCTGAGTAGCATACACAGTTACTAGGCCCAAAGTATTAAGTGGTGTATATGCAGTCAAAAACTGGTTCTTTCATAAACAGGCGGCATAGCTTGGTTCACGGGTGGGCTCCTCTTCTGAGTAGCAGACACAGTTACTAGGCCCAAAAGGATTTTCAGGACAATATGTGGTAAAAAATTATTAGAAACACACACGGTGTAGCTCCTTCACAGGTGTACTACACCGCTGGCTACCAGACACCGCTACTATGCCCTAAAACTGTCTATTATCATTGAAAACCATTATTAATGTGAAAAAAAGATACGCTTTTGTTTAACGAAACGTTCTCGAACGGAAACTCGAACAGCCGAATTTTAATCAAAGTGTTGTATTTCGACGAACAGATCTAAGACCGCCCAAAACAGCTAGAATTTGAACTTGGCCAACAGTTCCACTCAAACACCACTCATCGGTAATCAGGAGGCAGACTCAGACGGTCTCAGGCACAGTACGGATTCGACAAGATTGCAGAAAGTTGAGAAAGGGTACAGTATCACTGGATAACAGGTATATATAGCATAGTTTAAACATTTAAAATCTCCGTGTTTATTTCCAGAGTCCGACAAAGACACTCACAGCCTCAGTATGGATTAGACAACAATCTGAAAAGTAGAAAAAATGAAATGTTTTTGAAGCGTACACCAGTATACACTGTTATGGTATTTTTAAATCTTCATATATATTTCTGTCTCAGTAAGACAGTCCAGACTCTCCGCAAGAGGAAACAAGATGGATAAAAGTACAGATATAAAGTCGGGTGATTGCAGAAATTTAGGAATTACTAATCAGGGGAAAACTCCCGGGAGTATTCTCAGAGGCGATGCTGACCCTCAATTACTTTGTGTGTGGAGACAGCGAAAACAGTTCTTTGTGAAGAAAGGGTTGCTGTTTCGCAGTATCGTTGATCCCATCACCGTTACTCATCTCCATCAAATTTTGATCACAGGGAGAGATGTAGACATGGTCCTCACTGCCTATCATGATCTGTCAGGTAACTTTGGAGTGCAAAAGACTGAAGCCACAGGCCGTAGGCGATTCTATTGGATTGGCATGAGAGGGCACATTTAAAAATGTGGGCAGAAATGTCACACGTCTGTGAGTAGGAAAACTGTGAAAGCTGATGATAAACCACGACTGCATCTCATTGTGAGTCGACGTCCATAAGAAATGGAAGCCATTGATCATCTGAAGCTAGAGCCCAGCCAGCAGGACACGGCATAGCTACGTCTTAACCATCATCTATCAGTTCACCAAATTTGTAGTGGCAGTCCCAGGGAAGGATTTTACAGCCCAGACTACACAGCGGAGGAGCAGGGAGAGGTAAATATTGCAAATGCTGGGGCCCTGCCCAGCAAGGGGGGCCCACTCGTGGGCGTCGGTACTGGCACTGGGCCCCTCATAGTACGCCCGTGTGTCTGACGGCGGGTATGCACCCCCACCGTCAGAGACACTTGATTGCACTATGAGGGACCCCGTGCCAGTGCCCAAGAGTCGGCCCACCCACCTGTCCAGGGCAATGGCACTCGCACGGTTGCGTGCGCTAGGTGGTGACCCCGGCCATGGGGGGGGCAGCCCAGTTAGGGAGGTTTAAAAAATGGCATATGTTGATGTTGGACATTCAGCAGCTGCAAAAGGAGTAATTGGAGAAGTCCGCGGAAGAGAACGACAAAAGCAAGCCATTTTTCTGGCAACCTACGTGTCAGCAGGGGAGGGTGGGAAAAAATCCTTTGAAACCCATGCATGGGTCATTTTAATGAAGGTTAGATCATCAACATTTTGGGTCTACAGACGAGTCCTTTTTTCTGTCAGGATTGAGCCAGCAGCACTGAAGACTCTTTCCGATAGCACACTAGCAGCAGGGCAAGCAAGCTCCTGTAAGGCATATTGTGCCAATTCAGGCCAGGAGTCCAGTTTAGAGGCCCAATAGTCAAAGGGGAATGACCTGTGAGGGAGAACATCGATATGGGACGAGAAGTAGTTTGTAACCATTGTTGACAACTGCTGTCTCCTGTCACTTTCAATCGATGCAGTATTACCAGTCGTGTGAGCGGGACTTGAAAATCAGTCCACAACATGGTGATGAAACCCCTGTCTCCAACGCCACTTCTGATGTGTGCACCACGAACACCTCTTCCATGTTGCCCCCTACGGCTCGTTGGAGAACCATCACCGCTGCTGTGTGCTGGGAATGCCTCAAACAAACGGTTTACCAGAGTTGCTTGTTTGCTAGCCAATATTAGGTCAAGGTTCTTCTGTGGCATGATGTTTTCGAATTTGCCTTTATAGCTTGGATCCAGGATGCTGGCCAAGCAGTAGTCGTCATCGTTCATCATTTTGGCAATGCGGGGGTCCCTTTTTAGGATCTGCAAGGCATAATCTGACATGTGGGCCAATGTTCCAGGTGTCAATGATGCACTGCGAGTGCTGGGTGGAGGAGCACTTTCTGGCAAATCCACATCCCTCCAGTCACGCACAAACCCTGTACCTGACCTTGCCACGCCAACATTTTCTCTTGCCCCACGAGAAGCATCCTCCTCCCCTAAATAATCATCCCCATCATCATCCTCCTCCTCTTCCTCTTCTTCCTCCACCTCGTCCAGGAGAGGTCCCTGAGCAGACAATGGCTGACTGTCATCAATGCTTCCCTCCTCCTCTTCCTCATCCCCCTCGGCTGCAGATGCCTGCTCCTTAATGTGCGTCAAAGTTTGCATGAGCAGATGCATAAGTGGGATGCTCATACTTATGATGGCGTCGTCTGCGCTTACCAGTCGTGTGCATTCCTCAAAACACTGAAGGACTTTACAGAGGTCTTTCAGCTTCGACTACTGCACACCAGACAACTCCATGTCTGCCCTCAAACTGCCTGGCCATGTATCCTCCCACAAATGCATTACAGCCTGCCTCTGTTCGCACAGCCTCTCAACCATGTGCAGGGTGGAGTTCCACCTTGTTGCAATGTCGATAATTAGGTGGTGCTTGGGAAGTTGGAGCAATCGCTGCAGCTTCTGCATACGACTGAAGTGTACGGGCGACCGGCGGATGTGCGAGCACAGTCTTCAGACCTTCTGGAGCAGGCCTGTTAACTCCGGATAATTATTGAGGAAGCACTGCACCACCAGGTTCAAGGTGTGAGCCACGCAAGGTATGTTTTGAAAGGGCTATGGCTGCCACAAAATTCTGGCCATTATCACTAACTACCTTGCCTGTCTCAAGATGTAGACTGCCCAGCCATGACTCAGTTTGTCGCTGCAAGTCGGCCAGTACCTCCACGGTGTGTCTGTTGTCTCCCAAACACATCATCTTCAACACAGCCTGCTAACGCTTACCACTAGCTATTCGATAGTGGGATACCGAGTGTGCAACACTGGCAGCTGCGGATGGAGTGCTCGTGCGACTGCTCTGTGGACGAGCTTTCGCTTCTGGAGGAGGAGGAGGGTCGAATGCCTACATCCAACTGTTTCCTATACCTTGGGCTAGGCAGCACTGTCCCACCGCCACTGTCCCCTGTGGACCCTAGATCCACCACATTAACCCAGTGCGCAGAGATGGACACGTAACGGCCCTGGCCATGCCTACTGAACAATGCATCTGTTGTGAGGTGCACCTTTCCACTCACTGATTGCTTGAGTGCATGGACAATGTGGTCTTTCACATGAAGGTGGAGGGCTGGGATGGCTTTGCGAGAAAAGAAGTGGCGACTGGGTAGGTCATAGTGTGGTACTGCGTAGGCCATGAGTTCGCGGAAAGCTTCGCTTTCAACTAACCGGTGGGGCATCATCTCTAACGAGATTAGTTTGGCAATGTGGGCGTTCAAACCCAGTGTACATGGATGAGAGGATGAGTACTTTCTTGTCCTACTCAGAGTCTCTGGTAGGGTGAGATGGACTTGAGAGCTGCATATGGTGGAACTAGCGGTGGACATGGCGGACTGAGAGAGGGTTGATGATGGTGATGGAGTTGGTGTTCTTTCTGATGGCCTAGATTCTGTCTTTTGTAGCAATAACATTGTGATTTCCTGACTGCTTTGGCCTTGCGACGAGACCTCAACATTTGCTGCTGGTGGTGTGCTAACCGGTGGGCTTACAGTGGGGGAAACAATGTAGCGTTGCTGACTACCTTCATTGGGAGCAGTTGCACATGTGGTACGTGAGGTTTGGTAGTCCGTCCACGCTTGCAAGTGCATGGTGGTTAAATGTCTAAGCATGCAACTGGTATTCAAATTTCTCAGATTTTTCCCTCGGCTAAAGGTCTTTGCGCACTTCTTACAGATAACCTTTGCCTGATCATTAGGATTTTGTTCAAAAAAGTGCCACACTGCACTCTTCCTACTATGGAAGACATTTTGAGGCCTTGTACGCTGTGCTAATTTGACCGTCTGGCCTAGCAGTCCTGCAACGCTTTTGGTTTTTGTAACCCATTTTTGGACTGCTCCGGGCCTGCCAGATAACAGCTGTTGCGATGTCGATGCCTGCTGCGGATGCTCCTCCTCCTCTTCTGAGCTATTGGCAGCGGCACCCTCTTCCCCCAATGGATGCCAATCTGGGTCAACAATTGGGTCATCCATCACCTCCTCTTCAATGTCATGTGCACCTTCCTCTGTGTCACCATGTAAGGTGGTATAGTATGCGGGAAGCGGCACCTGAGGTTCATCAGGGTCAGATTCTGGCTCAGTACACTGCGAGGACAAGGTAGTGCTCTGAGTGAATGTACCAGCAGATAAATCTAGCAGTGGCTGTGCATCAGTGCACTCCATGTCAGATTCTTCTTGGACTGGGTAATTCATGATTTGACTTGATAACCCAGGCATGGTATGTGAAAAGAGCTCCATGGAGTAATCTGTAGTGTGGCCTGCCACATCCTTTACTTTTGGTAGGGGTGAAGGACACAAGGAAAGGTGTGGTTCCTGACCATGAGCCTCCAATGACGACTCAGTGCTTTTATTTTTTGAAAGTTCAGAAGAGGAGGCGATAGAGCTGGAGGCTTTGTCAGCAATGTAAGCCAAAACTTGTTCCTGAAGCTCCGGCTTTAAAAGTGGTTTACCTACTCCCAGAAAAGGGAGCCTTCGAGGCCTTGTGGAGCCAGACGATGACGCAGGCTCAACACCTACTGCATTAGGTGCTATTGTGCTTTTGCCACTACCAGCAGATCCGCCACCACCACCATCATTACCAGCTGGCAACCCCCACACACTTCCACGGCCTCTTCCAACACACTTCCTCATTTTTGGGAAAATGTACCCAAAATACCACCAGCAATATGGTACTGTAAAACAAGGTAAAAGGTTTATATAGTATTGGGGAGAATTTTAATCTCCCTACAGACTTGAGGACACTGAACTATTATCTCAGGCCCAGTGTAGATTACACCTCAATATACCAGGCTGAAATTGGATGGTGTATAAAATGTCTATATAGGACTGGGGAGAATTTGAATCTCCCTAGAGATTTTAGCAAGTTGACAATGATGCTCTCAGTCCCAAGTATGGCAGCAGGCAGCCTAATAAGCAGGACTGCTGCACACAAAAGTGTGGAAAAATAAACGCTTGGTAACTGGGCAAAAAAGAGGATGAAAAGTATTTTTGCTTTTAAAAAAGCAGTTTGCACAGCAGTGTGAAAACAGCAATGCAGCTATCAGGGAGCCTTATAAGGCAGCCTAATAACCAACAGAGCTGATGCACCAAAATATAGCCTCCCCTTGCACTGCACACTAACTGGTGTGTTGTACAGGCAAAATCGCTAGAAGCAGAAGCAGTTTTTTGTATCTTCATCCCTGCCTAACGCTCTCCCTACAGAATCAGCAGCAGCAGCAGCAGCTGTCCCTATTCTGAGATCAGCAGAAGTAAGATGGCAGTCAGCATGCACGCCCTTTTATAGCCGCTGTGACGCCACACAAAGCAAGCCAATCACTTACATGCTCTTCTCAAAGATGGTGGTGACCGCTGCCTATGTCATCGCGTTGCCCACAGTGTGCGTCCTCCATCATTGGCTGAAAAAGGGCGCTGGAAGCAACTTTAGAAACGCGACTTTGGTGCTCTGGTCGCCGACCTCGTGGCCGACCTTACGCTATGGTCTGGTTTCGTTTCATGAAACCCGACTTTTGCGAAAGTCGGCGACTTTTGAAATTGACTGACCCGTTTCGCTCAACTCTACTGCCTGTGAATGAAAATAGATATTTCAGTACGCTCTGTACCCGTAGCAAATCTCAGAATGATGTATAGTCATATTTCCTTTACTAATTCATCAATGATGTTTTATAGATAAACTGTGCAATAAAAGAATGAAGATACAAAAGTACAATAATGTGTACATATGTGTAATATAAGATGAAGGCATACGATGGGAAGTAAAATTACATTAGTTAAATAGTAACTGTCTTTTAACCCCTTCCCAATGAAGCCAATATTATCAGTACGATCACGGCGAAAATGAACATGTCCATTTATTTTCATTTCTTTTACTATTTTAGTTGTGCAAACATTTTTTGGGGAGCTTGTGACTTGTAGCATTGTTACTTTTGGGTCTATGAAGCAGTGTGATGGTTTATTTTTGTAAGGTAGAACGTTTTTATTGATACCATTTTTGGGATAGATGTATCATTTTAATTGCTTCTTACAAAATTTTTATGGTATTACAGAGATAAAAAAACAAAATTTTTGCTCTTTTTAATTTTTTCTGTTTATGGTGTATTTTCTAGATTGGACTTTTCTGAATGTGGCGATACCACATATGTGCATTTTTTATTATATATTTACTTTTGATGGGGAAAAAGAAGGGTAATTTGAACTTTTTTCACATATTTTAAACTTCTTTTTTTTAAACTTTTCACTGTATTTATTAGTCCCCTTAAGGGACTTGAACCTGGGATCGTCTGATTGATTGTGCTATATATGCTACATATAGGAAAAATCACGGTCTCCTTTGAAGCACAGCCACAAGTGGGACTTCAAGGGAGCTAAGTAATGACAAGCAGTGAGGTCTTCAACAGACCCCTGGCTGTCATAGCAACCTATCGGTGCCCTGAGATCATATCATGAGTGCGCCGACGGAAAGCGCAGAATGACACGCCCCAATGCTGGAGCTCTAATGTCACTGTTAGAGTTTGACAGTGGCATTCCACAGGCGTAGTGCCACCTGCAGTTGTTAGAAGCAGTTCCTAGCTGTAACACACAATCATTACCTGCTGTGTATGAGGCAAGCTCTACCTGTGAGTCCGCTCCATGTGCTGTTCCCATCTAAAGTTATGATTATATGGTTTCATAGATTGTGTTATTTTCCATGCTGTGTAGTCTTGCATTTGGTCTGGTGCCACCTGCTATCTTTTTTCTGTATGGCAGCCTGCAGCTAATTAATTCTAGTACATGCCTTCGACTTCCGGGTCAGGTCACGCCTTCTCTTCCTGCTTGCAGCCATTCTTAGTTTCATTTTCTGTGGGAGAGACGCGCTTGTACCGAGCTGTGAAAGACATCAGTTTTTCGACCACTTTCATTACCAAATTTGCTGCACTTTGCTTACTACAATTTGCTCACAATTTGATGCACAGTTTGTTCACATCTTCTTGTTAACATTCTGCACGTCTGTAGAACCTACTGCATTATCAATCATATGCTGTATGTCCAGATTTCCAAATAAACAAGGCTGGACTTCACAATCCCTGGTGTGTATCATCTCTCCGGACGCTGGACAGCAACAATGGTCCTGTCTGCTCTGCATTGAGGAAACGGAAGGTAGGAATCTCTCCTAGCCCCAATCAACTACACCTCCATTCACCTCATGTGGGGACAGAACACTCCATACACTCACTACCAACTTGTGCCATACATGCGCAGCAGATGTCGGTAAGGGGTCAAAAACTTTGGCTAACTCAACAGTTCAATCAATAAGGCACTTTGTATTATATCCTATCAAAGAAACATTCTTCTTTCTGCAATTATAAACCACTTATTTTCAAGCCCCTGCAGCCCAAACTCATCATTCACTTTAAAATAAACAAAAAATCCACCTTACTGAGGAGTCAGATTACAGCTGCCATTTCAAGTCCATAAATAAGGAGATAAGGGGGGCAGTAAGATAGATTGACAGATCTTGTTGCTGCTTTTTAGGAAGTGTTTTAACTCATCCTAGTGCAACTACACTTCTCAGTACTGCTGTACTGCTGGAACACGGGAGGGAAAGCCGATATAGAACGGCCCCCGCCAGTTTAACAGGCTACTGATGCTTCAGATGGCCTCTATAGGAACAACGTAACAGGAATCTCATATTTATCTGTGCCCTGTGTATGGTAGACATCATGGCATCCAGCCACTGGCAACTAGCTCAACTGATGTATGGTAGACATACATGGTAGATATTACAACACCTAGCCACCCCAACTAGCTCAACTGATGTATGGTAGATATACATGGTAGACATCATGGCACCTAGTGACCGCCAACTAGCTCAACTGATGTATGGTAGATATACATGGTAGATATCACAGCACCTAGCCACCCCAACTAGCTCAACTGATGTATGGTAGACATACATGGTAGACATGATGGCACCTAGTGATCGCCAACTAGCTCAAAGATAACTGATTATTAGAGATAGGACCTCCATTGGGTTAAAATTGTTGACAATTGCAGGATACATATGTAAGCACACAAATACTTATTCTGAAAAAACATCTGTAATAACAGGTACACTAGAAGTAAAATTAGGATTTAGCATAAAATGTAATTATATTTATCAAATAAATAAAATGTTTGTTTTTCCATGAGACCTAAAATGCACAATAAATAATTACCACCACTTACTCACATCTATGCCATCATATGACAGGTACTTGTATTCTAACAGTCACAGACAATTTTGCTCATCATAACTGACTTCCATATTTAAAAATTCGCCTGAGGGAACATTGAGACAAAATTACTTTTAGTAAGTAAGTCAATGTGCTAGTACAAGAGCAATGCACACCATGTTTTCATAGCATTTAGCACCTGTATCAAATGAGCGCATATAGATGCACATGGATGTAATCCACATTTTGCTCACATGACTGGCCCAATGTTTGACACAAAGTGATTTTTACAAACATTTTTTGTGCCATTTTTTTCAAAGCATTTTTACGTGAATAACTAAAAACTCTGTCTCTGTACAAGTCTATAGTTTTAAATACAGTCATATGTTAAAGTTTGGGCACCCCTATTAATGTTAACCTATTTTCTTTATAACAATCTTGGTTTTTGCAACAGCTATTTCAGTTTCATATATCTAATAACTGATAGACTCAGGTATATTTCTGGATTCAAATAAGGTTTATTGTACTAACAGAAAATGTGCAATCTGCATTTAAACAAAATTTGTCCGGTGCAAAAGTATGGGCACCCTTATCATTTTCTTGATTTGAACACTCCTAACTACTTTTTACTGACTTCCTGAAGCACTGAATTGGTTTTGTAACCGCATTGAGCTTTGAACTTCATAGCCAGGTGTATCAAATCATGAGAAAAGGTATTTAAGGTGGCCACTTACAAGTAGTTCTCCTATTTGATTCTCCTATGAAGAGTGGCATCATGGGCTCCTCAAAGCAACTCTCAAATGATCTGAAAACAAAGATTATTCAAGATAGTTTTTCAGGGGAAGGATACAAAAAGTTGTCTCTGAGATTTAACCTGTCAGTTTCCACTGTGAGGAACATAGTAAGGAAATGGAAGAACACAGGTACAGTTCTTGTTAAGCCCAGACGTGGCAGGCCAAGAAAAATATCAGAAAGGCAGAGAAGAAGAATGGTGAGAACAGTCAAGGACAATCCACAGACCACCTCCAAAGACCTGCAGCATCATCTTGCTGCAGATGGTGTCACTGTGCATCGGTCAACAATACTGCGCACTTTGCAAAAGGAGAAGCTGTATGGGAGAGTGATGCGAAAGAAGCCGTTTCTGTAAGCACGCCACAAACAGAGTCGCCTGAGGTATGCAAAAGCACATTTGGACAAGCCAGTTACATTTTGGAAGAAGGTCCTGTGGACTGATGAAAAAAAGATTGAGTTGTTTGGTCATACAAAAAGGCGTTATGCATGGAGGCTAAAAAACACAGCATTCCAAGAAAAACACTTGCTACCCACAGTAAAATTTGGTGGAGGTTCCATCATGCTTTGGGGCTGTGTGGCCAATGCCGGCATCGGGAATCTTGTTAAAGTTGAGGGTCGCATGGATTCAACTCAGTATCAGCAGATTCTTGACAATAATGTGCAAGAATCAGTGACGAAGTTGAAGTTACGCAGGGGATGGATATTTCAGCAAGACAATGATCCAAAACACCGCTCCAAATCTACTCAGGCATTCATGCAGAGGAACAATTACAATGTTCTGGAATGGCCATCCCAGTCCCCAGACCTGAATATCATTGAACATCTGTGGGATGATTTGAAGCGGGCTGTCCATGCTCGGCGACCATCAAACTTAACTGAACTGGAATTGTTTTGTAAACAGCAATGGTCACAAATACCTTCATCCAGGATCCAAGAACTCACTAATAGCTACAGGAAGCGACTAGAGGCTGTTATTTTTGCAAAAGCAGGATCTACGAAATATTAATGTCACTTATGTTGAGGTGCCCATACTTTTGCACCAGTCAAATTTTGTTTAAATGCAGATTGCACATTTTCTGTTAGTACAATAAACCTCATTTGAATCCAGAAATATAACTGAGTCCATCAGTTATTAGATATATGAAACTGAAATAGCTGTTGCAAAAGCCAAAATTGTTATAAAGAAAAAAGGTTAACATTAATAGGGGTGCCCAAACTTTAACATATGACTGTATAAGGGCTTATTCACATGTTAGTATTTGGTCTTGCAACTCATTCACACACCAGTATGTTAGGTCAGCGTTTCATCAGTATTTCTATGCCAAAACCAGGTGTATCTCCAAAACACAGAACATTGATGTTTCAATTATAGTTTTTTTCCATAAGTTCCACTCCTGCTTTAATCTTACAAACACTTTTGAAATACTAATCAAAAATACTGATGTGTGAATAAGGCCTTACAGTGAAAAATTATATTTGAAAACTTTAGAACTGTTTTTTGGTTTGGAGACACTCCTGGTTTTGGCATATATTATATTTTTCGGACTATAAAACGCACCTAGGTTTTAGAGGAGGAAAATGGAAAAAAATTAAAGCAAAAAATGTGGTCAATTTTGTACTAATATTCCCATTCTGGTATTTATATGTCCCCAGTCCAGGTATACATACCCCCCTCCTCCCTATCTTGGTATGCATGACCCCCTCCTCCCTATCCTGGCATGCATGGCCCAATCCTACCCATCCTGGTATGCATGGTTCCCTCCTCCCTATCCTGGTATGCATGATTCCATCCTCCCTATCCTGGTATGCATGGCCCAATCATACCTATCCTGGTATGCATGGTTCCCTCCTCCCTATCCTGATATGCATGTCCCCCTTCTCCTTATCCTGGTATGCATGGCCTCCTCATCCTCATCCTAGTATGTATGGCCTCCTCATCCCCATCCTATTATGCATTTATGCGTGGTCCCTCATTATCATCCTGGTATGCATAGTCCCCTCTTCCCCATCCTGGTATGCTTGGCCCCCTCCTCCCAATCCTGGTATGCATGGCCTCCTCATCCCCATCATGGTATGTATGATCCCCTCATCCCCATCCACCATATGCATGGTCCCCTCATCGCTATCCTGGTATGCATGGTCCCCTCATTGTCATCCTGGCATGCATGGTCCCCTCATCTCCATCCTGGTATTGATGGTCCTCTCATCCCCATCCTGGTATGCATGGTCCCCTCATCCCCATCCTGGAATGCATGGTCCTCTCATCCCCATCCTGGTATGCATGGTCCCCTCATCCCCATCCTGGTATGCATGATCCCCTCATCCCCATCCTGGTATGCATGGCCCCCTCATCCCCATCCTGGTATGCAGGGTCTACTCATCCCCATCCTTGCCTACTCATCACTATACTGGTATGCATGGTCCCCTCATCCCTACCTGGTATGCATGGTCCCCATCAGAAAAACATAAAAAAGTAAACCATTCTACTTACCTTCCCTGCCACTGCTCTGCTGCTTCCACAACTCCCCATCCATAGTCAGAGCAGGTACAACCAGACTATAAGATGCACCCACCATTTTCCTCCAAATTTTTGTAGGAAAAAAGTGCGTCTTATAGTCCGGAAAATACGGTATTTACTGATGAAGTACTAATCAAAAATACTGATGTGTGAATAAAGACTAAAGCAAAGTAAATCACACAATATCTGATGGTCTAGATGTTTTTCCCACGTTTTGGTAACTCTGTGCACTTTTTGTGGACCAAACCCACTGAAATGATCCTGATTAAAACAAGTCATAGTGTAATTGTTAAATATGTCCACAAAATGTGTAAAAGATGAGAAATAATGTGCATTTTTTTCTTTTCTTTTCAAAATTCTGTAGCTATGTAGTTATTTATTTTAGCATATTTTTAACCAGCAGGTGAAATGTATGGATGTTCATTAGAAAAGAAATACTGGTATTTATTTATTTATTTTAGTCACATATACACTCACTGGCCACTTTATTAGGTACACCTGTCCAACTGTGTGTTAAGACTTAATTTCTAATCAGCCAATCACATGGCGGCAACTCAGTGCATTTAGGCATGTAGACATGGTCAAGACAATCTCCTGCAGTTCAAACCGAGCATCAGTATGGGGAAGAAAGGTGATTTGAGTGCCTTTGAACGTGGCATGATTGTTGGTGCCAGAAGGGCTGGTCTGAGTATTTCAGAAACTGCTGATCTACTGGGATTTTCACGCACAACCATCTCTAGGGTTTACAGAGAATGGTCCGAAAAAGAAAAAAAATCCAGTGAGCGGCAGTTCTGTGGCCGGAAATGCCTTGTTGATGCCAGAGGTCAGAGGAGAATGGGCATACTGGTTCGAGCTGATAGAAAGGCAACAGTGACTCAAATTGCCACCCGTTACAACCAAGGTAGGCAGAAGAGCATCTCTGAACGCACAGTGCGTCGAACTTTGAGGCAGATGGGCTACAGCAGCAGAAGACCACACTGGGTACCACTCCTCTCAGCTAAGAACAGGCATCTGATGGCTACTTTCAGCAGGATAATGCGCCATGTCATAAAGCTCGAATCATCTCAGATTGGTTTCTTGAACATGACAATGAGTTCACTGTACTCAAATGGCCTCCTCAGTCACCAGATCTCAATCCAATAGAGCATCTTTGGGATGTGGTGGAACGGGAGATTCGCATCAGGGATGTGCAGCCGACAAATCTGCGCCAACTGTGTGATGCCATCATGTCAATATGGTCCAAAATCTCTGAGGAATGCTTCCAGCACCTTGTTGAATCTCTGCCATGAAGAATTGAGGCAGTTCTGAAGGCAAAAGGGGGTCCAACCCGTTACTAGCATGGTGTACCTAATAAAGTGGCCAGTGAGTGTATAGCACCATTAATTTTCACATCACTTTACAGACATCATTATTACTGTCCCCAACCCTCACAAACACGGGGAGAACATACCAACTCCTTACAGATGTCGTCCTTGTTGGAATTTGATCCCTGTGAACCACCAAGTTACCAACAAATGTTATATATCATTAGAATTGATGAAGTTCTTCTCTCCCCCCAGATCAGAAAGTGACAGACAAGCTGTGTATAGAGCCTTATCTGTGTACCATCCAGCCATAACTAGGTCTTTAAAAGTACAAGAGAACTATCTTAAAATTTACATCTGATTACCCTAAACAGGTGTATATAGTAACATAAAACACAATAAAAAGGGTAAAAAATGTGGTAACGTTATGCCACAATTTGGCAGCATGTACGGTACCACAATTTAATTAACATCTCCGTTATTGCTGTATGGTTTTTTTCATGTAAGCAAGAGAACAAGAGAAAGACGTAAAAAAGAAAGCTAAACAGCTGATCCAGCGAGAATAATTACATGCTATTTTCAGTTCATTACTCACTATTACAATTGTATTAAGTAAGGTACTGTAAATTCTAAAGACCACTGTGGAGAAGCTTTTCACCCGTTCATAACCCATTCCAGCTATTTGATGTAACTATATCTCCTGATGTGATGTTAGGTACATCACAGGGATTTCTCAGGCAAAGCAGTTGTAGCCATTCCATTCATAGAAAAATTCAAATGTTTTACATAGCTGTGCTTCTTCTGTGTTTTGTGGGATCCCAAGTATGTGGTTGAACTGTTCCCAGCACTTTAAGCCCTCAGATACCCCTGTCAACATTATTACCAGGCTGCCAGGCATACTGCATTATGTTGCGTACCATGGATAAAGGAACATCAAGATCTCTGGAGATGGACTTTGCAATTGTTGGTATTGTTCAACAATTTTAGTTTTCAAGTCCTCAGACAGTTCTCTTCTACTCTTTCTGTTCTCCACGCTTAGCATGGCACAAGCAGACACACAATGCAAAGGTTTAAGTCAACTTCTCCCCTTTTTATCTGGTTTCAGGTGTGATTTTCATATTGCCCACACCTGTTACTTGCCTCAGATGAGTTTGAACAAGCATTTCACGCTTGAAACCAAGTTGTTCACCCATATTTTTGGAAAGGTGCCAACAATTTTGTCTGGTCCATTTTGGGATTTTGTGTGAAATTATGTCCAATTTTCCCATGTGTTTTTTCCTGTTGTTCCAATACACACAAAGGAAATAAACGTGTGTATAACAAAACATGTGAAATTGCAATAATTTTCTGGGAGAATTACTTCACTTTCTGAAACAACTTCAAGGATGGCAACACTTTCAGCCATGACTGTTTTTTAGTCTATTAGATCCCACTGGAGGAAGGACCTTATAGATAACCTGTCTGTCAAACACAGATAGGCTGGGTAACACACTATGCTACTGTAAGGGGTGGCATTGCTATGGACAGTAGAGACAAACTGCCACTTTAAGAGACAGAACCCCCTTGGCTAGAGCAAAGGACATTCGGCTCTCCCCTGCAATAAGACTGTTTTGGTTTGTTCTGCCAGCTATGAGAGGGGAGGGGCTGTTTTTCCTGTGAGTGTTCTGTGCTGGGAGTCTGACGTGCTGTGAGCTGTGAGGAGAAAACATGCACCTTGCAACTGACTGAACTTGTGGGATTGTGTAGACCCTTCTGGGGATAACGAAGGTCGTTTTCCTGTGTTGCTGTGAGGAGCCACTAAGATATACAAGGAAGGAATCCAGAGGAGGGAATCCACCGTTTCTAGGAACAGGCTCGAGATCTTCACACAAGGACAAGACCATGTTGCACAGAGCTTCCAGGGAGGACATCGCATCATCTTGCACAGAACTGCAGGGGGCCCCCGGGAAAGAACTGAGACACCAACTTTACTGTGAGTGTTAACCCCATGTGCGCATATGTTTAGGGCTTAGGATAGGCTGTAATAGACCGATCATGGTAGCCGTACAGCCGCTGTAGCAGTGGCCAGATAGACTATAGTTAGAGTAGCAGCATACTGTACATTATTGCATTCTTTTGCCTTTTGAAAAATACACTGATCTGTAATAGTTGGTGCACCGTGCCATTTGCCGGCCCAGCTAGAGAATACTGTATCACTTTTTTAAATTGTTTTATGGCATTGCATACCCCTGTTTACACCTTCCTATCACTGCATTCCTTGCCTGTAAATAAATTAACCCTTTGTTGTTTGCACCTCATCTTGTGTACCGTAGTCTCCCTGCATTGTGGTGGTCCCCTGGCCATCGTTTTACTACAGAAGTAGTATAGTGTATAACTTCAAATGCAAATTTATTATTTTTTGCTTATACCTTACAAAGAAATAAAAAGTGATCAAAAAGTTGTATATACTCAAAAATGGTAGCAGTAAAAGTTACCACTATTCCTGCAAAAAAAAATGTTGGTATCAGAATATAGTGACCAAAAAATAGATTTTAATTTAAAAATATTTTTTTTTGCAAAAGTGGCAAAACATGGAAAATGCTGTGTAAATTTTGTATTGTCAGAATCATGTCAACCCACATAATGAAGATAATGTCAATTATCCTGAATGATGAGTAGTGTTTTAAAAAATAAACAGTCTAGAATTATACATTTTTTTCATTTTTCCTCCTAAAGATTGTAATTACATAGATCAAGTAATTGTATGTACCACATCACCATGTAGGCAATTATGGTGGGCACATTTTCGGCCAGCTGATTGTAGCGCTCTGTAATGTTCTTTTTTGACCCCATATTTTTTTCTCCTGTTGTACCTGTACTAGTGAGAGGGGAAACGCATCAGGAGATAGATGAGTAGGTAAGGAGGTGGCGGTGACTCTAGGTTGCTCCCTCTCTCTGTTCCTGTATGTGGTATGTGTATTGTATTACACTTTTCACTACATGTATTAATGTAATGTGTTATGGTTATGCTGTACTGTGTTTGTCTTGTTCTAATGTTTTGCTAATGTAAAATATATGCTTGTAGCTTAGGGATAGCAAAGGGTTAATCCAGGAGGCTGGCCCAGCAGCCTCAAAGGGACCGGAAGTCTCTGTCTGCAAGTCAGTGCCTGGGCAGGCTGGCCCATGGCAGGACGTGCACCCCTGCTGGAAGCTGGCCATACCCCTGGAGGAGAATAGAGCTGCCAGTGGACTATCGGGCAGTGGGCACAAGGACTGTGTGTGTACCCTACAATAGACTTCTAGCTCCTGGAAGCTGACTGGGAGCCATTGCTTTGCTGCTGCAGCCGTTGCTATGAATAGGATCTGTTCAGAAATTGTTTCCTTTCTTCTCTGCCTCACCTTCATTAAACAAGTTGTCACTGTTGGGCTCTAAGGAGTGTGATGTGTGGTGCATCCGTCCCAGCATGAAGAGCAGCCATACATCTGAGGTAACCCACTGTGACTCGGGGCTGGGACTAGAACTGTCTATTTATGTGCAAGGGGCCAGGGTGCTCACTGACTGTGACCTAGTGAACTCGCCAATGACTACCACCCTGTGCCACCTTGTTACATTTGGTGTAGTCGGCAGGATCAAACCCAGCCGCCCTGAGACCCTAAGACTGCCAGAGAAGGATCAAGGGTCTATGACCGGGGCAGGAGCTGCTGAGATGGTGTTCCCGGCACCTTTCCAATTGGAACCGGAGGGGTGGACTGACAGTGATTTTGAAATGCTGTTGGAGAAGACTCCAGAGCTTGTGAATTATTGACCTCCATGAAAGAGTTAAAGGGAACCTGTCGCCCTCCCAGGGCGTTTTTAAGTTAAAGAGCCACCTTCAGCAGCACTAAGGCTGCATTCTGTGAAGGTGGCTCTTCTGTTTCTGACCCCTAGTAACGCTGAAATATCGACTTTTATAAATAGCTCCTCATACCTGTAATGTGTCCCATAGGTATGGTGCGTCCGCCTGTATCAGCTGCCTACCATCCGTCCATCATGCCTCTGTCCTGTGTCTGGGTGCCGCCCACCATTCGTCCATCATGATGCCCCTGTGCGTTGCTGCCTTCTCCTGTTTTGAATGCCGGTGCCTCCGCTGTGACAAGAGTTCTCAGGCATGCGCAGTGCGTGCTGCCCGAGAACCGACATCAGGTTATTGCGACTGCGTGTTGCGGAGGCCCCAGCCCTGCAGTGTGAATACATTATAACACACTGTGGGGCGGGACCTGTGGCCTCCACAACACGCAGGCGCAATAGCCTGATGTCAGTTCGCAGGCAGTACGCACTGTGCATGCCCGAGAACTCTTGTCGCAGCGGAGATGCTGGCATTCATAACAGGAGGAGGCAGCGACGCACAGGGGTATCATTAAAAATGGCAGCTTGGCTCACAAAAAATAAGCCCTCACCCAACTCGAGATCACGAAAAATGGAGACGCTACGGGTATTGGAAAATGGCGCAAATTTTTTTTTTAAGTTTTGAATTTTTTTCGCCACTTAGATAAAAATGAACCTAGGCATGTTTGGTGTCTATAAACTCGCAATGACATGGAGAACCATAATGGCAGGTCAGTTTTAGCATTTAGTGAACATGGTGAAAAAAACAAGTGTGGGATTGCACTTTTTTTTTGCAATTTCATCGCACTTGGATTTTTTTTCCTGTTTTTGAGTAGACAATATGGTAAAACCAATGGTGCTATTCAAAAGTACAAGTCTTCCTGCAAAAAACAAGCCCTCACATGGCCATATTGACGGAAAAATAAAAAAGTTATAGCTCTTGGAAGAAGGGGAGTGAAAAACAGAAACGCAAAAATGAAAATAGGCTCCGGCGCGAAGGTTAATCCCATTGGTTTGAGGACCATTTGACTCAGATAGATTAGTCTATATAATAGTGGCCACCTACTGATTCTTTGTGGTATGGATCTGATGCAAATTTTGTAAAAACTTAGGACTTATTTAAGGATTACCGAGGTCAGTCAACACATTGAATGGGGGCAACATTGTCGCCTTATCTTTAGGTTACCAACCCCTAATTTCTGTTTTCATGGATATCTAATAAACTTTCTTTATAAGATTTTTTCTGACTGTAAGACATTTTTCAATATAGAAACCTCATTAAATCAATGATTGCAGTGAAGTCTACCACAAAATAGTACCAACGAAAATTAAAGCTTATTACGCAAAAAATAAACCCTCACAACTTAATTGCTGGAAAATTGAAAAACTCATGGCAATCAAAATAGGGTAACAAATAAAAAAAAGATTTTGTTTTCATAGAGTCTGTTTATTGTTCAAAAGATACAATCATACAACTAAATAAATTTGGTATTGCCTTAATCGTTCTTACCCGCAAAATAATGTTAACTCTTTGTTTTGTACAGTATGACGAATAGTGTAAAATTTCACTCTAAAAAAAAAGTTTCAGAATTTCTATAAATGTTTATATTCCTCCAATTAAAAAGTTAATAAAAGTATGTTAAAAAGTTATGTGTACCAAAAATTATGGCGTTGAGATCTATAATTCACTCTGAAAAAAAACATACCCCTACTGGATAGCAATGACTCGTCGATCACAACAATAAAAACATGAAAAAAATACTGATACTAGAAGTACGAAGCAGGGGGCTCCTTATTATTGCCCCAACAATGCTAAGTCCTTCAACCAGTCTGCCACATTCCCTGATGAGTCCCAGGAGGGACGAAACGCTTTGGACGGTGGTTACTTTTTCCTACAATGACAAAGGTTTACAATGCTGCTATCTACACTCACTGGCCACTTTATTAGGTACACCTGTCCAACTGTGTGTTAAGACTTAATTTCTAATCAGCCAATCACATGGCGGCAACTCAGTGCATTTAGGCATGTAGACATGGTCAAGACAATCTCCTGCAGTTCAAACCGAGCATCAGTATGGGGAAGAAAGGTGATTTGAGTGCCTTTGAACGTGGCATGATTGTTGGTGCCAGAAGGGCTGGTCTGAGTATTTCAGAAACTGCTGATCTACTGGGATTTTCACGCACAACCATCTCTAGGGTTTACAGAGAATGGTCCGAAAAAGGAAAAAAATCCAGTGAGCGGCAGTTCTGTGGCCGGAAATGCCTTGTTGATGCCAGAGGTCAGAGGAGAATGGGCATACTGGTTCGAGCTGATAGAAAGGCAACAGTGACTCAAATTGCCACCCGTTACAACCAAGGTAGGCAGAAGAGCATCTCTGAACGCACAGTGCGTCGAACTTTGAGGCAGATGGGCTACAGCAGCAGAAGACCACACTGGGTACCACTCCTCTCAGCTAAGAACAGGCATCTGATGGTTACTTTCAGCAGGATAATGCGCCATGTCATAAAGCTCGAATCATCTCAGATTGGTTTCTTGAACATGACAATGAGTTCACTGTACTCAAATGGCCTCCTCAGTCACCAGATCTCAATCCAATAGAGCATCTTTGGGATGTGGTGGAACGGGAGATTCGCATCAGGGATGTGCAGCCGACAAATCTGCGCCAACTGTGTGATGCCATCATGTCAATATGGTCCAAAATCTCTGAGGAATGCTTCCAGCACCTTGTTGAATCTCTGCCACGAAGAATTGAGGCAGTTCTGAAGGCAAAAGGGGGTCCAACCCGTTACTAGCATGGTGTACCTAATAAAGTGGCCAGTGAGTGTATATAGCAACATGATGCTGATTGCTTCACAGGACCATTCATAATGGATGTCAGAGGTCCTTTCCAAGCCTGAACTGGGTGAGATCACTCCATTGATGTTTTTTGACTGTTGATCTACCCTCGGTATATGCCTGGTTTGAGTGGGATCATTCCATTGTGGTTGATGGTTATTCATAGTTGATATTCTGGCAGCATGTCTCAGGCATTGTACAATTTCCATGTCGGTGGTACTGACATAGGTCTAGTACATGCTCTAGTAGTTCAACTAGGAATGATTAAAGTGTGTGAGAGAATGGTAACTTACTATTGATAAGCTGTCCAAATAGAATTCTCTATTCCATACAGATCCTGCAACCATAGGTCTGTTATTGATTTTCTACTAATATTTAACACCTTACAGCATATTTCCTTACTACTGTATATATAAAGCTATTAATCAACCTGCAAGCTACAAAAAAAGACTGTGGGTTACTTCTTAAAAATTCCACCCCTGTACTGATGTCCTTTTGAATTAAAACATCGACTCTGTATTTGACAAGAATGGGTCAGATTTACTAATACTGGGTAATATTTAGATATCATAAACTTATGAGACAGTCAGTAGATATGCTAAACAGAGCACTCTGCAAGTGGCCATCATTTGCCTTTTTTTTAGAGTCCTTTTCCTTTTTGTCTTGTGATATTGGTTGCCGTTTTTTGCGCCAAATTCATGAATTTGGTTCAGAGCTAAAAATTGTGGTTTATTCCTTATTCCTATCTTGAACTGATTTTGTGACTTTCGATGCTAAAAGTAGCCAAAAATTGCAACAAAACTTTGGCGTACTCAAAAATACCCAAGTGGGAAACGGGAGTGAAGTTGGGTCAAATTTTGTGACTTTTTAAAAAGTCGCAATTGATGATTCGGACGAAAACAACTGGAATCGCTAAACTTCACCCAAAAAGCAGAAAAAATGTCCAAAAGGGCATATAGAAGAAAATAGTCTAAAAAAAAAGATGCAAATAAAATAATTGGGTGCAAACAAAAAAAGGTCAAAACTAGTCAAGAACAGGCGCAAATGCAATGATGAATCAGATCCAATATTTGGTCGACTTTAGTGTTTTGGCATCCGAAAGACTGTTTACTTTTTTTATAACATCTTTTGGGTGGTGTACTTTAGACTATTATTTTTTGCCTAAAAATCTGTGAACAGCAATAATAAATTTGGAGCAACCTATTGCTTGACAAAATCACGGACATTTTCCAGACACTTCTAAAAAGGTACCGACAAATGTGCCAACAGCACAAATGTTGGTTATTTTGGGCAGAAATCTTAATAAGTTTTTAAAAATTGATTCCTCCCTCCACAAATTTTTGCATAATGCTGAGACTCTCGTTAATGTGTCCAACCGAATGTAGCTTTTTTTCACATGCCACCATGATTCCTGCTATGTTTGAAAACTTCTATGAAAAACAATTTGGCAACCAATATCCTGGGTTCATCTCAGATAGTGTAGCAGAAACCTGCCATAAATATCAATCTGTAATTACAACAGTAGTGTAATGTTCATGCTATTGTATAGATCAATGAATTTGTGCAATGTAGTAAAATTATGCAATAAAGGATGCCTTGTTTGAAGCTTAGCGAGCATTAATTGGTGTGGGGGGGTATTTAACCAGCATGAGTGCTCTTTATTATAAATTAAATTAGTATTTTATTAAATTAAAAATACTGCTGAACATCCAGACACTAAAATGAACCAAGTTAGAAGTAATTTTTATCATGTAATCACGGCAATCTAAGCAATGACAAGATCTGAATTACATTTTTTTGCAGTTGCAATAAATGTGTAGTTTCAGTAGTCCAATGACAGGATGATATGGAACGGAGTTATGACTTTTTCTGTCGACAAAGCTGTATGAGGGCTTTTTTTGTGTGATGAGTTTTAGTTTTGAATGGCAACATTCATATTACCATCCAAATGAAAAGCAGGAAAAATGGTGATGAAAACAAGTTAACATCATTTGTTGGGGGGGGGGTTGTTTTTGGGTCAATAAGGCCAATATGGCAATGCCAGACAATATTTTTTTTCATTTAAATGGTAAAAATAAATTCAGAAATTTGTAAAAAAAAATGAGGCCTGTAACTTTTTAATTTTCTGTCAATGGGCCTGTGTGTAGGTTTTTTGTTTGCTTAGCAAGTTGATTTTTTATTGATGCTATTTTCTAGTAGATATGTTCTTTTGTTTGCTTTTAATGCATTTTTCTAAGGAAGTGTGATCAAAAAATGCATTTTTTTTCTCTTTTGCGTTTACCTTACGAGTTAATTAATTTTATATTTTAATAAATCTGATGTTATGGACATAGAAATACAAGATTGTTGTTCTATTTTTATTTCCTAATTTTTAAATAGAGTTGGTAAAATGGTGCGTGATTCAGAATTTGTATACTGTACATTTTTTAAATTTTTTTTCTTTTTGAGTTTATTTTTAGGAGACTTAACTGAAACTTATATGATCAATTTTTCTACACTGTGTACACAATTATTAGGTAATTTGTATTTTTGATTATTAATTTTATTATTAAACTACAGTGCTGCTGGTCAATTTAAAAGATTAATAAACCTTAATCCTGAATATTTAAAAATTTTAAATTGAGGTTTTGTCTTTCTTAGGAGAATACAGTGGGGGAAAAAGGCCAGTGACAAGCCCAAAACATCATAGCTCTAGAGGAGACCTGCATGGAGGAATGGGCCAACATACCACCATCAGTGTGTGCCAACCATGTGAAGACTTACAGAAAACGTTTGACCTCTGTCATTGCCAACAAAGGATATATAACAAAATATTGAGATGAACTTTTGTTAATGACCAAATACTTATTTTCCACCATAATTTGCAAAATAAATCTTGCCAAATCAGACAAGGTGATTTTCTGAATTTGTTTTCTCATTTTCACTCTCATAGTTGTGGTCTACCTATGATGTCAATAACAGGCCTCTCTCATCTTTTTAAGTGGGAAAACTTGCAAAATTGGTGGCTGAGTAAATACTTTTTGCCCCACTGTAAGTACTATGGGGCATCATACCATATTGGGGATCATGGTTGTGGCCATATTGTTTTTGTGGGAGAACTGTGGGGGCATTATACTGTAGAAAGGGATTTTAGGGACATCATACTATGGGTTGATCATACTCTGTGGTAAGATAGTGGGGGAGTTATACTGTATTGAAGGTCACTATGGAGTCTCAAAAAGTGTGTGAGGTGCAACTATGGTGACATCATACTTTGGGGGTCACTATAGGGGCATCATGCTCTGTTTTGTGGCTGCAAGGACATTATAATGTGTTGCAGGCACTGTGGATTGACCATACTGTTCTGGGGACACCGTGAAGTCATCATGCTGTGCTAATGTGGAGTACTGTAGGGAAATTCACTACGGATGTATCATACTCTATGGTGACCATGAAAGGGATATTGTTGTGAGTAGAGATGAGCGAGTTTGTTCGGATTCGGTTCCGAATATGATCGGAATCGAATATTATTTTTGCAATGTTCGCCGAATACTGCCGAACATCATTAGAGTCAATGGGAGTAGAAATTACCTAATATGTTCGGAACCGATCATAAGTGAAACATTCGGTGTGAATAGTGTTCGAATATGGCTCGAATATGTCAAAATCAGATTCGGGGACAAAATCCGAACAAATTTTCTTATCTCTAGTTGTGAGGAAGAACATTAAGAGGCATCATTAGATGCTAAATTATTGTGTAAGTGCCCCAATACATGTCCATCTCCCTGTCCTTATACATTGGGAGGTATGCCCTTCTGTCACTGCTCCTATGCACCGTGAACCGGTCTACTCTGCCAAATCTTGGTTGTAGGGAAGGAGGGGAGCCCAATTAATAATATTACTATGTGATACCATAGTTTCTGCGTATGATCCTGCCAGAATCATAAATGTCTAAAGATAAGACTGTGAGTCAAAGTTTTAAACAGTGCTAACTTAAATACAAACAATACGTTAGGTATTTGTGGTATGGGGATGCTTTATTGGATACATGCATTTAATTTGTACTTTTGAGATATGTGTTTTTACACCACAATGGCAACTTAAATGTAAATTTAAAATCAAGTAGTACAAAATTATAAGTGAGAATAATTTATACACTGATGTTATATTTCAGGATTAGGATAATTTATCAACATTTTTTACAGAAAACCTCTTTACTTAACCGGGACTAAATTCCTAAAGAATTGTTGGACTGACAAAATTGTGTCATATTTTTTATTTAGCTTTGTTCATTTAATGAAGGGGTGGTGAACATAATATACATGAACTGAGAGTTTTCTATATTTTAAACAAAAGCAAAGTCAATTGACTGTCCAAGTTTTGCTCGAGGAATATTCAGAATTGAGAGTCCTCAGTGGTTGATACCTTTGAATGGCTAACTGAAAAGATGGTAACAAATTGTAAGCTTTCGAGACTACTCAGGTCTCTTCATCAGGCTAACTAATACAACATCTGAAGAATCACATATTTATACACAAGACAGCACAGAAATAACGCAATAGATAAGACAAGTGATGTGAAGCAGAATTGTCATTATGGGAGAGGGTTAAACATAAATATTGAAGCAGTTCATAGATAAAGAGCCTGAAAGTTTTATTGCCCTCTGATGGGGTCCAGTTCTGTGTTGTGATGACCCCAGAAGGTCTGAAGAGCAAATTCCTTAATTGATGTAACAGATAGCTTTTGGAGATAAGACCTCCCCAGCAACAAGACCTTACATATACAGTGGGGAAAATAAGCATTTGATATGCTGATGATTTTGTATGTTTTCCAACCTACAAAGAATGGAGAGGTCTGTAATTTTTATCGTAGATAGGTACACTTCAACTGTGAGAGACAGAATCTTGAAAAAAATACAGAAAATAACATTGTATGATTTTTACACAATTAATATGCATGTTATTGCATGAAATAAGCATTTGATACAATAGAACAACAGAATGTAATATTTGGTACAGAAACCTTTTTTGCAATCACAGAGGTCAGACGTTTCCTGCAGTTCTCGGCCAAGTTAGCACACACTGCAACAGTAATTTTGGCCCAGTCCTCCATACAGATCTTCTCCAGATCTTTCAGGTTTTGGTTCTGTCACTGGGCAACATTGCGTTTTAGCTCCCTCCAAAGATTTTCTATTGTATACCACATCTATCCTCCCTTCATTACTGTGCAGTAGAAATGGGCGGACACCTGGATGTTCGGGTCCGGCGGGATCGGCCGAACAGTTACAAAAAGTTTGGGTACCAGAACAGTACCCAGAGCCGAACCTGGACCCCATGAAAGGGGGGGCCCAAACATCCAGTGTTTGCTGCACTGTCATGTGCATGACAGTGTGGCAAACACCACTTCTGGTCAGAGAGCCGTAGTTCCCAAGCTGTCAAAAGACAGCGGGAGCACTCAGCTGTGATCGGAGGTAAAAACTTTACCTTCAGTCACTGGTGTCAGCTGATGGGACTACTGATCCCATAATCCGACACCTGGTACTGCACGTTACAGTGAGATCAGGAGCAGCGGATGGGAGTATTCATCAGCCGCTCCTGTGCTGTAAATAAATAATAAAAAAAAAACTGCGTGGCTTCTCCTGTATTTTTGCTAACCAGCCAGGCAAAACTCACATCTGGGGGGCACAACCCTCAGCTGTCAGCTTCAGCAAGGCTAGTTATCAAGAATAGAGGGGTCCCCATGCTGTTTTTTTAATTATTTAAACAAATCATTTTAAAAAAATGGCATAGGGTCCTCCCCATTTTTGACAACCAACCTTGCTAAAGCTGACAGCTGGGGGACTGGTATTCTCAGGCTGATAAGGGGCCATGGATAAGCCGTGGGCTTGATGTCACCAGACAATACAAAGGTGACAAATATAAACCCCACTTGCAGCCGCTACAGGGCAAGTGGGAAGAGCTGGGCAAAGCATCAGAATTGGTGCATCTAATAGATGTGTCTTTTCTGGGCAGCTGCGGGCTGCTATTTTTAGGCTGGGGGTCAATATCCATGGCACCTTATCAACCTGAGAATACCAGCCCCAGCTGTCAGCTTTAGCAAGGTTGGTTGTCAAAAATGAGGGGAACCCCCATCGTTTTTTTAAATTATTTATTTAAATAATTACATTATTGGTATCATCTGACCTTCTCCGATGCATCGTCTGGATCATCCAGGTGGGCATTAGCGAACTTGCAACATGTACTGAATATCCGTAAAGAATATATATAATAATATTTATTTAAAATAAACAAGGAAGCACAATATCACAATGATTAAAAACAAAATGTATTCAATAATTTAAAACAAATGAAACTTGTATGTGCGGGGGCAGAAAAGTAGCCAGAACAGGTGGCAAAAATCATTACATCAGGGCCAAAAAATTGATTAATTAAAGGAGGACATTAGCACCATGATATATTTTGATAATATAGATAAAAATATGACTAGATGAAATTCATTTCAAATCCCAAAATGTTTTACAAAATATTTCATGACCAATAAAGTGTAAAAATATATGAATGAATTGATAGTGCAATTAATTAGTAGTATACAATTTTTTTTCACTATTGGTGTTTCTTCTTCTATGTAGGATTTTTTTCTGGACATGTACTTGCCTGAGCAGGGGGACCTTGCCTGCCCTGCAGGATTTTAATCCATGACGGCGTAATGTGGTACTAATGGTAATGTTTGAGACTGTGGTCCCATCTCTCTTCAGGTCATTGACCATGTCTTCCCGTGTAGATCTGGGCTGATTCCTGACCTTATTCAGAATCATCCTTACCCCATGAGGCGAGATCTAGCATGGAGACCCAGACCAAGGAAAATTGACAGTCATCATGTGTTTCTTCTATTTTTTAAAAATTGTTTTAACAGTTGTCTTCTCACCAAGCTGCTTGCCTATTGTCCTGTTGCCCATCCCGCCTTGTGCTTGTTTACAATTTTGTCCCTGGTGTCTTTAGACAGCTCTTTGGTCTTGGCCATGGTGGAGAGGTTGGAGTGTGATTGCTTGAGTGTGTGTTCAGGTGTCTTTTCTACAGGTAATGAGTTCAAACAGGTGCAATTAATACAGGTAATGAGTGCAGAGTAGGAGGGCTTCTTGAAGAAAAACTAACAGGTCTGTGAGAGCCAGAATTCTTGCTGGTTGCGAGGTGATCAAAAACTTACAGTATTTCATGCAATAAAATGCAATTTAACTATTTAAAAAGCGTACAATGTGATTTTCTGATTTTAATTTTTAGATTCTGTCTCTCACAGTTGAAGTGTACATACAATAAAAATTACAAACCTCTTCATTCTCTTTAAGTGGTAAAACTAGCAAAATCGTCAGTGTATAAAATACTTATTTTACCCACTATAGGTTTGCCGTGACACAGAGGTCATGTTTGCTACTTAAGGGCGGATCGAAATAACATCTCATAATTATGTGCTGGTTTCGCACCCTGACTCTAATGCACTTTCACAGTTAAGGGGACAGTGGAGGGTTGTGGGATTTCACTCCGTATACCAGGAACGTATAACCCTGGAAGTCTGGACTCAACATTTGCTAAAAAGTTGTGTCCTTTAGCCTTTCATAGACAGGGCCATTTTGCTTATAAATTGTGCTGGCTGCTAACTGTTTTCTTCAATAAAAAGGTTAGTTACAGACAGGTTATGGAAAAGACGGTCCAGCTCAAAAGGGTAAAATCCAAAATATTTTATTTAGATATCCATAAAATAGGTATACAAAATACAAAAAATGCATATACCCGACCGGAAAACCGGAGGGAAGGTTGAGGAGACACTGTACGCGTTTCGAACGAAAAGTTCTTAAACTCAGTATAGCTCCAAGGGAAGGGGTGTGAGAATATAACTAGTACACACAGGTGGCACTAATTAACATCTGATGCACATTGAAAACCACCAAATAAAACAAACAAAATCAATAATGCAACATGAGTTCTCTCCGTAAATTCAATCCAGTGGCAACACATGCATCTAGAAGAAGAATCCATAAGGCTTCGTTATCCCGTAGTTGTTTTTCTCTATTTCCTCCATGAATGTGTCTCTTTACCTGTTCAATATCAAAAACATTGAAAAACGACAAATCTCTATTGTGTGACATAATAAAGTGTTTGGAAGCATTAGATATGCTGCGCACCGTAGGGTTAATAACATCGTAGATGTGTTCTCAGACACGTTCCTTTAATTTTCTGATGGTGGAACCTACATATTTTAAATTGCATTGTTTGCATTCTATAATATACACTACATGATCAAATAATCATTAATAAAAAAAAACTTTATTAGTTAAACAGTTAGAAAAAGACAGCGTTTTAGTCGAGTGTGAACAGGTTTTACATGGAAAAAAAATCGCTTCTGAAAAAACCCTTGGTTGTCAGCCAATTTGTTTTACTGCGCTTATTGGATCTGAGGAGACTAGGTGACAGAAAATTACCGAGTGTGGGAGCCCTTCTGTAAACAATTTGAATCCCATTTGCTAAAATTTTGTCCATAGTGTCATCACTTCTGAGTGAATTTAGATTGCGAGATACTATGTCTGAAATGGACTTAAAAAAAGTGCTGTAGGTAAGCACTAGAGTGGGGCTATTATTCTTAGACCTAGAGTTAGATCCAGAGTCAGATCTGTTTCCTTCATTAGACAAAGATGCATCATGTGAACTTGGTTCAACAATTAAAAGGGAATCACGCGGTTTATTATTCCACAATTTTATGCGCTCTATGGAGAGACCATTTGGGATAATTGCGATTCCTCAGTCTGTTCTGAATGCAGACACTTTCCTGTTCATAGGAGAGAGAGTTACTGCAATTACGTTTTGCGCGAATAAGCTCACCAACAGGGATTGATTTAATAGTGTGAACAGGGTGGAAACTGTCTGCATGCAGAATGGCGTTTCCTGCAGTTTTTTTTTGATAAGTAGAACTGGCAATAGTACAAGAAGGTATTCCTACTAAACATAGATCCAAAAAACACATAGTTTTGCTGTCAGACGAAAACGTACATTTTAAATTGAAGGGATTAGAATTTAAATAAGCCATGAAAAAATGTATGTGATTCACGTCTCCCTTCCAGATTAACAGAAGGTCATCTATAAATCTAGAATAATATTGAATAGAATCTGTAAAAGGATTGCTAATATTGTAAATGTACAGCTCCTCCCACCACGACATGACAAGGTTTGCAACAGAAGGGGAGAATTTCGCCCCCATGGAAACACCTGAATTCTGTAAAAAAAAATTGTTGTTGAAAGAAAAATAATTGCGAGTAAGAAGAAAACTCAAAACCTGCAAAATAAAATCAGAAAAATCACTGGTAAAATGACCATATTTCTGTAAATGAAATTTAACAGCTGTTAAAGCCACATGATGAGGTATACTAGTATACAATGCAGCTACATCGCAAGTAAGCCAGGACCAAGTTTTATCCCAGATGATGTTGTGAAATAATTTCAGGACATCACTGGAGTCTTTTAAAAAACCAGGTGTGCGTCGAACCAAAGGTTGGAGAATAGAGTCTAACCATTGTCCCAGGTGTTCACCCAAAGAGCCGATACCTGAGACAATGGGGTGCATGGGAGGAGGAAAAATTTGCTTGTGTGTCTTTGGCAGGGCATGTAAGATAGGAATAATAGCTTTAGGCCGGGATCACACTTGCGATTTAAACGGCCGAGTCTCGCATGGTAATACACGGCGCTGCCGCCAGGAGCCGGGCGTGCGGACGCATAGCAATACATGGAGCTGCATGCCCCACTCCTGAGTCCCGGCGGCAGCACCGTGTATTACCATGCGAGACTCAGCCATTTAAATCGCAAGTTTGATCCCGGCCTTAGTTACAAAAAGAAAATCGGCTTGTTTAGAGGAAAAAAAAAACCTTTATAAGCACCGGTATCAATGATAACTTTGCAGTCCTGTAAAAAACACGAAGTGGGATCAAAATCCAGCTTAGGCTGGTTTCACATTAGCGCTTTTTAAGCGCACGCACGGCCGGGGGTAGCTCCGCCCCCGAGCCGGCTCTCTGCCCGGCGTGCCCGCCCCTTGCTTGTAGCGCCGCCTCCTAGCGCACAGCAGCGCCTGCGATCGGCGCACCCTATCTTTAGCATAGGGTGCGCAGATCGTGCGCAGGCCGTGCGCTAGTTGCGCTTTGACCTGCGCTGCGCACTTTTGACAGTGCGCCGTGCGCGCCAAAATCAAACTTTTCGGATTTCGGCGTGCTCGGCGCACCGTCAAAAGTGCGCAGCGCAGGTCAAAGCGCAACTAGCGCACGGCCTGCGCATGATCTGCGCACCCTATGCTAAAGATAGGGTGCGCCGATCGCAGGCGCCGCTGTGCGCTAGGAGGCGGCGCTACAAGCAAGGGGCGGGCACGCTGGGCAGAGAGCCGGCTCGGGGGCGGAGCTACCCCCGGCCGTGCGTGCGCTTAAAAAGCGCTAATGTGAAACCAGCCTTAGAATAAATATCATCTTGCATCAACATATTATCAATGGCAGTTACATAATCAGTAGTATTCATCAAAACCACTGATCCCCCCTTATCGGACATTTTGATGGTTATGTCCGAATTCCTTTTGAGAATTTCAAGTGCTTCTTTTTCTGATGTAGACAAATTGGATTTAAAAGGGACAGAATGTTCTGCTAGTTTTTTAATGTCCCTTTCAATATTTTCTTGGAAGCGGTCCATAGCTTCAGTGCAGGTATTCACTGGATAGAACGAAGGATTTTTGATACATAAAGGAAATGACGAATTAATGGGTTCAGTGGTGTCCATATAAAACAAAACCATATGGAACAAACTAGTATATATCCCAGTAGAGTCACCTACTTTGTAGTGTCGACTCAAAGGGAATTGAAGATGGACACTCCAGCATAACATATTAAACAAGAACAAATGGAGTACAAGTCCAATATAATGGAAAAATATCAAAATTTATTAAACATGTAGTAGTACTGACATAACACACATATATACAGCAAAAGAAAAGGATCAGGTAATTTCAGCTGCTTTAGTCCTACAGATTCCAATATAAAGTGCTAAGTGCTTGTAGTGGATATGGGCCATATATTAGGGACTCAAAAGTACAGGGAAATCATATCAGGTGCACATCCTGAAGAAACCCCCACTATCCCACGCATTAGTGCTTACCCATGATGAATTCCACCAGGACATATGCAGCGCCGCAACTGACATGCGTTTTTCCTCTTTCTCAAGGTGCCATGATGTGTTGCGTGAGGGACCAGGTTTAAATACCCTGTCAGCAGGTGTCCTATTGATTGGCGCATGTGTCCGGTCTCCTGCCCCGGAAATTGCATCACCGCCGGCGACAGCATGGCGCCGCGTGTCAAGAGACGCCCTGTGACATCACTGAACCACAACCGTCACTGGTGCGCCTCAGTGATGCTCCATGGGCACATACCGCAGACATGCACACTAGAGCCTCAACTCCTGACATGCACCAAATGGGAAGGATATATCCTAAAACAGTGACTATTGAATGTGAATGTGTGCATCTAGTGATATCAATTAAAATATATATAACTTGAAAACAATATGATAATATCTACCAAATGCTTATCATTGTGATACAGTAGTGATCAATGAATAAAAATAATAGAAATTTTATCTCCGTGTTTGAATTATCTACTGTAACATAATTAAAAAGTACATATAAAGTACTTTAAAAAGTACACACTTATTGAACAAAATATATATATAGCATGCACACTAAATATAATTATGACACCATATGTGAATATATTAAAATAATTTCCATTCATCCCATCTTGATGTAATGTTCTTAAACCAAGGGAATAACACCATGGATCCCTCCAGATCTTCCCCACTCAAACGTCATAGAAATGTACGGTGTCGAATTACAAGATCAAAGCTGAACAAGGAAACAAACAGAAAATATATAAATAAACAAAACATAAAATACATAAAAATACACAACACAATATTTACAAGAATGAGCTAAAACTCAACTGCACATTGAGTCCAGCCGGTGTCGCGGTATCAAGAACCGTGATCCACCGGCATTCCCTCTGAGCTAACGCACGTTTGGTGTCACCTCCCCTTATTCCCGCATGGATCCTGTCAATACCCCAAGCCCATAGCCCATTCGGATCACAGCTGTGTTTCAAACGAAAATGTCTAGGAATGGGTTTAAGAATATTAACATCCTCCACTTCACAGGCGGCCATTATATCTCTCACATGTTCTCGTATGCGAACACGTAGTTCACGTGTAGTAGGTCCAACATATATTAGCCCACATGGGCAAACTGCATAATACACCACATATGTGGTGTTGCATATGATATAACCTCTAATTTTAAATTCTCGACAGCCGTCCGATGAAGTGAAAGATGCAGATCTCTTAAGATTCTTACATGCTAGGCATCCCCCACATGGAAAAAATCCATTTCTGGGTGTGCCAGCCTGCAAACAATCTGTACTCTTACTGTTGTAATGGCTCTTGACTAACATATTTTTAAGGGTATTACACCTCCGTGCAGTCAAAAGGGGGCATTCAGGAAGACATTCACGTAGAATTGAATCAGTTCTTAAAACCGCCCAATGTCGATTCAAGATGGATCTCATAAGATCCCATTTATGGTTATACGTTGATATGTATCTTACATCTCCATCTGTTTTGGTTTTGGATTTCTTACACCTGTTCGCCAAGAGATCAATCCTAGAAGATTTTTTAGCTCGCCAGTAACCCCTCCTTATGCATTTCCCGCTATATCCCCTTTGGGAAAATCTTTCCCCAAGGTCCACCGCTTGTGCCTCAAATAAGGCATCCGTTGAACAAATCCTCCTGGCCCGCAAAAATTGTCCGACCGGAATGGACCTGATCGTGGAATGCGGATGTCACAGAAGTCTCCTTCAATGAGCAGTTGAGTTTTAGCTCATTCTTGTAAATATTGTGTTGTGTATTTTTATGTATTTTATGTTTTGTTTATTTTATATTTTCTGTTTGTTTCCTTGTTCAGCTTTGATCTTGTAATTAGACACCGTACATTTCTATGACGTTTGAGTGGGGAAAATCTGGAGGGATCCATGGTGTTATTCCCTTGGTTTAAGAACATCACATCAAGATGGGATGAATGGAAATTATTATTTTAATATATTCACATATGGTGTCAATTATATTTAGTGTGCATGCTCTATATATATTTTGTTCAATAAGTGTGTACTTTTTAAAGTACTTTATATGTACTTTTTAATTATGTTACAGTAGATAATTCAAACACGGAGATAAAATTTCTATTATTTTTATTAATATTCATTGATCACTAATGTATCACAATGATAAGCATTTGGTAGATATTATCATATTGTTTTCAAGTTATTTATATTTTAATTGATATCACTAGATGCACACATTCACATTCAATAGTCACTGTTTTAGGATATATCCTTCCCATTTGGTGCATGTCAGGAGTTGAGGCTCTAGTGCGCATGTCTGCGGTATGTGCCTGTGGAGCATCGCAGAGGCGCACCAGTGACGCTTGCGGTTCAGTGATGTCACAGGACGTCTCTTGACACGCGGCGCCATGCTGTCGCTGGCAGTGATGCAATTTCCGGGGCAGGAGACCGGACACATGCGCCAAGCAATAGGGCACCTGCTGACAGGGTATTTAAACCTGGTCCCTCATGCAACACATCACGGCACCTTGAAAAAGAGGCAAAACACGCGTCGGTGGCGGCGCTGCATATGTCCTGGTGGAATTCATCATGGGTAAGCACTAATGCGTGGGTTAGTGGGGGTTTCTTCAGGATGTGCACCTGATATGATTTCCCTGTACTTTTGAGTCCCTAATATATGGCCCACATCCACTACAAGCACTTAGCACTTTATATTGGAATCTGTAGGACTAAAGCAGCTGATATTACCTGATCCTTTTCTTTTGTTGTATATATATATGTGTTATGTCAGTACTACTACATGTTTAATAAATTTTGATATTTTTCCATTATATTGGACTTGTACTCCATTTGTTCTCCTTTAATATCAGTGGTGTCCATAGTAGAATCCAAGTCGGTGAAATGTAACAAGCTGCATTGTTCCTGAAAATTTTTATTTGAGAAAAAAATTTTTTCTGTTGAAACACTGGAACAAAAAGAATCAGAGTCCTCGCATTCAAAAAAAATGTTTACGAACCGTAAGGTCTCTTACAAATTTGTTAATGTCCTTTAACGTTGAAAAAAACATCTAATTGAGAATGAGTGGGAACGAAATTCATACCACGAGAAAGAAGTTTGGTTTCTGCATCTGTAAGAACATGTGAGGATAAATTGACCACATTCAATATTTGCTCTTCTTGGAACTTCTCAGTCTGCTTTTGAAAAAGACTGGCACTTCTGCGGTGTTTCTTCCCTGCCCTCCTTGATCGTTTTTTGGATTGTGTCTGCGTGGTCGGCGATAGTAATTAGACTGGGCCTGCATACCAGTATTCCCACCATCATGATCCGATAATGAAGACACATCCTGTAAATTATCTGTAGATACATCAGATGAATCCGGGTCAGAGGAGGAAAAAGTGACTTGATTTTTCTGAGAAGAAAAAAAAGCGTGGGTTTGTTTTTTCAAAATAGATTTAGGGAAAGAACCACATCTTTCCCATCTGCCCCATTCATAAATTTGATTATTTGCATAGTCAAATGCATCTCTGTTAAATTTTTTCTTCTAGAGATTTATGACAGAATCCTCTAAAGATTGAAATTTAATTTTCAGCTCTTGTTGAAAAGCTTGGTAGGAATCACCCACCATATAGGATTTTAGGGCAGAAGATTTAGAATCAATGTCAGACTGAATTTTAGAGAGTTCCTGAGTCTCAAATTTAATGATTAACTCCATTAATTTCAAAGAGCAATTAGATAGAATACTGTTCCACTCTGACACGAAAATTTAATTATATACTGTTGTAGGGATCTTCTTGATTCTTAAACCTCTTGGCACCATATTGCGTGAAACATAGTTTTCCAATGTGGTTTTATCCCACCAGATACGAGTTTCATTCAAAGTCATTTTTTCCAAAAAATGCATAAAAAACATAGAACAACCTTCCCATCCACTTTATGGGTAATGCAAAAGAATAGTCAATTTGTTAGTCCAAACAATATTAAGGCAAAATCCATTTGAGAAGGGGAGCAAGAGCAAAACAGAAACAAGTGCAAGAAAAAAAAAGTGTTCAGCTCACCCTTTGTACTTCCATGTTGCTTTCAAGCACGGGCCACAGCTCTTTCAGGCAGTAGACAAAATATGGAAAAGACGGTCCAGCTCAAAAGGGTAAAATCCAAAATATGGGATAAAACTTGGTCCTGGCTTACTTGCGATGTAGCTGCATTGTATACTAGTATACCTCATCATGTGGCTTTAACAGCTGTTAAATTTCATTTACAGAAATATGGTCATTTTACCAGTGATTTTTCTGATTTTATTTTGCAGGTTTTGAGTTTTCTTCTTACTCACAATTATTTTTCTTTCAACAACAATTTTTTTTTACAGAATTCAGGTGTTTCCATGGGGGCGAAATTCTCCCCTTCTGTTGCAAACCTTGTCATGTCGTGGTGGGAGGAGCTGTACATTTACAATATTAGCAATCCTTTTACAGATTCTATTCAATATTATTCTAGATTTATAGATGACCTTCTGTTAATCTGGAAGGGAGACGTGAATCACATACATTTTTTCATGGCTTATTTAAATTCTAATCCCTTCAATTTAAAATGTACGTTTTCGTCTGACAGCAAAACTATGTGTTTTTTGGATCTATGTTTAGTAGGAATACCTTCTTGTACTATTGCCAGTTCTACTTATCGAAAAAAAACTGCAGGAAACACCATTCTGCATGCAGACAGTTTCACCCTGTTCACACTATTAAATCAATCCCTGTTGGTGAGCTTATTCGAGCAAAACGTAATTGCAGTAACTCTCTCTCCTATGAACAGGAAAGTGTCTGCATTCAGAACAGACTGAGGAATCACAACTATCCCAAATGATCTCTCCATAGAGCGCATAAAATTGTGGAAAAATAACACGTGATTCGCTTTTAATTGTTGAACCAAGTTCACATGATGCATCTTTGTCTAATGAAGGAAACAGATCTGACTCTGGATCTAGTTCTAGGTCTAAGAATAATAGCCCCACTCTAGTGCTTACCTACAGCACTTTTTTTAAGTCCATTTCAGACATAGTATCTTGCAATCTAAATTTATTCAGAAGTGATGACACTATGGACAACATTTTAGCAAATGGGATTCAAATTGTTTCCAGAAGGGCTCTTACACTCGGTAATTTTCTGTCACCTAGTCTCCTCAGATCCAATAAGCGCACTAAAACAAATTGGCTGACAACCAAGGGTTTTTTCAGATGCGGGTTTTTTCCATGTAAAACCTGTTCACACTCGACTAAAACGCTGTCTTTTTCTAACTGTTTAACTAATAAAGTTTTTTTTATTAATGATTATTTGAATTGTAACACAGATCATGTAGTGTATATTATAGAATGCAAACAATGCAATTTAAAATATGTAGGTTCCACCATCAGAAAGTTAAAGGAACGTGTCCGAGAACACATCTATGATGTTATTAACCCTACGGTGCGCATCATATCTAATGCTTCCAAACACTTTATTATGTCACACAATAGAGTTTTGTCATTTTTCAATGTTTTTGCTATTGAACAGGTAAAGAGACACATTCGTGGAGGAAATAGAGAAAAACAACTACGGGATAACGAAGCCTTATGGATTCTTCTTCTAGATGCATGTGTTCCCACTGGATTGAATTTACGGAGAGAACTCATGTTGCATTATTGATTGTGTTTGTTTTATTTGGTGGTTTTCAATGTGCATCACATGTTAATTAGTGCCACCTGTGTGTACTAGTTATATTCTCACACCCCTTCCCTTGGAGCTATACTGAGTTTAAGAACTTTTCGTTCAAAACGTGTACAGTGTCTCCTCAATCTTCCCTCTGGTTTTCCGGTCGGGTATATGCATTTTTTGTATTTTGTATACCTTTTTTATGGATATCTAAATAAAATGTTTTGGATTTTACCCTTTTGAGCTGGACTGTCTTTTCCATATTTTGTCTACTGCCTGACAGAGCTGTGGCCCGTGCTTGAAAGCAACATGAAAGTACAAAGGGTGAGCTGAACACTTTTTTTTTCTTGCACTAGTTACAGACAGGTGACAGGTACTCTTTAGGTGACAGACCACTGAAATCAGCAAGTCTGTCACTTTTTTATGTAGCCCTCAAATAGTCAAACCTTACTGAAATGCCATTAGGTTTTAACTAGAACAAGTCATACTCAAACTGTTAGGCTACTTTCACACTAGCGCTTTTTTGCGCTGCGCTCCGTGCGGAGTGCAAACGCATACAAAAAATGCATCAAGCATTTTGTATGCATTTGCTTATTTTTTGCACATGCCTGTTAACCAGTTTGACTCTAAAAGCGCATGCGTTTTTAAACGCTGACCTGCGTATGTCCATGCGCACGTCAGCGTTCCCACAGACTGTAATGTGTTTTTTTTTTTTTTGCGAATTTGTGTGCATGCATTTTTTTCACACAGGTTGGGCGCACAGAAAATGCAACAGAGTGCATCCGACGTGCATAGGCGCACACTGCAAAAAACGCATGTCCACAAAAACACAGACAAACGCTAGACAATGCGCACCCATGTTAAACATAGGGGCGCATGTATGAACACGTAGCGCAGTGCAGCACAAAAAAACGCTAGTGTGAAACCAGCCTTAGAAAAATAAATACTAAAGTTAAATGCTAAAGTTCTGGCTCATAGTATCAACAAGGTTGTTCTAATTGAAAAAGTTACATGTCAATCCCGTTAAATCAAGCATTTCATATGTGCTTGATTTTTCCATTTGTGGCTTGCTGTAATAATTTTTCACATGCTGTTTAGAGTAAGTCATACACATGCTTAGAACTCTTCCTGCCAGCATCCATTATGCAGCACTTCAGCTGTCCGCATATTATGTCATGAGCCAGCAGTATTGATTTTTTTAACCACAAAAGTCTTCATCTATAATCAGAAATCCATAGCATTGGATGTCATTTTACGTCATGAGAGTTCTGTCTTCTTTACCGCATACATATAATAAAGAAAAAAACATCCTGTACATTTCTATGTTGTGCTTTAATGTACTTTATAAATTATTAATTAGAACAGATTCTGTTTTCCAGCCTATTTCAATTCACAAATAATATCTCAACAGAATACAATCCCATCTGGTTTACTACAAACAATCCTGCTATTATATTCTTGAATGCAATAATTTTCTAACACAAACTGATTAGCATTCCTTGTTTTGATGAATATCTGGATAAACTGTGCCATTGTTACATAATAATTAACTGTATTTAGTATACAGGTCGCATATTGATAGTATTATAGCTCTGCCTATATGATATCATTAGTGTCATGGCACCCTAGTATCTCATCCCTAAAGTAATACCTTGATGAAATACGGGGTCACTGGTGCACCAAGTTGTACTGAACTTTTGCTAGCTTATATTCTTCCGGAAGTGGACAGAGGGTAGGTAATGCTCCTTAACATATGTGCAGAGGAAATTGTTTCAGCTCACCCCCAACTGTTTTCCAAGAAGAATATTCAATCCGAGCATGGACTCTACAAACGCCAGAAATGTCCAAAAAAATTTAAATGCAGCTCAAGGAATAAAATAGTAAAGCTTTATTGCAAAATCCAGTAAAACCAATTTTTGAAACTCCGGTTTAAACTCAGGTTTAAGAACACTAGGTGTTCGAAACGTGTCCAGGTGCTCTACAGATCAGTCCCAGGTAACCCCCTTTGGGGGCATACCCCTTATGAACATAGCAGGCTTTCTTTTTTGAAAAATTGGCTTTACTGGATTTTGCAAAAAAGCTTTACTATTTTATTCCTTGAGCTGGATTTAATTTTTTTTGGACATTAATGCTCCTTAACAACAATTGGAGAATAGGTTATTTTGCTTTAGGTCATGTAAAGAAGGAAAGCAGTTTCAGTAAATGGTTGACCTAGTACCTTAAATGTGATTTTTTTAAATTCCTATCTTTACACCCTATTTTTGTAATTAGCTTCATTATAAAATACCCTATAACGTTTCATTTTAGAGGACTCTCAAATGGAATGTCAAGTGAGGCTGTGGTTGCAATAACTTCTCTGCAGCTTCCATCACCCCTCTGCAGTTACTTACTGCAGTTTCTTTCATTACCACCCTCTGAAGATGGTCTAGTTCCATGGTAGAAGCTGTTGCAGTGGTGAGTGCAGCTCCAGGACTCTGCTTCTATCCCCGCTACCACAGCTTCTAACTATGAAACAGGATATAGTTAGGGGCGGATGTAGAAGCAATAACTGACACTATGCCCTGTCCCATAGCTTCTATCACCTTGAATAGTCAACTTCAGGGAGGAATAGAAGCTGTGTGAGTGACATCAGCCCAACCCCCTTATGACAACTTGTTGACAGCGGTGCTAGAAGCTGTGGACCAATGCTTGGTGTCACTCACAGATTCTATCATCACCACCACCACCTGATAATGTCTTATTACACATTTGTTAGCTGTGGTAAAGGAGACATTAGCAGTATGCCAGTGCTGCACTCACCTCTTCAACAGGTTCTATCACCAGGAATGCAGGACATCTTCAGAGTGTGATGACGCAAGAAACTGAAGTAAACAACAGTAGTGCCACCTCTCTGATGATGTCCTGTTCCCGAGTGGTCATAAACACTGCAGAGAACTGAGTGCAGCCTCAGCCTCCTGTGACTTCCTGTTTAAGACCCATCTCAAACAAAATGTCACAGGAGTGCAGCACAGTAGCGCTATTTACTTCACCTGCACATGTAGGAAAGTGGACTGACATATGGACCTGTCTGAAGAGGAATAGCGAATGGAAAATGTGCAGTAGATATACTTGATGTGAATTTGTATATTCATGTGGTGAGACAGCTAGAAATAGTGAAAGATGGTGAAGTACTGGGTTTTGGCCACTAGGGGGAGACAAAGAGCAGCAGGAGAAGGAGATGGTGCAGTTCCAAGGTTTGGCCACTAGAGGGAGACAGAAGAAAGCAGGGAAAGGACTTAGCAGATAATGCTAAAGAAACCGCAAAGTCATGGTGGGTGGAGTTACATGGACTGAAGAGGGGAATTCCCAGGGAGGGGAATAAAAGGGAGAGAGAGGGAGTCCAGGGGAGCCAGTCCAGGAGGAGGAGTTCAGCGGAGGAAGAGACTGAAGGAGGAAGAGACTGAAGGAGGAAGAGACTGAAGGAGGAAGAGAGTGAAAGAGGAAGAGCTCCGGAAGGGACTGGAAGGAGAGACAGTCAGGGGGTGGCCCTGACAGGAGAGCCGCAGGACAGAGGAAGTCCTGGGGTACCAGATGGATGGACTCTGACAGGCAAAATGCTGTGGTGGTAGGCCTAGGGCAGCCAAGGCGATAGAACCGTGAGGGGCGTCAATTTAGGAGAGAGAAGAAGGTGAAAGGTACCCGGGCCAGTGTGTGCGGAAGCTGTCGTGTTGCTGTGGTCGTCGGGAGGACGGCCAATAAAGAGGACCTGTTTGAACACATGTTGATTTCTGTCTCCAGTCTGTTCGCGGCGAAAAGGGACCACCCCTCAGTCAGCACACGATCCTACAAGTGGCGTAGTCGGCAGGATCATCACCGCCTAATCCATCAATGCCAGCGGTGAGACCGCACCGAAGATTAAAAGGACCTGGGCTGAGCAGGTTGAAGACTGTGCCTGGAGTGGATTACAAATTGGGACTGTGCTTGGAAATTGTTGGATCGGACTAAAAAGAACCCTGAAAGTGACTTTGGTGAACCGGCGAAAGAGCGACTGTTGAAATGGAAGACTACAGCGCCAAAAGAGACTGCCGGGGTGAGCTAGGCCGAGCCCACCCCTGGGGGGAACAGTTGCCAGAGCAGCAAGCACTCACCCGTCCTGAAGATCCACAGCAGATGGAGTCCCCGACAGCCAGACCCGCGGAGCTAGAGCCGGAGGAGAAAACGGAGGAGCGCTCGGCCCACAGCTCAGGCTGTGTCAGAGCAGCCGCTGAGGGAACTGTTGCTGATCCTCTCTGCGGAACCAATCGGGCCTGGAGGCTGGTCCTGCCAGATGGCGGGATGAAGAACAGCAGCAGACACCAGACAATGGGACCGGAAGCAGCGGAGGAGCGGCGGGGACCAGCGACACCTTGGACACGCTGGCCTGTTGTGAGCTCATCTGTTCATTCACCTTTTGTGTCCAAGGATCTCCCTCTTCTGGTGAAGGAAGGTAGTGAGGCTGATTTGGATGAAAGAAACCAAACACCTGATCAGGTGGATTGTGACTGGGTAACGGGAACTTCAGACTGGATATAAGGCAGCCGACGCCCTTCTGAGTGGCTGGTGATTTCTCTGCTGGATTCTTGGAGACCAGTCTGATTCCTGCTTCCCAAAGATAAGTTCAATAGCGGAGCAAAAACTTATTAGTTTTGGTTTTGTTTTCCTTGTTTTCTGAGTTCAGCCATCCCCGGCTGGGGGTGTGCTGGATTCTTTTTCCTTGATCAGTGTTCTCTTTTGCTCTGCTTTCAGAATATTCTGAGTGCTGATATAGGGTTTGAAGTCTAGTGACTTCAGGGTCCTTTTTGCTTATCAGTTGTGTTGGTAATATTTTTAGCAGGGTTTTCTCGGATTGCAGACAGCAGCTTTTCTGTCCTGTTCTTTTGGTTAGCTTGGGCCACATCGTTTGCTCAACCTATCTTTCTATCTGTGTTAGTGTTTTCATCTTGCTTCACCGTCATTATATGTTGGGGGCTGCCTATTGCTTTGGGGTCTGCTCTGGGGCAGTCAGTTTTTCCCTTTTCTCTCTTTAGGCTTATGTAGATCTCCGGCTGTGACGAGGTGTCTAGGATCTCCGTAAGAACACTCCACGGCTACTGCTAGTTGTGTGATAGGATTAGGGGTCTGCAATCCGCTAGTTTCCAAACTCTCTGATTTTCTGGGCTGAGCTTGTGTTTTGTTTTTTCCTCCTCGGTGACTCAATCATAACAGAATCACCAGCCATACTGCAGATTCTAGGGTACTCAAAAGCAGGAAGGAATTGTTAAAAGGGAAAAAAAAAGAAAAAAAAGTGTCAGAATTTTTTTTTTTTGTGTGTGTATATTTTTTCCTCTTTTTCTCTGAGGCCGTGAGAGGAATATTTTTTCTGATGGAGCTTAAAGGGAAGGTGCCATCCAAAAAATTTTTTTTCAGCAATTGAAAAAATGTGAAGAATTAATGTTTACATTTTCTTAAAAAATATTATCGCTTGTTTTTAAATTTGTAAAATATGAAAAATAATTTTAACAAGTTTGGCATTTCCACTTGTTAACACTAGGGGGAGCAGATACTGAAATTTGGCACAAAACCTAGTGCAACTAGCTCACATTACTGCCCTGCAGTAATTATGGGCGGAGTCTGCTGACATGGGTGTGGTGTCACTCCTCTCCTCCCCTTCTGGGTGTTTGCTAAGGGAAAAGAGAGGATGACATCTAGGAATGAGCCGCCATTTTGATGGGGCCTGCAAAGTTACTGACTGTCTTTGCATGTAAAGTCTGGATCAGAACAGGCCATCAATCAGCAGACATGTTTCCTGGATTTCTGTGGAGCAGACAAGCAGATGGTCCCATCCATGTGTATAAAACACAGCGCTCTATGTACAATCCCTGGCACCGAACAGGGTGCCCCCCACAGACCAGCACACTGCTCTCCTGAAATACTCTGTGCTGCTGTCACCCTGCTCCTCCACCATATATCAGGCCCTGTCGCCTCGCTTTCACACATCGCCAGGACAGGATCTGAGGAGAGGAATGGGGTCTTCAGTCACCGAGGATGGCAGGCAGCAAGGATTCTGGGAGCAGGGTGACAGCAGCACAGAGTATTTCAGGAGAGCAGTATCTCACAGGAGAGGATTAGATACACAGCTCAGCAGTCAATATCACACAGGATAGGATTAGATACACGGCTCTGCAGTCAGTATCACACAGGAGAGGATTAGATACACGGCTCTGCAGTCAGTATCACACAGGAGAGGATTAGATACACGGCTCTGCAGTCAGTATCACACAGGAGAGGATTAGATACACGGCTCAGCAGTCAGTAACACACAGGAGAGGATTAGATACATGGCTCTGCAGTCAGTATCACACAGGATAGGATTAGATACACGGCTCAGCAGTCAGTAACACACAGGATAGGATTAGATACATGGCTCAGCAGTCAGTATCACACAGGATAGGATTAGATACACAGCTCAGCAGTCAGTATCACACAGAGGAGGATTAGATACACGGCTCAGCAGTCAGTATCACACAGGAGAGGATTAGATACATGGCTCAGCAGACAGTATCACACAGGAGAGGATTAGATACACAGCTCAGCAGGCAGTATCACACAGGAGAGGATTAGACACCTGGCTCAGCAGTCAGTATCACACAGGATAGGATTAGATACATGGCTCAGCAGTCAGTATCACACAGGAGAGGATTAGATACACAGCTCAGCAGTCAGTATCACACAGGAGAGGATTAGATACACGGCTCAGCAGACTTTCACACGAGACAGTATTACAGATATGCCCACACTGGTGAAACTTCCAGCCCCCCCCATACACTAGACTATGGGCTGTATAAGTCACTGTCCTCCTCAGACAGCCATAAAAGCTGTCATAAAAGGGAAGGTGTCAGATTACCGGAGATCACTGGGGCTGTGAGTGAGGAGGCGGAGACAGAGCAGAAGAACACAGTAGAGCAGGAAGCACAGGGCCGAGCCTGGAGTAAGCAGGACAGAGGAGCATAGAGGAAAGTCACCCGCACTCACCACTCTCCATCCTCCGGCTCCAGTGAGCGGTTCTCTCCTCTGCTGACCACCTTCTCCATATCTACAGCCTCTCCTCACAACACAGGACCTGTTATGCCACAAGTGGTCCTGTGATAGAGGGTAAGTGGAGCTCAGCAGATAGCACTGGGCTACAGTAAAATGGCGCCCAGCCACACCTACAGCAGTGAATGGTGCAGCCCACAGGGGCGTGCCCAGTTCACCGCTACTGAGGCTGCAAGTCAAGAGATAGGGTCGGGAACCGACCGCAGTCTCCTATGTCCAGGGACGGCCATATTTGCAGACTGTATGAGTCCTCCACAGATCTGCAAATCAAGATGGCAGCGCCCAGTGGCTACATTAAAACATTATTACAAACAAACCATAAATCCTAGTTAGTACAACATTTGCTGAAAAAACATGTTTTGTTACTTACTCTTTTTTTGCAAATTATATGAAATTGCGGCACATTCCCTTTAAGCAATTGTCTGATCGTGAGGAGCAGCTTGCTGAAGTGCGAGGAATTTCCACCTATCTTGCTCATTCACACGCTGCTGAACCAAAAATCCCCACTCCTGATGTGTTTTTTGGGGATCGGTCTAAATTTTTGAATTTTAAGAATAATTGTAAATTATTTCTTGCCTTGAAGCCTAACTCATCGGGGAACTCTGCGCAGCAGGTTAAAATTGTCATCTCCTTGCTGCGCGGCGATCCCCAGGATTGGGCGTTTTCTTTAGTACCAGATGATCCTATTCTAACAAATGTGGACGCATTTTTTCAGGTCTTGGGGTTGTTGTATGATGAACCTAATGCAATTGATCAAGCTGAAAAAACCCTGTTGGCATTGAGCCAGGGTCAAGATTCTGCAGAACTGTACTGTCAAAAACTACGAAAGTGGGCGGTCCTCACCACTTGGAATGATTGTGCCTTGGCAGCTCTCTTTTGGAAGGGTTTGTCAGAAACCGTAAAAGATACTATGGTGGGATTTCCTGTTCCCTCTGCTCTTGATGATTCTATGTCATTAGCCATTCAGGTTGATCGGCGTTTACATGAACGTAAAGTTACACGGGAAATGCTGCCACCTGTTGAACAAATGTCTGAACCTATGCAATATGATAGAATTTTGTCTAGGGCGCAACATCAGGAGTTTAGAAGACGTAATAAGCTGTGTTTTTTCTGTGGAGATGCCTCTCATATTATTTCAGTCTGCCCTAAATGAGAGAAACGTTTTGCACACACATTTGCTGTAGGTGGTGTACAACCTAAGTTTCTTCTGGCAATTACTCTGATCTGCTCCCTGTCTACATTTTCCACTAAAGCATTTGTGGACTCAGGAGCGGCCTTGAACCTAATGGATTTGGATTTTGCTAAACGTTGTGGTTTCCCTATGACACCCCTGCAGATGCCTATTCCTTTGAGGGGTATTGATGCTACTCCGTTGGCGAAGAATAAACCTCAGTTTTGGACCCAGGTGGTAATGCGGGTCGCCCCAGACCATCAAGAAAATTGCAGATTTTTGGTGTTGCATAATTTGCATGATACCATCGTTCTGGGGTTCCCCTGGTTGCAAATCCATAATCCAGTTTTGGATTGGAAATCTGTGTCTGTGGTGAGTTGGGGTTGTCGGTGTGCTCTTAGTGACACTCCTGTTTTCTCCACCTCTCCCCAGTCGCATGAGGTTCCTGACTATTTGGCTGATTTTTATGATGTGTTTAGTGAGAGTAAGTCTGCATCTTTGCCTCCTCATAGGAGTTATGACTGTGCAATTGAGCTGAGTCCAGGGTGTAAATTTCCCAAGGGTCGACTTTTTAATTTATCTGTACCCGAACATGAGGCTATGCGTTCTTATATTAAGGAGTCGTTGGAGAAGGGTCATATTAGACCATCCTCTTCACCCTTGGGTGCTGGGTTTTTTTTGTGGCCAAGTAGGATGGTTCATTAAGGCCCTGTATTGACTATCGCTCCATTAAAAAAATTACTGTTAAATATCAGTAGACGTTACCCCTGATTTCTGACCTATTTTCTAGAGTTGAAGGTGCCTGCTGGTTTACCAAGCTTGACCTCAGGGGGGCGTATAATCTTATTCGCATTAAGCATGGGGATGAATGGAAGACAGCGTTTAATACTCCAGAGGGACATTTTGAGTACCTGGTGATGCCTTTTGGGCTCACTAACGCCCCTTCTGTCTTCCAGTGCTTCATGAATGATATTTTCCGGGACTTTGTGGATAAGTTTCTGATGAGCTATTTGGATGATATTTTGATCTTTTCCAGGGATTAGGACTCTCATGTGGAACATCTTCAGACTGTGTTCTAGATTTTGAGGGAAAACTCCCTGTATGTTAAGGGATCGAAATGTCTTTTTGGGGTACAGAGGATTTCATTTTTCGGATTTATTTTGTCTCCGTCAACTATTGAAATGGACCCGGCCAAGGTACAGGCCATTTATGATTGGGTTCAGCCCACTTCTTTGAAGGCTCTCCAGAAGTTTTTGGGGTTTGCTAATTTTTATCGTAAGTTTATAGCCAATTTTTCTGTTATTGCCAAACCATTGACTGATTTGACTAAGAAGGGGGCTGATTTGCTGAATTGGTCTCCAGAGGCTGTTTCTTCTTTTCAGGAGCTGAAGCGGAGGTTCACCTGATGTCTCACTTCCATTTCAGGTGGAGGTGGATGCTTCAGAGACTGGTGGAGGAGCTGTTTTGTCCCAAAAGGATCCTGTAGCATCTAAAATGAACCCCTGTGCCTTCTTTTCCCGAAAGTTCTCTCCTTCGGAACGCAACTATGATGTGGGGAATCGAGAACTGTTGGCCATGAAGTGGGCATTTGAGGAGTGGAGACATTGGTTGGAGGGAGCTAGACATCAAGTTGTGGTCCTCACTGACCACAAGAATTTGATCTACCTTGAGTCGGCTAAAAGCTTGAATCCGAGACAGGCCAGGTGGGCCTTGTTTTTCACACATTTTGATTTTGTGGTCTCCTTTCTTCCGGGCACTAAGAACGTTAAGGCTGATGCCCTCTCTAGGGGTTTTTTGGCTGATTCTCCTATTGTGACCAAGCCTGCTACCATCTTAGGTGAGGGGGTGGTTCTTTCTGCCATCTCGCCCGATTTGAGACGTGCTATGGAGAAGTTTCAGGAGGATAAGCCTGAGCGTTGTCCCAGTGGTAGGATGTATGTTCCTGACCAGTGGAGGAGGAAAGTGATGTCTGAGGTTCATTGCTCCGCGTTGGCTGGTCATCCAGGTATTTTTGGTACTAGAGATTTGGTGAGTCAGTCTTTTTGGTGGCCTGCCTTGTCTCGTGATGTCAGGAATTTTGTGCAGTCCTGTGGGACTTGCTCCCGATCTAAGCCTTGTTCTCGTTCTAGTGGGTTGTTGATGCCCTTGCCGGTGCCCAGGAGGCCATGGACCCATATTTCAATGGATTTTATTTCTGATCTGCCTGTCTCTCAGAGGATGACTGTTATCTGGGTGATTTGTGATAGATTCTCTAAGATGGTTCATCTTGTACCACTCCCTAAGTTGCCATCTTCCTCAGAGTCGGTGCCCTTGTTTTTGCAACAGGTGGTTCGCTTGCACGGGATTCCTGAGAACATTGTATCGGACAAAGGAGTTCAGTTTGTCTCTAGATTCTGGAGGACCTTTTGTTCCAAGTTGGGAATTCAGTTGTCCTTCTCCTCTGCATTTCACCCTCAGACCAATGGGCAGACGGAGAGAACAAACCAGACTTTGGAGGCTTATTTGAGATGTTTTATATCTGCTGATCAGGATGATTGGGTCTCATTTTTACCCTTGGCGAATTTGCTTTAAATAATAGAGCTAGTTCTGCCACTTTGATGTCACCCTTTTTCTGTAACTTTGGGTTTCATCCTCGATTTTCTTCAGGGCAGGTGGAGTCTTCTGCCTGTCCAGGGGTTGACACTGTGGTGGAAAGAATGCAGCAGATTTGGGACCAAGTGGTGAATAAGTTGTCTCTTTCCCAGGAAAAGGCCCAGCGGTTTTCTAACCGGCATAGGACCATTGGTCCCCGGTTTAAGATGGGTGATATGGTCTGGGTGACATCAAAGAATATCTCTATGAAAGTGGCTTCTCCAAAGTTTATGTTGAATCTTTTTTATTGAAGAAGTTAAAAGATTTTAACATATAACAAACAAGACATAAGGTACAAGATACAGTATTATACATGGTTATACACCAAGCCATACCGGATTCACCAACATTTTACCCATAACCTGTGAGGGTGTATTACAAGTATCAAAGAGATAGGGTAAGGAAACAGAAAGAAAAGGATAACTCACAGGGAGGGGAGGGGGGGACTGAGGGATGGGTTACGGATCTCTGAGCCGGTCTCTAAGAAATATTTTCAGTTAACCGAAGTAGTCCAGGCGTCTCCTTGAACACTATCCAGGGCTGCCATGTTCGAATCAAGCGAGAATTATCTCCCTCCAATTCAGCCATCAACTCCTCCATACGAAAAATGTCTATAAACTCTGATAACCACTCTGCTATAGTTGGCTTTGTCGTTGTACGCCAGTAGTGCGGGATCACCATCCTTGCTGCAGTAATACAAAACCGGAGAAGGCTCTTCTTTTGTGTTGATATGGAACCCGGAAGAATTGATAAAATGGCAATTTGTGGGGAGGGAAGGACACATTTCCCAGAGATCTCCTGGTATGCCCGAAAAACCCCCTCCCAAAAGGGTCGTATAGCAGGGCCTTGCCACCATATGTGGTATAGCGTGCCTCTCTCCATTGCACATCGCCAGCATGTATCATCCAATGTCGGGAAGATGGACTTCAATCTAACGGGGGACAGATACCACCTAGTCAGTATCTTTCTCTTGAGCGCCCCCGGCCGGAGACATTTTATGTGTATAAAGAAAAGCTTTATCAAGGTCCTCCTTCGAGAACTTGCATCCCATCTCTTCCTCCCATGCGCGGATGTAACTTGGAACCCCTTCCGAATCCCCTGAGTGAAGTTCCTTATATAAAAAGGAAATCAAATGTGAGGGAGGGTCTTGCATTTGTAAGAGAGCTTCCAACCGCGTCATGGGAGGGCGAGAAGTACAGTCGGCCAAACGTCCCCGTATAAACGATCGCAACTGGTTATACTCCAACCAGGAGAGTGTCCTACCTGGGAACTTTTCCCGTAAGGCGTCCCATGTCGGAAATTTTCCGTCCATTAGTGTCTGTCCCAATCGTAAGTCAGAACTCCTGTGCCAACCCAAAAATTGGTCTCTGTGACACCCTGGGGGAAAGCCCGGATTACCAAATATCGGTGACAGTGGGTTCAAATTACTGATCAGTTTCTGTTTATGTTTAACCCGATTCCAGACCCGTAGAACTTCTCGAGTCAAGAAACCTGTTGGTCCCTTATAGTCATTTGCAACCTGTTCAGTTTGTCTGATCCACGGGAGATGACGCAATGGGACGCCGAAAGATACCTGTTCCAATTGTACCCATTGTTTAGAATGATGACCGAACTGCCAGTCAAACAGACGTGCAAGTAGGGAAGCTCTGTGATAAAGTTCCAAGTCAGGGAGGCCCGCTCCACCTCTGGGTTTCGGGGCGGTTAGAATAGAATATTTAAGACGAGGTTTAGATGTCTGCCAGACAAAGCGTATTAACGCAGATTTAATGGTCTGAAAGAATGTTTTCGGCGGAACTATCGGGACCGCTTGGAATAGATATAAGAACCTTGGAAGAATGTCCATTTTAAATGAATTCATCCTACCAAACCATGAGATGGTCTTCTGTCCGTATTCCCTCAACCGTTTCAGAGTCGACTCCAACAAAGGCACATAATTTAACTTATATAAGTCGGTCGTGTCAGTAGGGATTTGAATGCCTAAATATTGAATGGCCCCAGTCTTCCACCGGAAGGGGAAATTTCCCATAAGTCTTATAAGTTCAGCCTGTCCTAGGGATATATTTAGGGCTTCAGTTTTCTGAAAGTTAATCTTGAAGTTACTGACCTCTCCGTATTTTTGAAACTCCTCCATCAATGATGGAAGGCTTATGTGTGGCTGGGATATATACACTAAGAGGTCATCCGCATAAAGAGAGACTTTATACTGAATATCGTCCACCCATAGACCGTGTACACTAGGATTCTTCCTGATCGCCACTGCTAAGTGCTCCATAACTATCGCATAGAGAAGGGGCGACAAAGGGCATCCCTGCCTGGTCCCGTTCCCAATGGTCATAGAGCCCGACATTGCTTCATTTACCTTGACCCTGGCCGACGGGCCAGAGTATAGGGCTGCGACCCTATGCAGAAAGCGGTTCCCTAGGCCCAGCTGTCACAGGGCCGAAAACATGAAGCCCCAGTGCACACGGTCGAAGGCTTTCTCCGCATCCATCGACAGTATAGCCAACGGTTTACATTTCGATTTAGCATAGGCAGTCAAGTTGAGAGTCTTACTTATGCCGTCCCTCGCCTCCCTTCCTCGCACAAACCCCACCTGATCTGAATGTATTACCGAGGGCAAGAGGGGAGCCAGACGATTAGCCAGTATTTTGGCGTATAATTTTACATCAACATTGATGAGAGATATTGGGCGATAATTTGTTACTAATTTAGGGTCCCTGCCCGGCTTTGGCAACACCGTAATAAAAGCCTCTAAAGACTGTGGGGCAAACGGGGACTCAGCTGTGATGGAGTTAAATACCCCCGTCATAATAGGGCTAAGTTGTTCCTGAAACATCTTATAGAAATGAGGGGAAAACCCATCCGGTCCCGGGCTTTTACCAGCCGGAGTGTTTTGGATGACTTCAACAATCTCCTCTGTCGTAAAGTCCGAATCCAACGGGATGGTTAAATCCGTGGCCAGTGTGGGAAGAGCGGTGTCGTGAATATACGATTCTATGCTTGGTTGAGGATCCAAAGGTGACTGAGGGGAACAATCTCCACCAATATTATATAATGTATGATAGTAATGCCTCATTATGTCCAAAATCTCTGTCGGGTTCGACGTCGCTCGACCCCCCTTTTGCTGGAGAGAAGAGATATATGTAGTCTGGTTACGCGGATGTAAGAACCTGGCCAGTAGACGTCCACATTTGTTAGCTTGACCGTATAATATACTTTTAAAGCGATTTCTGTGGTGTCGGTATTTCTCATTCAGTAGGGACTTCAGATCGTCTCTGTATTTGATCAAGTCAATCAGCGTTTCCGTGTCCTTGTCCGTTTTATGCTTCGTCTCTAACGTCAATATCTTTTCTGTCAAGTCTGTAATCTCTTTACTTTTTATTCGTTTCAAGCGAGATCCATGCTTAATGAGGACCCCTCTGAGAACACATTTAAGGGCCTCCCATTTAACAGGGATGGCAGTAGTGTCGTGTGCATGGTCTTGTAAGAAGTCCGCTATGGTAGACTTGATGTCGGCCGCACAAGTATTATCTTTTAAAAGATTATCGTTCAATCTCCATGTCCACTGCCGCTGCCCCGAGTCAGGAGGGCTAATGTCCAGAAACACTGGAGCATGATCCGACCATAGAAAACTCCCGATAGAAGGTCTCGGGTTCCAGGCCAATGCACAGTGGCTAAGGAGAAAGAAATCAATCCTCCCATAAGAGTTGTGCGGTGTGGAAAAGAACGTGTAGTCTCTTTCAGTGGGATTACAAAGTCTCCAGACATCAGTGAGTCGCAAATCCTGGAGATCCCTTTTCAGTGAGGATAGCTGGTGATATGAAAGATATGACCTCGCTGCCGTGGAGTCTAGAGTCGGGTTAAGAGTCATGTTAAAGTCACCTCCCAGTATGACCACCCCCTCGGCAAACTCAGCCACGATCTTCAGGAAAGATCTAGCAGCTCGTATTTGGTCCCGGCCGGGAGCGTACCAACCCGCTATAGTATATGTGGTTGAAAAAATTTGAATTTTCAAAAGCACGTATCTGCCCTCCGCATCAACCAATGTGTCCAATATGGTATGCTGGAGGGATTTATGGAGCGCTATGGAGACCCCGCGGGAGCGTGAATCCGGGTTAGCACTATGAAACCAGGTCGTGTAATGTCTGTCGTGAATATTAGGGATGTGTCCGACTTTAAAATGTGTCTCTTGTAGGATTACTATATTTACTCTTTTCTTATGCATGCCATATAAAATATGTGACCGCTTCTGCAGAGTATTAAAGCCTCTAGTATTCAAAGAGCCCAGTGTTATCTTTTGTACAGTGTTCTTACCCGACATTGTATCTGCAGCGTGAGGCCAAGGATGCAGGCCACGGCTAACAAGATGGATCGGCTCCGGAGTCCTACGCCCGTTGTTGATGAGGGAGGGAGAGCTAGTGAAGGGAGTGGGTATTAACAAAGAAAGTAGACGAGAGGTTAGAAAAAGGAAAAAGAGAAAGGAGACAAAGAAATAGGATTTTTAACTATACGAATGTAAGTAAGCACACTCCAGGAATACCTGTTGGAGGTAAAATATAACAGCTGCGTGCCTCGATGGCAACCCAGCGCCTCCGGGGGTTAAGTGTATAGCAAAAAGAGGAGTTGGAGACACCTACTCCCCCGGTTCCCGACCCTGCAATGATTTAACCATCGTATTCCCTTTATAACGGGAACTGAACAGATAGAGAATATACGTGTAACAGCTAATTATAGGCTAGAGAAACATGCCCCAATTCTCAACTATTTTCAATATCGACCGCACTGATAGTATTATAAATACTTCGCTTTTAAACAACAAACCAGTATAACCTACTAGACTGTAAGTTAACTCTCAAAACATAACACCGCAGGGCCACCTGCAATTTAGGACAAGGCATACTATCCAGCCTCGTCGTCTACAGGATGCATGTGCCCTGGACCGTTGGGCCGACCCCTGCGACGACGTTGCTGCTGAGGGATCTGGCCTCTTTGGAGACCTTGAAGTCCATAGTATGAAGGCAGGGGTGGCCAGTCAGGTATATCCACCTCCGTTAGATCCAAGGCAGCTGAGAACACCGGAACTCCGCCAGGATGACTCAAACAATGCACTCTACCTCCCTTCCGAACCCGAAGGCAGAATGGAAATCCCCAAGTATAGGGAAGGCCTCATCGTTGTAGTTCGTCTAAGAGGGGGCGGAGAGCTCTGCGTCTCTGTAGTGTCCATCTGGACAAATCTGCGAAGAGCTGTATACGAGATCCCAAGTGGTTCATAGATTTTGCTTTCCTGGCTGCTCCCATGATCGCATCTTTAAGTTGGTACTTGTGAACCCGGCATATCACATCTCTTGGTGGATCTTGCTCGCCGGGACGCGGGCCCAGGGACCTGTGGGCACGATCCAGTTCCAGTTGGGCATCCTGAGGCCTATCTAGTACCGAGTTAAAGATATCTCTCAAAGTGGTGTTCAACTCTTGGGGGGACATAGTCTCAGGCAATCCCCTTATTCTTATATTGTTTCTGCGTCCCCTATTCTCGGAATCGTCCAGCATTTCAGCTAGAGTTTGCAACTGTCTTGCTTGTGCGGCTGTGGCAGTTTCCTGAGCCTCCATTCTTTCGGTTAGGGAGGCTATAAGCTGGTCATGAGATTCCACTTTCTCACCACATTGTTGGATATCATCTCTTAATACGGAAAGTTCAGCCTTATAGGAGCATTCCAGACGAGCAATGTACTGCTCCATATCCTGCTTCGTCGGGATATCTTTTATCTTATTGTATAATAGGCTGAAATCAGCTCCCATGGGTGTCACGGAGCACCCTGTCGTGGAGGAGAATGATCTCCCGTGTTGCGGTGTCAGGAGTGCGTCTGGTCGGCGGGTTACATTATTTTGTATATCTGATGCTGCGGTGTCCATCATCATAGGGTCTGCAGGGACAGCTGTAGTGGCCATGTCGACGTCTGGGGGGACACTGCCGCCTCTCTGTGACACGGGGGGTTCTGCACTCATCCCCCCGGGGTTCTTATCTGATCCGCCGGCCTGTATCTGCGCGGGACCGTCCGCGTGGTGCCCCTGTGATTGACGGATCTCCTGCGCCCCAGAGGATTTATTAGGAGGAGATAGCCTCGCTGCCTGCTGGGCCCCCGTGGATGTGCCCCCTTTCCCTCCACGGGGTCCCCCTCCGGCTGCCGTCTCACCAGTTTTCTCTCCTCCCGCCTGCGCCTTACTTCCTGGTGGCGGCGGGGCCTGCTGCGCTCCGGTCTCCACACCTGTCATGGCGCCCGCGACCTTCCTTCTTCCCGCTCCTACAAGGTAGCGGGAAATGCCTCTGGGAGTGCTGTCGGGTGCTGAGGGGCCCGCGGACGTATTCCCCCTGGTCCTCCTAGCCGACATCAGAAGGTGGGGTAAGTATTCTGGGCTCTGTTTGGGTCGGTCACCGGTGCTGGAGCGGGAGCTCTCTTACATGCGTCCTCACTCCTCGCTCGCCATGCCACGCCCCGCTTCTCCAAAGTTTAAACCTAGATTTATTGGACCTTACAAGATTTTGGAGATTATTAATCCGGTCTCTTTTCGGTTGGCTCTTCCTGTCACATTTAAGATTCATAATGTGTTTCATAAGTCCTCGTTGAAGAGGTTTGTTGAACCAGTGGTTCCCATGGCGGCACCTCCGGACCCTGTGTTGGTTGAAGGTAACATGGAATATGAGGTAGAGAAGATACTGGATTCCCATCTGGCTAGATGGAGACTCCAGTATTTGGTTAAGTGGAAGGGTTATGGTCAGGAGGATAATTCATGGGTCTCTGCCTCTGATATTCATGCCGAAAGATTGGTGCGTGCTTTTCATCGGGCTCATCCTTATCGGCCTGGTGGCTTGGATGAGGGTTCGGTGACCCCTCCTCAAGGGGGAGGTACTGTTGTGAGCTCATCTGTTCATTCACCTTTTGTGTCCGAGGATCTCCCTCTTCTGGTGAAGGAAGGTAGTGAGGCTGATTTGGATGAAAGAAACCAAACACCTGATCAGGTGGATTGTGACTGGGTAACGGGAACTTCAGACTGGATATAAGGCAGCCGACGCCCTTCTGGTGGCTGGTGATTTCTCTGCTGGATTCTTAGAGACCAGTCTGATTCCTGCTTCCCAAAGATAAGTTTTTGCTCTGCTATTGTACTTATTAGTTTTGGTTTTGTTTTCCTTGTTTTCTGAGTTCAGCCATCCCCGGCTGGCGGTGTGCTGGATTCTTTTTCCTTGATCAGTGTTCTCTTTTGCTCTGCTTTCAGAATATTCTGAGTGCTGATATAGGGTTTGAAGTCTAGTGACTTCAGAGTCCTTTTTTCTTATCAGATGTGTTGGTAATATTTTTAGCAGGGTTTTCTCGGATTGCAGACAGCAGCTTTTCTGTCCTGTCCTTTTTAGTTAGCTTGGGCCCCATCGTTTGCTCAACCTATCTTTCTATCTGTGTTAGTGTTTTCATCTTGCTTCACCGTCATTATATGTTGGGGGCTGCCTATTGCTTTGGGGTCTGCTCTGGGGCAGTCAGTTTTTCCCTTTTCTCTCTTTAGGCTTATGTAGATCTCCGGCTGTGACGAGGTGTCTAGGATCTCCGTAGGAACACTCCATGGCTACTGCTAGTTGTGTGATAGGATTAGGGGTCTGCAATCCGCTAGTTTCCAACCTCTCTGATTTTCTGAGCTGAGCTTGTGATTTGTTTTTTCCTCCTCGGTGACTCAATCATAACACTGGCCGCTTGGATCCACCGGGCAGTTCCCACCCACACGCCCCATGCACGAGCTAGGTCCAGGCGCCACAACACTGGCCCTCAGCTTCCCTGCCAGGCCTCCTCTCGACCAGCGTCCCTGGCTCCCAGTGGATCTGCGGCCCATGCAGGGCTGACCGCTGACCTCGCCATTTACCTCGAGCCTCCCCGCCCGGCATCGCCCTGTCCCACGTCTCCGGTGTGGAGCGGGTCCGCGACCTGTATCCTGAGACTGGGGGCTGCCTCTGCCACGCTCCATACCACAGCTGTGGCCTGTCCATCAAGGCCCGCGGCTGCTCCGGCCCCGCTCCAGATCGCAGCTGCGGCCGGGTCACCGGGCCCTGCAACCTATGCGGGGCCGTCTGACGTCCGCGCCATCAGGCCCCAGCTTCCCTGCTCTGCTTCCCACCGGCCAACGTCTCCGATCCCCCACCTACAGCTGGACCTGCAGGAGTGTTGGGCCAGATGGAGCGGAGCCACAACATCGTCGGAGAGGAGCGCACCTCTGCCGCAACCGGTGGTCGACCGCTGGGCCCTGACGCTGCCCCTCAGTGGGGATGCGAGGCCTGGGGTCCTTGTTGCCGGCTGCCTGCGCTCCCGCCCCCGCCGGGCATCCCCTGGGACCACCGGGTCCTCCAGAGAAGGTGTCGATCCACGCGCAGGGGCGGCTGAGGACTCCTCTGCCCCTGTGACTTTTCTGCCGTTTGGAGATGCTGCAGTGGTGGAGTTCTCTTCGGCCCGTGCCAGGGCCTGGTTCCCAAGTGAAGATACAGTGCTGGATGCGTGCAGCGGAACTATCCTTGGCCCCTTCTTCCCCTTTTAATGCATCTCTCAGGAGGGAGATGGACTCCTGGGTCTTGGGCAATAAGAACACTCGGGGCCCAGGAACAGCCAAGACATCCCGGGGACTCCACGGCTGTGGAGTTCCTTGCTGTTGGTGGAACATCGGCTACCAGGAGACGGCTAGGAGCACCGCTGAATACGGACTACAGAGACTGCTGTGCGCTGTTGCGCAGCATGGGGACTGTTCCGCATCTCCTCGGGGTAAGAGACCCCATCTCCTGACATGGCAGGGATGTGTGGGGGTGCTTCCCACAAAGGAAGGGGGCACACCACTGTTTAAAATGTTCTTCTTATAAATGTTTGAAACGTTGCATCATGAAGAGTTTAATAATGATGTACAGGTTGAAAAGAATTTCTAATGGATAGTAAAAGAGTAAATGTTGTCTATCTTAAAAAACGGAAATAGTGACCAGTTTAAATGTTGGCTATATTAGAATGAAAATGTTCAACAGGTCCTAGGTGCTAAATTGGAGGAAAAATGCTTACCATGACTAACTACAACTGAAGGTACAAGATGGGTTGTGGCATTGGAACAGACAGTGGTCCACAGGTCAGGTCCTAGGTGGAGAATACCCAAAACGAAGCAAGGGGGGAAATGGTGACCTAGTAGGCCAGAGCCTCTGTCATTTCGCCCCAGATCTGAAAACGGTTCTGAAAGTGAGAAAAGTTGGGGAGAGCACCTGTTGAGGAGTCCAGGTGGTTCTACCCCAATGAACAAGAATTGTCGTAGAGGCGCAAGCACCCGCGGGTAGCCGTAAGCTACTCAGAGCATGATTGCTCCATGCTCTGTTCAGCATCCCCCGTAGAGCTAGAAGGCTCCGGGCTCTGCTCGACAGTCGGTCACACGGACAAAAGAAAGTGGAGAATTTCAAAAAGGGAAAAACGAAGGGGATGAGATTGTGGGGGATGACAATGGTAAAAGAAAGGGTTATGTAGGGAAGTGGACTGACCTATGGACCTGTCTGAAGAGGAACAGCGAATGGAAAATGTGCAGTAGATATACTTGATGTGAATTTCTATATACATGTGGGGAGACAGCTAGAAATAGTGAAAGATGGTGAAGTACTGGGTTTTGGCCACTAGGGGGAGACAAAGAACAGCAGGAGAAGGAGACGGTGCAGTAATAAGGTTTGGCCACTAGGGGGAGACAGAAGAAAGCAGGGAAAGGACTTAACAGCAGCTAATGCTAAAGAAACCGCAAAGTCATGGTGGGCGGAGTTACAGGGACTCAAGAGGGGAATTCCCAGGGAGGGGAATAAAAGGGAGAAAGAGGGAGTCCAGGGGAGCCAGTCCAGGAGGAGGAGTTCAGCAGAGGAAGAGACTGAAGGAGGAAGATGTTATGAATGGGTCACCGAGGAGGAAACAAGACCAAGCCAAGTCACAGAAAACCAGAGAGGTGGGTAACTACGCAGATTGCAGACCCCTGATCCTAACCACACAACTAACAGCAGTCGTGGAGTGTACCTACGATGATTCTAGACGCCTCATCACAGCCAGAGGACTAAATAAGCCTAAAGCACGAAAAGTGGAAATCTAAAACTGCTGACAGTTTAAATGGACAAAGTGAACTTTTTTTTTCCTTTGGCTAGGTGCCAAAGTGATGTGATTGCCCCGGTGGCCATTAGAATTATCACACGTGGTGTCATTCATTCTGAGTTGCCCCGGTGGTGGTGAGCGGTAGTGCACTTTAGTTTCTTTGGTTTAATGTGCACTTAATTACAAAGCAGGTGTTAGGCTCTATTAAAGAGAGTCAGAGGTTTTCAATCACTGTTGGTGATATTGTGTGTTCATTTGGCAAGTAAGCCTGGGTGAGGAAGATGCTGAACATGAGTCCTGCGCAGCCCAGCCAGAGGGGACGAGTGGCAGCTATGTGGTCTGCAAGAAGGGCTGGCATGGCGTGGTGGAGTCACAGTTTATGGTGTCAGCAGGAAGTGCTTGCGTGGCTTGGTGGAGTGGCGACTATTGAGAGAGTTGCACTCAGCATGCGGGACTTGGTTGCTGAGAGCTGGACTCAAGCATGCTTGACTTTTTGGGCAGGAGCTGAACTCATCTTTGGGACTCTGTTACTGGACTTCTGCAATTGGTGGTGGACTCTGCTCCAAGGCTGCACTATGGTGAAGGATCCAGTTATGGTGGAGGAGAAGATGCACGCAGGTGGTGGTCTCTGTTGCTAGGAGCGTACGCAACAGAGCAAAGCTAAGTCGTGTTTCCCCTGTTTTGTCATCTTTCCTTATGTGTGTTTTATTGCAGTTGTGGGATTAGTTTCTGTACCGACCAATTCCCTAGTGAGGGTTTAGGTCAGGGCGAGCTAGGGTTTTTAGGTTCCTGTTGCTCGCCCGATGTGGAACCGGTATAGGGAACGTTAGGAGTGCAGGGACACTGGCTCAGGGGAGCTCAGGAGGTCTCCACTTCCTATTCCCTATCGCAGGGCCCACCATTGTTAATGTTTCCCAGGTTTCCCTTATTGTTTAAATTCGCCTTACTGGAGGCGGGGTTTCCAGACTTGTATATACGTGTAATGTCTAAATTCGCCATTTGGAGGTGGTGTATCCAGCTGCACGTGTTTATTATTTAAATTCGCCCCACTGGAGGCGGTGTATCCAGGGTCACGTGTGTCATATGGGTTCGCCTTGCGGTACTCGCTGCGTCCCGACACACGTGACCATGACATGCAGATTGCAGATCCCTGATCTTACCACACAACTAGCCGTGGAGCGTGTCTATGATGAACCTAGACGCCTCGTCACGGCCGGAGGACTACATAAGCCTAAAGCAAGAAAAGGGAAAACTAACTGCCCCAGAGCAGACCCCAAAGGAATAGACAGCCCCCACACATGTATTGATGGTGAGACAAGATGAAAACACGAACACAGGTAGAAAAATAGGCTGAGCAAACGATAGGGCCCACAATAGCTAGAAAGGACAGGAAAGGAAAGATACTGTCTGCAATCACGCCAAAAAACAATGCAAAAATGTCCAACACTTCTGATAGCAAAAAATACCCTGAAGTCACTAGACTTCTCCCACTATATCAGAATTCTGGCATATTCTGAGAACAGAGCAAAAAGAGGCCAATCTAATAAGGGACAAAAGGCAAACTGGCACATACAGTGACATAAGAGTGGAAATTCAGCACAGCCCCATGTTATGAATGAGTCACCGGAGGAGGAAAAAACAAAAATGCAAGCTAAGTCCAGAAAACCGGAGAGGTTGGTAGCTAGCGGATTGCAGACCCCTGATCCTTTTCACAACAACTAACAGTAGCCGTGGAGCGTTCCTACGGTGGTCCTAGACGCCTCTTCACAGCCGGAGAACTAAATAAGCCTAAAGAAAGAAAGGGGAAATCTAAACTGCCCCAGAGCAGACCCCAAAGCAATAGACAGCCCCCAACATGTACTGTCGGTGAAAACAGATGAAAACAAACACAGACAGAAAGACAGGCAGAGCAAACGATGGGGCCCAACTAACTAGATAGGAAAGGACAGAAAAGATGCTGGCTGCAAACCGCAAAAACCCTACCAAAAATGTCCCAACACATCTGATAGGAAAAATGGCTCTGAAGTCACTAGACTTCAAAATCCCTATATCAGCACTCCGATATATTCTGAAGACAGCAAAAGAGATTTAACTGATCAGGGACAAAAATGGAAATTCGGCAGAGCCCCAGTCGGGGCTGGCAGAACACAAAACTAAGCAAATCAGACAAAATCTCATAGAACAATAAAAGAGCAAAACTTAGCTTTAGAAGACAGGAACTGAACTGGAGGCCAGAGCTCAGAGCAGAGAAATCACCAGCAACCCTACAGGGCATCGGCTTCCTTACATCCACTCAGAGATTCCGGATGTCCAATCGCAATCCACCTGTTCAGGTGACAGGTTTCTCCCATCCAAATCAGTTTCACCACCTTCTTTCACCAGCAGAGGGAGTTCATTGGACAGCAAAGGTGAACGAGAAAATGAGCTCACAACAGCCCCAGCTGGTGCTGGCTGACCACACAAAAAAACTGAATAGACCAAACCAAATCAAATGTGAACATTAGCAAAGACAACTTAGCTTGAGAGAGCACGAACTGAGCTGGAAACTAAGACCCCAGGAGGCAGGAAAAAATCACGAGCATGGGAATAGGGAGTCGGCTGTCTTAAATCCTGTCTGAGACTCCAGCTGTTGAATCCTCTTCCTCATTATCAGGTGGCAGGTCTCTGTTAATTAACTCAGCTTCACTACCTCCTGCCACCACCAGAGGGAGCCCAGAAAGAGAACTCATAACTCCTCTGTCAGCACATCCAGCTGCCTCACCAGAAACCAGAGGCCGACCAGAAAATGAGTTCACAACAGTACCCCCCCTTGAGGAGGGGTCACCGAATCCTCATCCACGCCACCAGGCCGATCAGGATGGGTCCGGTGAAAAGCACGAACCAGAGACCCAAGAATTATCCTCCTGGCCATAACCCTTCCATTTGACCAAATACTGGAGTCTCTTTCTAGCCAAACGAGAATACAATATTTTCACTACCTCATATTCCACATTCCATTCATCCAATGCAGGGTCAGGAGGCGCCGCCACAGGAACTGCTGGCTCAACAAACCTCTTCAACAGAGATTTGTGAAATACGTTATGGATCTTAAACGTAACTGGAAGAGCCAATCGAAAAGAAACAGGATTAAGAATCTCCAAGATCTTATAAGGTCCAATAAATCTTGGCTTGAACTTTGGAGACGCAACCTTCATAGAGATATTCTTTGACGACAAGCAAACCATATCACCCACTTTAAACCGGAGACCAATGGTCCTATGCCGGTTGGAAAACCGCTGGGCCTTTTCCTGAGAGAGGGACAACTTATACACCACTTGGTCCCAAATCTGCTGCATTCTCTCTACCACAGTGTACACACCTGGGCAGGCTGAAGATTCCACTTGCCCTGAAGAAAATCGAGGATGAAACCCAAAGTTACAGAAAAAGGGCGACATCAAGGTGGCAGAACTATCTCTATTGTTTAGCGCTAATTCGGCCAAGGGCAAAAATGAGACCCAGTCATCCTGATGAGCAGATATAAAACATCTTAAATAGGACTCCAAAGTCTGGTTTGTTCTCTCAGTCTGCCCATTGGTCTGAGGATGAAACGCAGAGGAGAAAGATAACTGAATTCCCAGATTGGAACAAAAGGCTTTCCAGAATCTGGAAGCAAACTGGACTCCTCTGTCTGACACAATGTTCTCAGGAATCCCATGCAACCGAACCACCTGTTGTAAAACAAGGGCACCAACTCTGAGGAAGATGGCAACTTTGGGAGTGGTACAAGATGGCCCATCTTAGGAAATCTATCACAAATCACCCAGATAACAGTTATTCTCTGAGAGACAGGAAGATCAGAAATAAAATCCACTGAGATATGGGTCCAAGGCCTCTTGGGCACCGGCAGGGGCATCAACAACACACTAGAACGAGAACAGGGTTTAGACCGAGAACAAGTCCCACAGGACTGCACAAAATTCCTGACATTCCTGACATTCTCAAAATCCGGAGCACAGTCCAGACATGTTCCACATGAGAATCCAAATCACTGGAAAAGATCAAAATATCATCCAGATAGATGATCAAAAACTTATCCACAAAGTCCCGGAAATTATCATTCATAAAGGATTGGAAGACAGAAGGGGCATTAGTGAGCCCAAAAGGCATCACCAGGTACTCAAAATGTCCCTCCCGAGTATTAAACGCCATCTTCCATTCATCCCCGTGCTTGATGTGAATAAGATTATACGCCCCCTTGAGGTCAAGCTTAGTAAACCAGCAGGCACTTTTAACTCTGGAGAATAAATCAGACATCAGGGGTAACGGATACTGATATTTAACCGTCATCTTGTTAAGGGAATGATAGTCAATACAAGGTCTTAATGAACTATCTTTCTAGGCCATAAAAAAAACAGCACCTAAGGGTGAAGAGGATGGTCTAATATGACCCTTGTAACGAATGGAAGTGGAGGCAGAGATGGTGAAGTTCACATTCGTCTTTATTTTTTAAGTGGAACCTCGGGACCACAGTCCGGGAGGCTCCGAAGGGGGCGTGACTAGTGAGCCACGGGCACCCGCAGTATAGCCCCTCAGGCAGGGCCAGAATGGAATACCCGGAGGACACAGGTGCTACCTCCAGTTAGACCCCGAACACGTGGCAGCTGTCCCAGCGGGACCAAAAGGGATAAGAAAGGTTACAGCAGAGTCAGTATTGCGCTGGGTCCTGGATCCGGATAGTTGGTAAGGAGTCGGTTCCAGTGACCTTCACACAGTCCTTGGACTTGGATGGCTGTAGGCGGAACGGGATGGCTTAGGCCCAGATGGTTGCTGATATAACCAGGTAACACAGGATACTGATATGCTGTGGAAACAGAGAGCATTAGACAATGCGCAGAGACTGCAGATGCAGTGCAGACAGGTAAGCATGAGAACCGGATGTAGCAATGATAGATACTCGTTGCTTCGGCGCTCTCCCTATGGAGGAGATGCCAGAAATAGCAGCCAGTGTACTGCCATTGGTTGATTGCATCTTTTGAATAATGCACGCCGCCCCTTTAAGAAGGCAAGAGAGCGGGCGGGCGTGCCCTAATAGTCTTATCTACAGATCTCCTCACAGGATGCCAGGAGGAGGCAGGAGGGGGGACAGAACGCTGAGCAGCAGCATGAGAGGCTCGAGGTGAGTGCCCAGAACGGAGAGTAGCGGCAGGCCTGGACGCAGCGCCAGGACGGAGGCCAGGTGTAACAGCGGCAGACCTGGGCACTGTGCCAGGACGGGGAATGGGTGTAACAACCCTTCTCCAACGACTCCATAATATAGGATCGCATAGCATTATGTTCGGGTACTGATAAGTTGAATAGCCGACCCTTGGGAAATTTACACCCAGGCATCAACTCAATTGCACAGTCATAACTCCTATGAGGAGGCAAAGACGCAGACTTACTCTCACTAAATACATCAGAAAAATCAGCCAAATAATCAGGAATATCATGAGACTGAGGAGAGGTGGAGAAAACAGGAGTGTCCCTAAGAACACACTGACAACTCCAACTCACCACAGACACAGATTTCAAATCCAAAACTGGATTATGAGTTTGTAACCAGGGAAAACCCAGAACAATAGTATCATGCAAATTGTGCAGCACCAAAAATTTACAATTTTCTTGGTGGTCTGGGGCAACTCGCATTATTACCTGGGTCCAAAACTGAGGTTTATTCTCCACCAAAGGAGTAGCATCAATACCCCTCAAAGGAATAGATGTCCGCAGAGGTATCATAGGAAAACCACAACATTTAGCAAAGTCCAAATCCATCAGATTCAAAGCTGCTCCTGAATCTATAAAAGCCTTAGCGGAAAATGTGGATAAGGAGCAGATCAGAGTAATTGCCAAAAGAAACTTAGGTTGTACACTGCCCACAGCAAATGTGTGTGCAAATCAGTTCTCTCGTTTAGGGCAGACAGAAATAGTATGAGAGGCGTCTCCACAGAAAAAGCACAGCTTATTACACCTTCTAAACTCCTGACGTTGCGCCCTAGACAAAACCCTATCACATTGCATAGGTTCAGACGTTTGTTCAAAAGATGGCAACGCCTCTCGTGTAGTTTTACGTTCACGTAAACGCCGATCAACTTGAATGGCTAATGACATACAATCATCAAGACCAGAGGGAACAGGAAATCCCACCATCATATCTTTTACGGTCTCTGATAAACCCTTCCAAAAGAGAGCTGCCAATGCACCATCATTCCATGTAGTAAGGACCGCCCACTTTCGTAATTTTTGACAGTATAACTCTGCAGAATTCTGACCCTGGTTCAATGCCAATAGGGTTTTCTCAGCTTGATCAATAGCATTAGGTTCATCATACAACAACCCCAAGGCTTGACGTCCACATTAGTCAGAATAGGATTTTCACGTGTTAGAGGAAAAGCCCAATCCTGAGGATTACCGCGCAGTAAGGAGATGACAATTTTAACCTGCTGCACAGAGCTCCCCGATGAGTTAGGCTTCAAGGCAAGAAATAATTTACAATTATTCTTAAAATTCAAAAATTTAGACCAATCCCCAGAAAACACATCAGGAGTAGGGATCTTTGGCTCAACAGCATGTGACTGAGCGAGATAGGCGGAAATTCCCCGCACTTCAGCAGCGAGCTGCTCCACACGATCAGACAATTGCTTAATCTCCATTAGAGAAAAAATCCTCCTACAGCCCCAGAAAAAAAGAGGAAAAAATACATATAAAAAAAAAAAATTCTGACAGCCGGGGCTAGCTGACCACACAAAAAACTGAATAGACCAAACCAAATCAAATGTGAATATTAGCAAAGACAACTTAGCTTAAGAAGGCAGGAACTGAGCTGGAAACTAAGACCCCAGGAGGCAGGAAAAAATCACCAGCATGGGAATAGGGAGTCGGCTGTCTTAAATCCTGTCTGAGACTCCAGATGTCCAATCTTCTTCCTCATTATCAGGTGGCATGTCTCTGTTAATTAGCTCAGCTTCACTACCTCCTGCCACCACCAGAGGGAGCCCAGAAAGAGAACTCACAACTCCTCTGTCAGCACAACCAGCTCCCTCACCAGAAACCAGAGGTAGACCAAAAATGAGTTCACAACAGGAAGAGACTGAAAGAAGAAGAGCTCCGGAAGGGACTGGAAGGAGAGACAGTCAGGGGGGTTGCCCAGACAGGAGAGCCGCAGGACAGAGGAAACCCGGGGGTACCAGACGGACGGACTCGGACAGGTGAAGTGCTGTGGTGGTAGGCCTAGGGCAGCCACAGCGATAGAACCGCGAGGGATGTCAATTTAGGAGAGAGAAGAAGGTGAAAGGTACCCGGGCCTGTGTGTATGGAAACTGTTGTGCTGCTGTGGTCGTCGGGAGAACAGCCAATAAAGAGGACCTGTTTGAATGCACGTTGGTTTCTGTCTCCAGTCTGTTCGCGGCCAAAAGGGACCACCCCCCAGTCGGCACACGATTCTACACACATGGCACCAAAATAACTTGTCCAGTCTCTGAAGGGGGGCATTATTAAAAACAGGAACAGAGGGACATTATTATAATTATAAGTATGCACAAGGGACATTATTATTATTACAACAGTCTGAAAAAACATAGGCAGGCACAAGGAGGATGTAAAACATTAAGGAGGCAGCAAATGGACCATTATTCAAACGTGAAGACTCTTATGATGCATTATTACCAAGTAAGGGCACAGAGCAGCACTTTGACTTTGTAGGGCATAAAATGAGGGTACTATGGCATATCTTATAGCAGTACATAATTGTGTAGAGGGAGAGGAATGTGAGGAGGCTGCTGAAAAAGCAACAAGCTAAAGTTTTCTCTGTGTTACATTCTGCAGAGAGAAGACATAGAAGGAAGAAGTGGTCATGGCGGTGTGGGCCAAATCGAAATGAAAAAGGAAAGTGAATGACCATGGTCAGAGAAAATCTCACTGGTGAGTAGCTGGATATATTTGTACTGTTTACTGTACATATATATTATAGAAGAAAAAAAAAGGTTGTTCAGCTCACCACTAGATGAATTCCTGTGACTTTGGGTGTGGATTCCAGGATGGTGCTTGCAAAAAGCGGCTGTGGTAATCAAACAAAAAAGTTCCAGCAACAGTGCAAAAGCAGAGTTAAATAAATGATCACAGACATGATTTCATCATTAAGAACACTTTTGTTCGAAATGCGTAATCCTCTATTCTTACCATTTTAACAGCATGCTTTTAAAGGGATTGCAATAAACATGAAGCTTTCACGTTTATTCTATAATCTATTTGGATGTCTGTTGCTGGATCTTTTTTGTTTGTGTACATATATATTATGTATGGTCTACCATTACATGTTAAACGAATGGTGGTAATATCAGTCTTAGTACATAAGTTTTAGTTAATGGTCAGTATGGTTGTGGTATCATTTGTCTATAATATAGCAGTATTGATGTTGATATTGTCCTTGGTACAGTTGTCTAGGTAGGTAATAATCAATATTGCAACATCAATCCGTCACTGTATATAGGTGCTATGTGTCATAGGTTGACGGTTGACAGTATTATTTATCCATTGTAGGAATCCTACTCATTTGAATGCGTGATGAGGTAACACAGGAACAGTTTCCATTTAAATTTCTAGGCTGATTTATTGGTGTTTCATAAACTATGCCACAAGCAAATGAAAATATATGGCTTTTCAGTACAGGCTAAACAAAGTGAACAGTTCTATCAAAGTCACTTTAGAGACATTCCAGGACACAAAGGCTGGAAAGCATCCAGTATACTGGCTCAATCTGGAAATATCTCACTAGAGGTCTTCATACCTCCACATACACAGTAAATGTGTCAAACAAGCAGGCTCCATTTTGCACTGTGAACCATACCTAGGTGTGGGATATGTGAGCAGCCATACCTGCCCATTTCTCAAGCTGCCCTTAAAGCCTGGCACAGATGCACAAAACAAGCCTCTTGGTACTATTTGCACTAGAGCAGTACTCCATGTTTACATCACAGAGGACACCTCCATGATACATACCTGCAACCAACTATGTGTCCAGTAGCCACCTTACACCTTATGCAGTGGTATTATTTGGAATATTGTTCTTGCAGTGACTCTTGGTTTCCTGGAATGTCAAACTAACAGAATTATACAAATGATATCAGGTTCAAGCTGTTGTGACAGTGTTAAATACAAACTAAAGAAAAAAAGCAGCATCTTCTATGCACTAAGATGTATGCAAATATTGAATATCAGAAATGTAAATTGCATTACTGTTATATTAAATATAGATTATGAAATGAAGCTACTTAGTGCAAAAATTGGCCAATTTCTATGTGTATGTATCTAACAGCCACAACATGTGATCTTTTTTCTGAATGAAAACGCACCATTTCTAGCAATATGCCTTTCCTGGGCCAAAAGCTTGCAAAGTTAAAGGACAGTTAAAATCAATTGCTGTTTAAATAGAACCTAAAGAAATCTATCAAAGTTTTGTAATGTACAATAAAAACATGGCTGTAATGGCGCTGGAATACTGATTACATTGATACTTTTGGTGAAGAAATCTGCTTTGTTATTCTTTAATTGTTGTACTTTAATTACCTTTTGCATTTTCTGCTAATTAGATTTCAGTGCACAGGGCCGGACTGTACACTCAATCTTCTCTCCCTGCCTTTAATTTCCCAGCCACTCTGTCTGCCTTCTTTGTTTGCAGAGAAGATTTGAAACAGGGATATCAGCGAGTCGGGATAAATATAAAACTTAACTTTTAATGTCTAAATTTAAAAATTCTAAAGTGCAAAAATGGTGCAAAAAGTGCTAGTGCAAGAAAAGTGCAAAATAAATTTACAAGAAACAATGAACCGCCATATGCTTTGGTATTGAAAAATAGCCACACTGTTGTTCACAAGATTACTCTGTGTAGTCTATTCATAGCATTCAAAGAGTTTCAAATGTACCCAGCAATCACCATCCCCATAGTGAATCACCTGTATGATAAACCAACTTTGAAACCATCACAATTAAACAGTACCCTCTCAGGACGCATGTAGAATAAATCTTAATATGCGTGTAAGTAAAAAGATCTTATCCTGGTTTAAGCATTTGTAATTTAAACCCTAATGATCTTAAATACATCAACATATACTCATATTCATACACTTGGCGGTGTTATAATGGCAATCATCTCAAAATATCAAATAAGCAGGGTTAATTCTAGATCAATATACAGTCATGGCCAAAAGTATTGACACCCCTGCAATTCTGTCAGATAATATTCAGTTTCTTCCTGAAAATGATTGCAAACACAAATTCTTTGGTATTATTATCTTCATTTAATTTGTCTTAAATGAAAAAACACAAAAGAGAATGAAGCAAAAAGCAAAACATTGATCATTTCACACAAAACTCCAAAAATGGGCTGGACAAAAGTATTGGCACCCTCAGCCTAATACTTGGTTGCACAACCTTTAGCCAAAATAACTGCGACCAACCGCTTCCGGTAACCATCAATGAGTTTCTTACAATGCTCTGCTGGAATTTTAGACCATTCTTCTTTGGCAAACTACTCCAGGTCCCTGATATTTGAAGGGTGCCTTCTCCAAATTGCCATTTTTAGATCTCTCCACAGGTGTTCTATGGGATTCAGGTCTGGACTCATTGCTGGCCACCTTAGATGTCTCCAGTGCTTTCTCTCAAACCATTTTCTAGTGCTTTTTGAAGTGTGTTTTGGGTCATTGTCCTGCTTGAAGACCCATGACCTCTGAGGGAGACCCAGCTTTCTCACACTGGGCCCTACATTATGCTGCAAAATTTGTTGGTAGTCTTCAGACTTCATAATGCCATGCACACGGTCAAGCAGTCCAGTGCCAGAGGCAGCAAAGCAACCCCAAAACATCAGGGAACCTCCGCCATGTTTGATTGTAGGGACCGTGTACTTTTCTTTGAATGCCTCTTTTTTCTCCAGTAAACTCTATGTTGATGCTTTTGCCCTAAAAGCTCTACTTTTGTCTCATCTGACCAGAGAACATTCTTCCAAAATGTTTTAGGCCTTTTCAGGTAAGTTTTGGCAAACTCCAGCCTGGCTTTTTTATGTCTCGGGGTAAGAAGTGGAGTCTTCCTGGGTCTCCTACCATATAGTCCCTTTTCATTCAGACGCCGACGGATTGTACGGGTTGACACCGTTGTACCCTCGGACTGCAGGGCAGCTTGAACTTGTTTGGATGTTAGTGGAGGTTCTTTACCCAACATCCGCACAATCTTGCGTTGAAATCTCTTGTCAATTTTTCTTTTCCGGCCACATCTAGGGAGGTTAGCCACAGTGCCATGGGCTTTAAACTTCTTGATGACACTGTGCACGGTAGACACAGGAACATTCAGGTCTTTTGAGATGGACTTGTAGCCTTGAAATTGCTTATGCTTCCTCACAATTTGGTTTCTCAAGTTCTCAGACAGTTCTTTGGTCTTCTTTCTTTTCTCCATGCTCAATGTGGTACACACAAGGACACAGGACAGAGGTTGAGTCAACTTTAATCCATGTTAACTGGCTGCAAGTGTGATTTAGTTATTGTCAACACCTGTTAGGTGCCACAGGTAAGTTACAGGTGCTGTTAATTACATAAATTAGAGAAGCATCACATGATTTTTCAAACAGTGCCAATACTTTTGTCCACCCTCTTTGTTATGTTTGGTGTGGAATTATATCCAATTTGGCTTTAGGACAATTCTTTTTGTGTTTTTTCATTTAAGACAAATTAAATGAAGATAATAATACCAAAGAATTTGTGTTTGCAATCATTTTCAGGAAGAAACTGAGTATTATCTGACAGAATTGCAGGGGTGTCAATACTTTTGGCCATGACTGTATCCCATAATTATGGCATAAACCCAAAATTACTCAAATGACAATATGAATACATCTATGCCCCTCCTCTCTGGGAAATTCTCTTATAGGCATATGTTCCGTCTATTATCATATTGAGTCTAAGGTAATATTGTCAGAATTATACTCATTTTAGAGCCAGACATGTCCACCGGTTCCCACAGTTGAGTTCATAGGGTCCCAACCTCGGAAATAACCAGGACTCATTGCCTTGCTGAGTGGTCTCTTTCAGGATCATGTCTCCCAACATGTTTCATCATGATTTGAAACATCAGGGGAGTCGTGACATCTATTCTGTCATGTGAGCGTTGCTTAACTTCTTGTTCATTTACTTGCCTTAAAAATGCTAGGTGCGCGCTTCCCTCACCGCATGTTTCCGGATGCTGGGAGCATCACTTCCAGCAGTTGGATTGCAAGAGCTGTATCATAGAACACTCACATCACTTTCAGATTTTGGAACGCAAGCGGTATGAAATGAACCACTCTCATCATATCTGGTATGCAGAATCCACCGTACATATGGCCACAAATCATGCATTGTGACGTGCAAATGGTTCTTAGTCACAATTAGGGCCCCGTCACACATAGCAACTCACCAGCGATCCCGACAACGATATCAACGTGTCAGGATTAGAGTTGAGCGATACCGTCCGATACTTCAAAGTATCGTATCGGATGGTATCGGCCGATCTTTAAAAAAAGTATCGGTATCGCCGATTCCGATACCGGAAGTCCCATTCAAGTCTATGGGACTTCCGGTATCGGAATAAGAAAAACCCTTTCCTGCCCTTGTACAGCCTCTCTGGGGTCTGTACGGGCCTTTCGGGGGGCTGTGCCGGCCTGCCAGGGGGTCTGTGCAGGCTCCGGTGGTCTGTGCCGGCCTGCCGGTGGTCTGTGCAGGCTCCGGGGGGCTGTGCCGGCCTGCCGGGGGGCTGTGCCGGCTCCGGGGGGCTGTGCCGGCCTGCCGGGGGGCTGTGCAGGCTCCGGGGGTCTGTGCAGGCATCGTCCGATGGGACTACAAGTCCCATCGGGCGATGCCTGCTACCATGACAGTGATTGACACATTAGCCAATGATGGGACAGTAGTAGTCCCATCATCCGGCTAATGTGTTAAATGTAAAAAGAAAAAAAAAAAAAAAAAAATTACATGCTACATACATACAACATGCATACTACATACATGCTACATTCATACTACATACTACATACATGCTACATACATACTACATATATACTACATGCATGCTACATACATACTGCATGCTACATACATACCACATACATACTACATACATACTACATATATACTACATGCATGCTACATACATACTACATGCTACATACATACCACATACATACTACATATATACTACATGCATGCTACATACATACTACATGCTACATACATACCACATATATACTACATACATACTACATATATACTGCATGCTACATACATACTACATATATACTACATGCATGCTACATACATACTACATACCACATACATACTACATACATACTACATACATACTACATGCTACATACATACTACATGCTACATACATACTACATATATACTACATGCATGCTACATACATACTACATATATACTACATGCATGCTACATACATACTACATGCTACATGCATGCTACATACATACTACATACATACTACATGCTACATACATACCACATATATACTACATACATACAATACATTCATACAATACATACATAGACATACAGTACATATAACATAGAGTAACATACTTACCAATACTTGTCACATTGTTCCCCGAAGCCATTGTCGTCTACGGAATAAATATTAACATAACAAACCACAAAAATACTCACCCACGATCCGAAGCAGTCCACGAGTGTGTCCCACGACGATCTTGGGTAGAGAACTGCAGCATCAGATGATGCTGCCGTTCTCTACGGGCTGCAGGAATCCAATGACGGAAGGTAGGTATCCTTCCGCACTGTATTCCTCCGCCACTTAAAAAAAAAAAGTCCCTAGTCTCACTTTATGCCATTGCTGTGTGGGAATTTCCCACACAGCAATGGCACAAAGTGAGACTAGGGACTTTTTTTTTTAAGTGGCGGAGGAATACAGTGCGGAAGGATACCTACCTTCCGTCATTGGATTCCTGCAGCCCGTAGAGAACGGCAGCATCATCTGATGCTGCAGTTCTCTACCCAAGATCGTCGTGGGACACACTCGTGGACTGCTTCGGATCGTGGGTGAGTATTTTTGTGGTTTGTTATGTTAAAATTTATTCCGTAGACGACAATGGCTTCGGGGAACAATGTGACAAGTATTGGTAAGTATGTTACTCTATGTTATATGTACTGTATGTCTATGTATGTATTGTATGAATGTATTGTATGTATGTAGTATATATGTGGTATGTATGTAGCATGTAGTATGTATGTAGTATGTATGTAGCATGCATGTAGCATGTAGTATGTATGTAGCATGCATGTAGCATGTAGTATGTATGTAGCATGCATGTAGTATATATGTAGTATGTATGTAGCATGCATGTAGTATATATGTAGTATGTATGTAGCATGTAGTATGTATGTAGCATGCATGTAGTATATATGTAGTATGTATGTAGCATGCAGTATATATGTAGTATGTATGTAGTATATATGTGGTATGTATGTAGCATGTAGTATGTATGTAGCATGCATGTAGTATATATGTAGTATGTATGTGGTATGTATGTAGCATGCAGTATGTATGTAGCATGCATGTAGTATGTATGTAGTATGTATGTAGTATGTATGTAGTATATATGTAGTATGTATGTAGCATGCATGTAGTATGTATGTAGCATGTATGTAGTATGTATGTAGTATATATGTAGTATGTATGTAGCATGTAGTATGTATGTAGTATGTATGTAGTATTTTTTTTTTTTTTTTTTTTTTTTTTTAACATTTAACACATTAGCCGGATGATGGGACTACTACTGTCCCATCATTGGCTAATGTGTCAATCACTGTCATGGTAGCAGGCATCGCCCGATGGGACTTGTAGTCCCATCGGACGATGCTTGCACAGACCCCCGGACATCAGCACAGCCCCCCGGCAGGCCGGCACAGCCCCCCGGCAGGCCGGTACAGACCCCCACAGGGTGCACAGACCACCGGCAGGCCGGCACAGCCCCCCGGCTGGCCGGTACAGACCCCGGGCAGTCCACACAGCCCCCCGGCAGGCCGGCACAGCCCCCCGGCAGGCCGGCAGAGACCCCCGGAAGGCCCGAAATGACGGCGCATCATGATGCGCACACACCGCGCATCATGATGACGTCAGGCCGTCAATCAACTGAACTTCCGATTCCGATGCCGAATTCCGATATTGAAAAAATATCGGAAGTCGGTATCGGAATTCCGATACAGCAAGTATCGGCCGATACCCGATACTTGCGGTATCGGAATGCTCAACACTAGTCAGGATTGCTGGTGAATCGCAAACAGACAGCTTCACCAGCGATCAGCACAGCGACGCCGAGCATGCGGCATCGCTGTGTTCGTTAGTTACCAGCGCGCTGATGCAGGGAGCTGGTAACTAACGAACACATTGGGTATCCAAGGGACGTGCGTCCCTTAGATTCCCAATGTGTTCGTTAGTTACCAGCTCCCTGCATCAGCACGCTGGTAACTAACGTACACATCGGGTATCTAAGGGACGCCCGTTCCTTGGATACCCAATGTGTACGTTAGTTACCAGCAGATCGCTGGTCTCCCGCCTGTCACACGCAGCGATGCGTGCTGGCCAGCGGGAGACCAGCGACCAAAGAAAAGTCCAGAGGTTTCCCAGAGCGATCAGCGATACCGGCAGGGGGGCCGGTCGCTGATCGCTGTCACACACAGCGATCTCGCTGGTGAGATTGCTGTTGTGTCACAAAACTTGTGACTCAGCAGCGATCTCGCTAGCGAGATCGCTATGTGTGACGGAGCCTTTAGTTTGAGCATTCCGATACAGCAAATATCGAGTATCGGCCGATATTCGCGGTATCGGAATTCCGATACTGAGTTCAGATACTTTTAGCATATCGAATACCGGAATTGGAAGTTCCTATAACGCTGTGAGCCAGTTTGATTTGATTCAGCCAATGAGGAATCCTAAGAAGTGCAGGCACATCCTGTTAGGCATGTAGGCATGCTAATGGCATGGCTGTGATTGGCTGCTGAAATAATGTCATGATGCACTATAAAAGCCGCCGCCGCCATTTTGGGTTCACTCTGCTGTGAATTCAGTTAGGGACAGGACGCTGCTCTTGTGACTCTGAGGGACAGTTAGAAATATCGATTTGCTAGATTGTGCTTTACCCAGGCTAGTTTAGCAACCCCTGTTAGAAGCTTTCTTTTGCCTTGCAGTGCTGTTCACAGCTGTCTGCAAGGTCTGTGTGAGTGAAGCTCATGCTGTAGTGTGTCCTGCACCACCTCTGGTTGTAGGCCGCTCAGCGTGCGTCACTGCCTCATACATATTTATTTTTGTTTTATTGCTGCTCATTTTTCATTAATTCTCCTATTAGTGTGCATCCATCCGTATTCATCTACATTGGTTGCAAACACTATATAGGAGTAGACAGCGGAGCCTTTCTGTAGCCTTTCAGTGCTAGTGCACAATTCTCTGCACTGTTCACGGCTGTCTGTGAGGGCTCTGTGTGTGAGTGCAGCTCACGCTGTAGTGTGTTCTGCAGCCACCTCTGGTTGTAGTCCGCTCAGCGTGCGTCACTGCCTCATACATTGTTCTTTTTTGCTGTAGTGCTGCTTATTTTTCCTGAATTTCTCCTATTAGTGTGCTTCCATCTGTATCCAGCTAGATTGGTTGCAAACACTATATAGGAGTAGATAGAGGAGTCTTTTTTTTTTGGCTTGTACAATGCAGCCCCAGCCAGATTAGTATTAGCCTATTTTTTGGAGACTCATCTATTGCATTGTAGGTTACCTTCCTGCATTGTAATAGCTCCAAAAAGTTTGTGATACTATCGCTTTCACATCTTTGGTCACATCCTTTTTTTTTTTTTGAAAAAAAAAACACGTAAATAAAGTTCACCAAACACTCCACTTGACAGTTGTGTAGGCCACATTAGCTCATATTAAAGTGTAGTCCACACACTTTATAAAATTAGTGTTTCTTATACCTGTTAGCAGCTGTTCAGGAATAAGCACACTAAGCCCCCCCTTTGTACTTTTCTGCCTATCTTTATCAGTCTACCAAGATGAAGAAGGCAGGGAGTAAGGCATGTGGTCGTGGGCGTGGAGTTTCAGCAGGGAGAGGACGTGGGGATTCTGTGCCTGCTGCGGGCACCAGTGACTCAGCATCCCCAGTCCTTTATGCGCAGCTTTGTAGGACCTCGCCGTACCCCACTGCTGCGGGACGAACAAATTGAAGCCGTTGTCGGATGGATGGCAGCTAACGCATCGACTTCAATGACTTCCACATCCTCTCAGGGCCAGAGCACTGAAGAGCAACCATCTGTCTCTTCACCACCTGCCAAATTGCCCATGCAGTCAGACAGCCATTTCTACCTCTGTTCTCTGAATCTCTTGGCTTGGAAACAGGGGGCCAGCCAAGCAGCATTCTAGAATGTGAAGAAGAGGGAGTATGCAGTGATGCACAACTGCTTTGTTCCTCTGAATCTGAAGAGGCGGGTGGGCCAGTGCCTATGGTCAGCACACCTCAGTACGCATCAGATGATGAGACTCAGGTGCCACTTTCTGGTGTGTACTGTGCTGGCGATACTACCCAGGAGAAGCAGGTGTTTGAAGAGGGGAGTGTAGATGATGAGGTCCTTGACCCATCATGGCGTGAGGAACAGGAAGGTGGTGGGAGCAGCTCTGAGGAAGAGATTCCCCGAACGGCCAAAACAGGAGGGAGAGGAAGGGGGCAGACTTGGTTGCCTGTAGCCTCCACTTCGGCACCCATTAAGAGCATTCCTCTTCCAAAACCCAAAACGGGCGCTCCCAGGACTTGCAGTGCGTGGTCCCTTTTTGACACAGTTGCAGATGACATTTGCTTTGTCAAATGTAAGCTGTGTAATCAGAAAGTCAAAAGAGGGAAAAGTGTCAGCAACCTCAATACCACAAATATGTGGAAACATGTGGGTACCAAGCACGTGGTGGAGTTACAAAGACACACTGAAGACATAAGCCAATCTACAGCACCACCTACCACCTCTTCAGCTCATGTTATAGCCTCTTCCTCCAGCTCACACACAGCTGGTTCGGCTTCCTCACAGGATCGCCATGGAAGAAACTCTTGCACTGTTGTCCAGAGACCCAGTGACATTCCACCCACAGCACCACGTTCCCTGTCATCCTCACACTCCATGGCCACTCTACAGCCATCGGTAGCACAGGCATGGGAGAAAAGGCGGCCATACTCGGCAAACCATCCCCGAGCACAGGCTCTGAATGCTGGCATTGCAAAACTACTGGCCCTTGAAATGCTCTCATTCAGGCTGTTGGAGACTGACACCTTCCGGAACTTCATGGCATTAGCAGTCCCACAATAAACCGTGCCCAGCTGCTTTTATTTCAGCAGGCAAGCTGTCCCTGCCCTGCAAAAGCATGTGGAGGGAAAAATTAAACATGCGCTACTAAACGCCATCAGTAGCAAGGTCCACCTGACCACCGATGCGTGGACCAGTAACCATGGACAGGGATGATACCTTTTCCTCACTGCCCATTGGGTCAATGTTGTGGAGCCGGGTACAGATCTTGAGAGTGGCTCTGTACGTGTTCTGCCAACTCCAAGGATTTCAGGAATCCAGTCTGTACACATTGACTCCTCCTCATACTCCAGTTCCTCAGAATCAGCGCTGCAGGAGCCGTCACGGTCTACCTCCACATGGACCCGTGAGCGCTTACCTGTTACGACCGATATGAGCACAGCCGTGGCCAAACGTCAACAGGCCGTACTGAAATTAATTTCTTTGGGGAATCGAAGCCACACAGCGCAGGAGCTCTGGAATGCCATCAAGCAGGAGAGCAACATTTGGTTTGTGCCAGCGAATCTCCAGCCAGGCTTGGTAGTGTGTGACAATGGCTGAAATCTGGTGGCAGCTCTGGGCTTAGGCAACCTCACTCACATCCCATGTCTGGCATATGTGCTCAACTTGGTCGTTTAGAGCTTTCTGAGGGACTATCCGGATCTTGATGCACTGCTGCACAAGGTCCGCACAGAGTGTGCTCACTTGTGGCGTTCCAGCATAGCAAGATCACGCATTGCAGCTCTGCAGCGCCGATTCCGCCTTCCGGAACATCGCATCATACGTGACCTACCCACCAGGTGGAATTCAATGTTACATATGTTGGAGCGGTTGTGTGAGCAGCAGGCAGCAGTAATGGAGTACCAGCTGCATCAGGCACAAACAAGTCGCACTTCGCATCGGTCACACTTCACCACCACTGAGTGGGCCTCTATGAAGGACATCTGCCACGTTTTGCGTGCCTTCGATGATTCCACGCGGATGGCGAGTGCAGATGATGCACTAGTCAGCATGACTGTCCCCCTTATCTGCCTGCTTCAAAAAACACTGCAACCACTAAGGGAGGAGGTTTTGGAAGAGGTGGAGGATGAGGAGTCACAAATACCATCTGCTTCTGGACAGTCTGCGCAACGTGGTTCCTCACAAAGGCCTAGGCAGGGGACACTTTGTGAGGAGGATGAGGAGGAGTCAATGGAGGAGGAAGACATCTCTCCAGAGGAGGGAGGTACACAATGCTCTAGTAGTCAGTATGTAGAGCGAGGGTGGGGTGATGCAGAGCAGGCAGAGATGACGCCTCAAGCAGGGGACAGCGTTTCTCAGCCAGTTGGTAGTCTGCAGCACATGGTTGATTTCATGCTGCAGTGCCTGAGAAACGACCGCCACATCGCACACATTCTCAACACGGCTGATTATTGGGTGTACACCCTCCTAGATCCTCGCTACGGGACAACTTACAAAGCCTCATAACACCGTTGAACCGGGAGCGTAAAATGCGGGAGTACCAAGACACACTGGTGCATTCCATCATGTTCTCCATTCCACCCGAGAGCAGTGCTGCTAGTGCTTTACAAAGCAGCTCTGTGTGTCGAGGCAGTGGAGGAAGCTCTGCACAAAGAGGGAGCAGAAGCAACGCCTCAGCACAAGGCAAGACCAGGTATGCCAAAATGTGGCAAAGTTTTGTGTGCCCGCCACAAATGTCTACACCATCACAGACGGCTCCAGTCAGCAGGAGACAACGTTTCCGTCAGATGGTGACAGACTACATGTCTTGCCCTCTCAATGTACTCCCAGATGGCTCTTCCCCCTTCAAGTTTTAGGTCTCTAAGCTGGATACCTGGCCAGAGCTTAGCCAGTATGTATTGGAGGTGCTGGCTTGCCCTGCTGCTAGTGTATTATCGGAACGCGTCTTTAGTGCCACAGGTGGTGTACTAACAGACTGTCGCATGCGACTATCCTCCGATAACATTGACCGGCTTACTTTTTTGAAAATGAACAAGGCCTGGATCTCGCAGGAATTTGCCAGTCCTCTTCCAGAATAAATAATTGGTTGGCAACAGTATCCAGGTCTTCTGTTGTGTTCATGTTTCTACCACCTGAACTGTAATCCCTTGGTTCCAACACGAACAGTTGCTGCTCAGAAGTGCCGTCTGCACAGAAAAAAACACTAGCTCCTGTGTTAGTGGGTTCAGTAATGCCAGCTGCTCCCCTGCTGTGTGTCAGGCAATATCTCCTGTTCCCTCCGCATTCAAACTGCATCAGATTTTAAACTTGTTCCAAGTAGGCCTCAGCCTACTCCATGATTGACCCTGTGCTCCTGCACCGCCAGTTGTTGCTCAGAAGTGCCGTCTGCACAGAGAAAAACACAAGTTCCTGTGTTAGTGGGGTTCAGTAACGCCAGCTGCTCCCCTGCTGTGTGTACAGCAATATCTCCTGCTCCCTCCACATTCACCCCGCATCAGATATTAAACTTGCTCCAATTAGGCCACAGACAACACCATTATTGATCCTGGGTTCCAACACCGCCAGTTGTTGCTCAGAAGTGCCGTCTGCAAAGAGAAAAACACTAGCTCCTGTGTTGGTGGGGTTCAGTAACGCCAGCTGCTCCCCTGCTGTGTGTCCGGCAATATCTCCTGCTCCCTCCACATTCAAACTACATCAGATATTAAACTTGCTCCAAGTAGGCCCCAGCCTACACCATGATTGATCCTGGGCTCCAACACTGCCAGTTGTTGCTCAGAAGTGCCGTCTGCACAGAGAAAAACACTAGTTCCTGTGTTAGTGGGGTTCAGTAACGCCAGCTGCTCCCCTGCTGTGTGTCCGGCAATATCTCCTGCTCCCTCCAAATTCAAACTACATCAGATTTTAAACTTGCTCCAAGTAGGCTTCAGCCTACTCCATGATTCACCCTGTGCTCCAACACCACCAGTTGTTGCTCAGAAGTGCCGTCTGCACAGAGAAAAACACTAGTTCCTGTGTTAGTGGGGTTCAGTAACACCAGCTGCTCCCCTGCTGTGTGTACGGCAATATCTCCTGCTCCCTCCACATTCACCCCGCATCAGATATTAAACTTGCTCCAATAAGGCCACAGCCAACACTATGATTGATCCTGGGCTCCAACACTGCCAGTTGTTGCTCAGAAGTGCCTTCTACACAGAGAAAAACACTTGCTCCTGTGTTACTGGGGTTCAGTAACGTCAGCTGATCCCCTGCTGTATGTCCGGCAATGTCTCCTGCTCTGTCCACATTCCCACTAGAATGTGGACAGAGCAGGAGAAATTGCCGGACACACAGCAGGGGATCAGCTGACGTTACTGAACCCCAATAACACAGGAGCAAGTGTTGACTGTGCAGACAGCACTTCTGAGCAGCAACTGGTGGTGTTGGAGCCCAGGGTAAATACTAGAAACAGAGTGGAGCCAGAGGCATAATTGGAGCAAGTTTAAAATCAGTTGTAGTCTACAACAGATATTAATATTGATCCAATTAGGCCTCTGGCTCCACTATGTTTGTAGTATTAACCCTGGGCTCCAACACCACCAGTTGCTGCTCAGAAGTGTCGTCTGCCCAGTCAACATATGCTCCAGTGTTATTGGGGTTCAGTAATGTCAGCTGATCCCCAGCTGTGTGTCCGGCAATTTCTCCTGCTCTGTCCACACTCACACAACTACAGATTTTAAACTTGCTCCAATTAGGCCTCTGTCTCCACTCTGTTTGTAGTATTTACCTTGGGTTCCAGCACTGCCAGCTGGTTCCCGACAGTGTCTTTGGCACGGGTACTCCCTCCTGCCCAGCCTGGTTCCAGCATGACAGCTGTTTCCGGGTAGTGTCAACGTCACTTTGCCACCAATACGTTGTCCTGTCGTGTTGCGGTCGGGTTAGCCGACTCTATGGTGCCTGCAGTTTAGGTGCTTCCTATGTGGGCTGCGGGTTCTGGCAATAAAGGCTGGTTCCGTAGTGCCAATAGGACAAGCACCCCCTGTAGGACTGTGGGTTTCAGTAACTGCGGCGGGCTCGCGGCCTTGCAACTTTGTTTTTCATGGGTACCTTCTGCTACCCATCCAGGTTCCAGTACCGTCAGCTGGTTCTCGGCAGTGCCTTTGGCTTAGGTGCCTCCATCTCGGTATCCGAGTGCCAGCTACGTCTGCTGGTCCTTGGTAGTGCTTTCTAGCACAGGTACCTCCTGCTTAGTCACCGGGTTCCAGTACCGTCAGCTGGTCCCCGGTAGTGCCATTGGCTCTTGTAGCTTCTGCTACCCATCCGGGTTCCAGCACCGTCAGCTGGTCCTCGGTAGTTCCATTGCCTCTTTTTCCTTCTGCTGCCCCTCCGGGTTCCAGCACCGTTAGCTGGTTCTCGGCAGTGCCTTTGGCTTAGGTGCCTCCATCTCGGTATCCGAGTTCCAGTTACGTCTACTGGTCCTTGGTAGGGCTTTCTAGGACAGGTACCTCCTGATTAGTAACCGGATTCCAGTACCGTCAGCAGGTCCTCGGTAGTGCCATTGGCTCTTGTTCCTTCTGCTGCCCCTCCGGGTTCCAGCACCGTCAGCTGTTTCAGGGAAGTGTCAACGTCACTTTGGCACCAATACATTGTCCTGTCGTGTTGCGGTCGGGTTAGCCGACTCTATGGTGCCTGCAGTTTAGGTGCTTCCTATGTGGGCAGCGGGTTCTGGCAATAAAGGCTGGTTCCGTACTGTCAATAGGACAAGCACCCCCTGTAGGACTGTGGGTTTCGGTAACTGCGGCCGGCTCTCAGCCTTGCAACTTTGTTTTTCATGGGTATCTTCTGCTACCCATCCGGGTTCCAGCACCATCAGCTGGTTCTCGGCAGTGCCTTTGGCTTAGGTGCCTCCTTCTCGGTATCCGAGTTCCAGCAACGTCTACTGGTCCTTGGTAGTGCTTTCTAGCACAGGTACCTCCTGCTTTGTAACCGGGTTCCAGTACCATCAGCTGGTCCTCAGTAGTTCCATTGGCTCTTGTTCCTTCTGCTACCCATCCGAGTTCCAGTACCGTCAGCTGGTTCTCGGCAGCTCCTCAGCCTTCTTGTACCTTCTGCTACACTTTCAAGTTCAAACTTTTTGAAATGGTTTTTGGTAATCACTCTGGATCTCCCTGACGACGACCCTTAAGACCACCCCAAAGAAGACCAAAAAGATGACCCTAAAGAAGATGACCAAGAGGACAAAGAACATGAAGACAACCACCAAGATACAGAACAACAAGAGACAGAAGACCAAGAAGCAGAAGAACAAAAAGCAGAAGAACATTAAGCATAAGACTAAAAATCAGAGCAAAAGATATTATCTAAATTATAAGCAGAAGAAGACTAAGCAGTGTATGGGGGTGAGTCCGTTCCTCCTTGTGGTGCCCCTGGAAAATGCCTGCTGCTGCAGGCCAAACTGAACGCGGACAAATCCTGTTGTAAATCTTTTGTGACAGGCAGAATGGCTGGTGGAATCTTCAAACTCATAGATAACAACTACAGGAATGCCTGTCACAAATAAGAATATGATGAAGAAGATGAAGAAGTAGAATATGAAGAAGAATAATAGTTGAATATGAAGAATGTAAAAAAAAATATAATAGAAAGAAGGTGAAGAAGAAGAAGATGAATAAGGTGAAGAAGTTGATGAAAAAGATGCTGCTGCTGAGGATCATGAAGGAGAAAGTGTGGGAGAAGTAAATAAGAAGGTGAAGAGCATGGAAGTAGTGAAACATACATATCTGGCAAAATATAAAAAAGGTTAACATAGTCAATATCTTTGTAACTCCGAACGTCTTAAAAAAAAAAAAAAAAATTATTCCTGCTATTCCATTTGATTGGGCTAAACCTCTATGCCTTTAATGTCTCCTCCACCTCCCCCAATACATTCCCGATGCTCTGCCCAGGCCTGCTCTGTGGGTCTGGCTGTTGCTGCCACCGTTGGGCCAGCAATAGCAATGCAGGCTGTTCAGCAGCAAACCACTCCAGAGGCTGTCCTTCTGTCGCTCCACTGAGCATGCTCACGAGACGATCTCCCATTGGAGATCGGGAGTCACATGCACAGGTCCTTCTCCAGATCTGATTGGTCCATCTCAGGGATCTGGAAGCTTCCAGAAGGTCCTGGCTATAAAAGGTTCGCATGGCCGCTCGGCCATGCACTAGTATAGACTCTTTCTGTGGTTTTCATTTTAGAGTAGGACTGGCAAGTGTAAGGAACTTTGACGTTAGTTTACCAGCTTACGTATTATGGCCATAATATTAACCAATACCTTACATATATTGATATGTTTTTGTGCACTTTTTATCTTTTCAGGGTGCAGTTTGGCCAAAATGGTTCTGTAAACTGTGGCCTCTGTTCACACGGGATGCATTATAGTTAGCACTGGGCAGCCCCCCTATATGGTGTTACTAAGAGGTTGTGAACCATATGCTCTGCATTCCCTATGTGAACATTGCCACATACGGATTATTTTTTTGCACTGGTGTGCCACACGGCCAATCCCTGATTGTAGGCTGGCTGTTTCATTAGGTATTATTGCACCTGTGCAGTTGCCATTTTACTTGGGTCCGCTGCACTCTGTTAGTGCATTTGTATTGAGGCCTGTCTATACAGGTAAGCATCTCTGCCTGTTTTGTTTTTTTCTCAAATATTGGAGGATTCTTTCCTCTTTCTGTGGTTTTTAGTATAGACTCTAGTTGCTACCTGTGTGAATGATGATGGATACATGAACCCGCGAATGACTCATTAAGATCCCCTTTCCTCTGATATTACGTGTGTGGATAGGGACTTAGTCATAGAGTCAGCGCCAGTCAGTGGCACTCTGCAGGCCACAGTGCATATCTCCACAGAACTAGCATCCGACAGTGCGCCCCCTCCTGGGCATTGTCGTATAGCGGCTGTGTTAGTCGCCGCGCTGCAGTCAGCAGCACTTGTCGGCGTCTGCGGTAGCGACGCCGCATGTACGGTAGGTCTAGAGGGACACTGACCGCTGTCTTGGGTCTTAGTCCTGTGACCATATACCGTGTGTGCATTCCGCTGAGACCTGTGAGTCCAACAGGCTCGGTATTTATGTTTATTACTTTGGCACCTCTGTGAATCAACAGAGTACGCCCAGCACACACCGGGTGACGTTCAACCCGCGTGCGATATACCGCCATATAGCGCGTCTGCCATTGTCTAGCAGTGGTGTAACACCTACTGCACGGTGGACCCCGGGCGGCAAACGCACTTGTTATTATTTATTTATTTAGTGCGTTCCGCCGTCCCTAACAGCTAGTTGTTAAATAAAAAATCTCAATACATTTAATTTTTACACAAATGGGGGAAATTTTAAATATTGACAAGACAAACCTCCTAATGACACACATGAGAAAAAAAGAAAAGGGTGAACTATCTTCTGTCCCTGTTGTTCCCTAACTATTGTGTTCCTACCTAACGTGGAGGTTGGCACCCTAGAACCTGCGCAGCGGCGCCCCCACTCAACGACGGCTTTCCCTATTCTCGCGGCCCAAGCAGAAACAGCTGACAATCTAAACCTCTAGTGGAAGTAAGACCACATGTTTAACATATGGGAAGAGGGCAAATTATGTAGAGCAAAGACGTGAGAAAAAGTCATTAAATGACCTCTTTGAAACAGAGGACCCTCGCAGTGTACATGTAATTAAACAGTCAAATCTGTTCTGGGAAAATGACAACGAGGCTGAAATGTGCTTACACATGGGAGGAGAACTATGCTTTCCCACACACAGATTTTAGACACGTCATCTCTGATGGTCATTTATGAATATTGAGGCTTGTGTCCAATATTTATGAGATATAAATTTTCAGCATCGTAGCACCTGTGATCTTCAGAAGCAAAGGTATTGTGAATGTTGTGAATTGGTAATGAGCGAACGTCCTTGGATAAGGTGTTATTTGTGCATGCTACAGTGATAAATGAGTGTCTTTGACGTGCTCAAATAATATATTCAAGTCCCAGCACCTGCACATCTCGAGGCTGTTCAACACATGCATGGATTGCCTGTTTATTGTGTTTTCTTGCCATTCACAGTAATGCTGGTAAAAACTTTGATATGGCATTACTGTGATTGGCTGGCCTTACAGCATCATAGAAGATATTTAATCCCTGCCAGCACTATCCTGTGCGCATTACATCCGGAAGCAACTAAGTGAGAGCGTAGTGTGAGCGTAGGTAGAGCTGTAATGGACTGGGTGGTGGAACTACTGTGCCAATGCCCAAGTAAGAACTGGATGGGTGTGACTAGGAGCCTCACTCAATCCGACCATGGATCCGCAGCAGCTAATGACACTGCAGTCCGTGGAGAGACAAGGGAGGTGATCCAGGTGCTACTCCAGGACTGACCTTGGGTAGATGATGGCTGACCAATAGGAGTGGATAGCTGGATTGGCCCGAGAAAATGTCCAACAGATGCAGACAGGTGGAGAAGATGACAGGAACTGCAGGTGAGTTGGGCACTAGTGGGTGTAGCTGGCTCTGCTGCCATTGAGGTGAGCACTGGCAGGTGCAGCTGGCTCTGCTGCCATTGAGGTGAGCAATAGCGCGAGCAGCAGACTCGGATACAAGTACAGGGACCTGAGAACTGACAAGCTTGATAGAAACAAACTCAAAACATTGCACAGGCACCTCCATGATGAAGGAGATGGTTTAAATAGTAAGTGACCTCCAGCTATTGGCTGGCGACACTTTAGAGTAACGCGCATGGCCCCTTTAAGAAAGAGGAAGTGTGTGCGCACGCACTCTAAGCACAGTGCCTGAAGATCTGCTTGGAGTGCACGCACCCCGGGCAGCAGCAGACCTGGAAGGAGCAGAACGGGAGCCTTGGCCGTGAGCATGCTGATGTCTCTGCAGAGAGGGAGGGACTGCAGGCAGAGGTGCGGGCGCTTCACTACCCCTTTCCTTACGACCCCTCTTTTTCAAGCCTGTCAAATTTTTCCAGGAGGACTGGGGCATGGATGTTTGTCCTGGGCTCCCAGGACCTCTCCTCAGGACCAAGGAACAAATCCCTTCCAATCCACAAGAAAGAAGGTCTTTCTGCTTACCTTCTTGGTGGCCAAAATGTTCTCTACCTCGAAATTTACCTGATGAAGGCGCATTCACCGCCGAAAAGCTTTGTGAGGACATAATGACCAAGTAAAGAAGTTTCTTTTCCATCCAAAACAAGAGTCTGTCTTGGTCTGTGCGCCCTAATCAGCCATACTTCTCTTTCCTTGTATTTTACACCCTTCTTGGGTGAGCGGCTTGGTGCAGCACGGACCCAGCAGGCTTCCAACCATCCTGCAACGCCTGAAAGACGGAGGACCTGTGGTGACATCAGCATGACGTGACACCCCTTGTGACCAGCTATCCTTGGAACCTGGAAGCCAGGATGACGAATGGTGCATGATAAACACTGCAGGCTCTGCAAATGTGGTTATGCCAGCAGCATAACCACTGCAGGTTAGTGTACTTTGTTCTTAGCCTACTCTATTTGACCACCGGGTATCACACCAGGAGCGCCCACTCCTCTCTCCTATTTTCTTTCTCTACCTCAGAATTGTCCTCAGCGCTGACAGGAGCCTGAGTGGCACCAGGAACCTTGAAAAAAAGAACTAAGGACAATAGGTTTGAGAAGAGACACATGGAAGGAATTGGAAATTCACAAGGAGGCTGGGAGTTTTATTTTGTAGGCTAGTGGATTAATCCGTTTCAACATGTCGAAGGGACCAATGAAGTGAGAGCCCAATTTATAGGATGGTATCTTGAGGTTGATATACTTAGATGACAGCCAGACCTTATCTCCAGGATGAAACAGAGGTGAATCCAGATGTCTCTTATGCATGTGTCTTTTCATCTGTTCGGAGGATTTTACCAAAGATGCTTTGGTGTCCTCCCAGATCTTGGAAAAGTTCCTGATAAGGGAATCGGCAGCTGGAATATCGGAGGTGACAGCCACAGGGAATGGCACTTTGGGGTGTTGACGTAGACCACAAAAAGTGGAGATTTGGCTGAAGACTCACTCACGTGGTTATTGTAAGAGAATTCGGCCCAAGGCCGGAGTTCAGCCCAGTCACTGTGATGATCACTGACAAAATGCTGGAGAAAATTAGTCAGGATCTGATTGACTCGTTCCACTTGGCCATTGGACTGAGGATAGTAAGAAGATGAGAAATCTAAAGTAACATCCAGTAGCTTACAGGTGGCACTCTAGAAACGAGACGTAAATTGGACACCTGTATCGGAGACTATGTGAAGCGGGAGACAAAAAATCTGAGGAATGAATTATTATTCATTATGAATAATTCATTATGAATTATTTTGCCAGTACTAGCACAGATGGAAGACCGAATAGAAAGATGAAATGAGCCATCTTGGAAAAACGATCCACCACCACCCAGATGACAGTACATCCAGCCGACACTGGCAGATCCGTAATGAAATCCATGGAGATATGCTGCCAAAGAGCAGACGGCACAGGCAAGGGAAGCAACCGACCAGTTGGAAGCTGTTTGGGAGTCTTATTTCGGGCACACAAAGGACAAGCAGAGATGAAATACGCAGCAACTTTATGCAGAGTCGGCCAGCAATAGTGTTGAGAGATAAGGAGAGTAGTCTTCTTCTGTCCGGCATGGCCTGTCACATTAGAAGAATGTCCCCAGAGAAGAACCCACTTCCTGGCAGGTTCAGCCATGTAAGTCTTATCAGAAGGTAGATGAGATAAGTCTAGCGGAGCGACTGTGATTATTTTGGAGGGCTCGATGATATTTAGACTCCTCCTCCTGGTTGGAGGCCTGGAAGGAACTGGAGACTGCGTCAGCCTTAATGTTTTTATCAGCCAGGCGAGGGGGGGGTGTCAAGCCAGATGGTCAGTGTAAATTACCACAGGGTGCAACGCTCCATACAGCAAGTACCGCCACTCCTCCAGAGCCAGCTTGATCGCGAGCAGTTCTCTAACACCAATAGAGTAATTGCATTCTGGTGCCGAGAAGAGTTTAGAGAAAAAGCCGCAGGACACCATGCGACTGGATGAAGACTTCTGAGTGAGGACAGCTCCGGCCCATGTGGAAGATGCATCCACCTCCACGGAGAACTGTTTGTTATGGTTTGGGTGATGCAGCACCAGAGCCGAGGAGAATGCTTGCTTGAGAGATATAAAGGCTTCTTCTGATTCAGCAGTCCATTCCTTAGAATTGGCTCCTTTGCGGGTCAGAGCAGAAATAAGAGCAGTCCGGGAAGAAAAATGCTAAATAAATTGGTTAGAATAATTTGCAAACCCAAGAAACCCAAGATAGCCTTAAGACCGTCTGGACTGGGTCACTTCATGATGTGGATACCTTCTAGGGATCCATCTTCAAACCGGTATCATAAACGATGTACCCCAGAAACGGAAGGGAGGACGGTTCGTAGACGCACTTTTCACATTTGGCGTAGAGACGGTTAGTTCTTAACCTTAGTAGAACCTGGCGAACGTCCCTCCTGTGTGTTGGCAGATCAGGAGAGAATACCAAGATGTCATCCAGGTATAGTACCACACACATATAGAGCAGGTCACTGAAGATGTCGTTCACCAGTTCTTGGAAGACGGTTGGAGAATTACAGAGTCCAAACGGCATAATGAGATACTTGCCATGGCCATCACGGGTATTGAAAGCCGTCTTCCACTCGTCTCCCTGCTGAATTCGAACCAGGTTGTATGCCCCTCATAGGTAAAGCTTTGTGAAGACTCTGGAACTCTTCAGGTGATTAAACAGCTTAGAGATCAGGAGTAGGGGGTACTTATTCTTTACCGTGATTTGGTTAAGGCCTCAGTAGTCAATGCAGGGTCGCAGAGAGCTGTCCTTCTTCACAAAGAAAAACCCAGCTCCGGCCAGAGATGAGGATTTCCGGACATATCCCCTAGTGAGGTTTTCCTCTATATACAGTGGCATTTAAAAGTTTGGGCTCCCCTGGTTAAAATTACTGTTATTGTGACCAGTTAAGCAAGTTGAAGATGGAATGATCTCTAAAAGGGCTAAAGTTAAAGATGACACATTTTCTCTGTATTTTGGGCCAAAAAAATTATATATTGTCATTTTTTACATTTTAAAAATTACAATAAGGAAAATAGGCCAATGCAAAAGTTTGGGCACCCTTAGTACCTAGTAGCACTCCCTTTTAAAAATATCACAGCTTATTAACGCTTTTAGTAGCCAGCCAAGAGTCTTTCAATTCTAGTTTGATGGATTTTCATCCATTCTTCCTTGGAAAATTCTTCCATTTCTGTGAGATTCCTGGGTCGTCTTGCATGCACTGTTATTTTGAGGGCTAGCCACAGATTTTCAATGATGATCGAATCGGGGGACTGTGAGGGCCATTGAAAAACCTCTAGCTATCTCCTTTTGAGGTACTCTATTGTGGATTTTGATGTGTGTGATCATTATCCATTTGTAGAAGCCATCTTGTTTTCAAATTCAGCTTTTTTTACACATGATGTTATGTTTGCATCAAGAATTTGTTGAAATTTCATTGTCTCCATTCTTCCCTCTACCTGTGAAATGTTCCCTGTGCCATTGTCTGCAACACAACTCCAAAGCATGATTGATCCATCCCCATGCTTAATGGTTGGAGAGATGTTCTTTTCCTGAAATTCTATGCAATTTTTTCTCTGCACATACCTTTGATCATTGCGACCAAAGAGTTTTATTTTAACTTCAACGATTCACAGGACTTGTTTCTAAAATGCATTGGGCTTGTTTAGATGTTCTTTTGCATACCTCTGATGCTAAATTTTATGGTGAGTGTGCAGGAGAGGTTTTCTTCTGATGACTCTTCCATGAAGGCCATATTTGATAAGGTGTCTCTGAACAGTAGAACAATTACCACAACTGCAGAATCTGCTAAATCTTTCTGGAGGTCTTTTGCAGTCAAGTGGGGGTTCTGATATGCCTTTCTAGCAATCCTACAAGCAGCTCTCTCTGAAATTTTGCTTGGCCTTCCAGACCTTATCTTGACCTCCACTGTTCCTGTAAACTGCTATTTCTGAATTACATATTGAACTGTGGAAAGGACAACTTGAAAACGCTTTGCTATCTTCTTATAGCCTTCTCCTGCTTTGTGGGCCTCCACCATTTTCATTTTCAGAGTGCTAGGCAGCTGCTTAAAAGAACCCTTGGTGGCTGTTTTTTCGCACAAGGTTAGAGGAGGCTATGTGTTTCTAAACCTGTGGAATCTGCATCAGCTGGCCTTTCCTAACATTGAGGGTGAACAAGCCATATCCCTTACAGGCTAATTAAGGTCTGAAACCTTGGTCAAAGTTATCTGAGCACATAAATCTCCAAAGGTGCCAAAACTTTAGCATCGGACCATTTTTCTTTTTGTAATTTTTAAAATGTGAAAAAATGACAATGTGTATTACTTTTTAGCCTAAAATACAAAACAAATGTGTCATCTTTAACTTTAGGCATTTTAGAGATCATTTTATCTTCAACTTGCTTAACTGTTCACAATAACAGTAATTTTGACCAGGGGTGCATAAACTTTTGCATGCCACTGTACTCGGACATAGCGCAAGTCTTGGCCTGGGATAGGGGATAGATTTGGCCTCATGGAGGTGAGGAACCTGGCTGGAGGTCAATCGGGCAGTCATATGTCCTATGGAGTGGCAATGTCTCAGCCTCTTTCTTGTCGAAGATGACCGCATACATCCAATATGCTGCGGGCAGGCCCAGCAAATTAGCAGTAGAAATAGGAGAAGTAGGAGACCAAAAGGACAAACGTGAGTAAGGCACATTTCGTGACATCCTGAACCCCAATGGAGTACTTCTCCAGACCTCTATTCTAGAACTGGTTCATGTTTTTGCAGCCACGGGAGACCTAGAAGTAGAGGATGAGACGAGACAGCACATGAAGAGAAATCTTCTCCAAATGCAGAGTTCCCAACTGATTATCCACGGGCTCAGTGATGAACTGGATGGTCTTGGGAAGAGACTTTCCATCCACTGATGAAATCACCACAGTATCCGGAAGATGTACGACCGGAATCTTATACCACTCCACCACAGCCTGTTGAACAAAGTTACCCATGGACCCGAAGTCCAGGTGGGCCAATTCAACAAAAGTCTCTTTGCCACAAGAGACAGATACAGTCAGGTCAACGATGGAGAGGTAAAGGTCTTGCCAAGGGTAGCTTCTCCTACCGACCCGAGGTACTGTCGTTTCCCAGTCTCTCGGGGCAGGACTGAATAAGGTGTTCAGAGCTGCCACAGTAGAAGTATGTCCCTTCGGTCCAACAAACCTCTTGGCGGCACTTGGATAGCTTCACCTGATCTATCTGCATGGGTTCAGATGAAGAAAGTCGCAGCAGGAACTTGCTTACTGATCGATTGTTGGAAGGTGGGAGCCAGGCATACTGATCTTCTCTAGCAATTCACCTCTTTGGTCCATTCCTGGAACCTAATGTCAATTCTGTTTGCGAGAGACACGAGGTCATCCATAGATGTGGGTATCTCCAGACCTGCCCGTTCGACCTTGATTTGCCCAGAGAGGCCTTCCCAGAAAGTTGCCACCAGAGTCTCATTGTTCCAAGCGAGTTGCGAAGATAAGGTACGAAAACAGACCGCATACTGGCCCACAGAGAGGTTATCTCGGCATAACCGGAGCAGAGAAGAGGCTGCAGAAGAAACGCGGCCGGGCTCGTTGAAGACCTTACGAAAGGTTTCTAAGGACTGTAGATCCGACACCAACAAATCCCCTCTTTCCCACAAAGGATTGAGCCTTGCTAGGGCCTCACCAGATAGATGTGACATGGCTCGGTCCGAGGGGAACTGATGAGCCAAAAGTTCGAAGTGCAATGTGCACTGTTTAATGAACCCCCGACACAGGGCGGGATCTCCGTCATATTGTGGAGGAGCTGACAGATGAGGTCCAGAATCTGGTGCATAACTGGCTTCCTGGGGGGTCATCATGGTGTCAACTGTCACCTGTGAGGGTGTGGAAGCGGCTGGTACTGCCAGCGTATCAAGACGGTTGTTCACAGATCGTAGATAGGAAAGAGTCTTGTCCTGCTGATCCTTCTGGCGGGAGACCTCCTGATATAAGTCCAAGATGGAAGACGCCTGGGAGCCAGTGGATTCCATGGCCTGTGCAAACTGTAACAGGATGGGTGGTGGAACCACTGTGCCAAAGCCCAAGTAAGACCTGGAGGGGCGTGACTAGAAGCCTCACCCAATCCAACCACGGACATGCAGCAGTTAACGACCGCAGTTCGTGGAGAGACAAGGGAGGTGATCCAGGTGCTACTCCAGGACTGTCCTTGGGTAGATGGTGGCTGACTTCTAGGAGTGGATAGCTGGATTGGCCCGGTGAAATATCCAACAGAGGCACACAGGTGGAGAAGATGACAGGAACCTCAGGTGCAGACAGAACAGTCTAATGGAGAAATGAAAACTGACAGGTGCAGCTGGCTCTGCTGCCATTGAGGTGAGCACTGCCGGTGCAGCTGACTCTGCTGCTGTTGAGGTGAGCACTGGCGGGTGCAGATGGCTCTGCTGCCATTGAGGTGGGCACTGGTGGGTGTAGCTGGCTCTGCAGCCATTGAGGTGAGCACTGGCAGGTGCAGCTGGCTCTGTTGCCTTTGAGATGAGCACTGAGGGGAGCAGCAGATTCAGATACAAGAACAGGGACCTGAGAACTGACAAGCATGTTAGAAACAAACTCCCAACATTGCACAGACATCTCGATGTTGGAGGAGGCGGTTTAAATAGCAAGTGACCTCCAGCTATTGGGGACACTTTAGAGGAATGCGCATGGCCCCTTTAAGAAAGAGGAAGTGGGTGCGTGCGCGCTCTAAGCACAGTGCCTGAAGATCTGCTAGGAGTGCATGCACCCTGGGCAGTAGCAGACCCAGAAGGAGCAGGAAGGGAGCCTTGGTGGTGATCACACTGATGTCTCTGCAGAGATGGAGGGACTGCAGGCAGAGATGCAGGCGCTACAAAAGCAGCATATAGGGAGAGTTTCTGATTCCAAAAAGCTATTTTAAGAGACATTAAGCATAAAGATTTATTCTCTGTTAGGTTAAGATAGCGTAGGGAGAGATTTAATACAAGGGAGAGGGAAAGGAAGGCAAAGTGTTATCATTGCAAGTACATGCTGCAGATCTCTGCTAGTTTGCATTGTGTATCGGGTAGGAACAGACTGTAGGATTAGAGAGAGAGACAGGGTTTCATATCCAATATAATAACATACAAAACAGTTCTTTTTAGAGTCAAATAATATTACTCAGTACCAGCATATACTATACAATTTTTTTTTCAGCTACATAATATTCCTGCGTACCAGCATATACTAAACCACTTTTTTTTTTTTTACAGCTAAATAATATTCATCAGTGCTAGCATATACTAAACATCTTTTTTAAAAGCTAGTTGCTGAATTATATTCCTCACCTATTGCTGAACACATGGAGAGCTTGTGTGTTGTGACTGTCACACAAGCACGACACATGCAGCTGTGGCGCAAAACAGCTCATCATCGGGAGCGCTACAGGTATCCTGTTTCTTGATGAAGCTTCTTCGGTAAGCGCTATAGCTTGTCGAATAAGCAGGGAGCCGAAGATATTCGCTAATCTCTAGTCTTAACATCCATCCCATACCATCCAAACCCATTTTGTTCTGGAAAGTACTTAGTGGTCATATATGTATACCCGACATGGGCAATGTTTCTGAATTTTTGGAAACCTTTGTACATTGTGCAATGGTCAAACATGTACTCTCTATCAACTATAATAACTACAAAATGTATTGTGAGGTCTCTATCACGGCCTCTTTCAGCGTGTATGATACAGACCCCTTAGGTAATTTTTGGAAACCTTTGTACACTGTGCAATGGTGAAACTTGAACTTCCTATCTCTTGCTATTCTAACAGCTGCAAAATGTATTGTGAGGTCCCCATCACGGTCCCTTTCAGCATGTATGATACAGACCCCTTGGGTAATTTTTGGAAACATGGTCTCTTTAAGCGTGTGTATGGGAGCCTGATGATATTTGGGTCTGCACTTGGACATTGTGGAACATCAATGCATTAATATGCTCAACACACTTCTTCAGTTTTCAGCCTTACACAGAATAATAATATTAGTAGTGAAACATGCTCAATATATATTCTGCTAGTTTGAAAATCTAAGGGTATGTGCACACGTTGCAGAAAATTTCTGCACAAAAATCTGAATCCCTTCCCAGAAACCGCACCTATTTTTCCGCGGCGGTTTTTGTGCGTTTTTTGTGCGGTTTTGATGCGTTTTTGATGCGTTTTTTACCGCAGCGGTTTCTAAAAGCATGGGAGAAGCCTAAACCGCGGAAAAAACCGCAAAATTAATGTGCATGCTGCGGTTTTTACCGCGATGCGTTTTTTTCGCGGTAAAAAACGCATCAATGTGCACACAAAGTGCAAAATGCATAGAAATAAATGTGCAGCTTATTTTTAGCGGTTTTATAGCGGTTTTATAGTGAAAACCGCGGTAAAAAACGCTAAAAAAATGCTGTGTGTGAACACAGCCTTACTCTCACATCCCTTTAGAAAGGTAAATTCGACATAATACCTCTGCTAGTATACGCCATATACTGCTGACAAACACAGCACACCAGTAGGTGGGCGGAACGCCTGGGTACAAAATCTGTGTCTCAGGGTGAAACCACTGGCCCTTCCCCTGTGGTTACGACTTTCCCAATCTGCTGTCCAGGAAGCAGGCACTGATGCATTTTGCCCACAACCTCCAGTTGCACAGACGCAGCAGTTAGAATCCACATCTAGGGATGGGCGAATCTACTCGTTAGGACTCGTTACTCTGCGAGTAGTAGGGGACTCGCAGGAGTCGGTACTCTGCGAGTTTCCAAGCGATTACTCGCACAGTAACGAGTCCAATGCAAATCAATGGCAATCCTAGTTTTTTCAGAGTTTAATACAAGCAATCCTAGTTTCTTAGCGATTTTGTGTCCCGCTGTCAGCAGCGAGTCTTAGCGAGTCTAGGACTCCTATATACTGTATTCGGGACTCGCAGAATACAGAATATGTTAATTTTCAGAGACAGCCTAGTTTGTTAGGTGAGAAAACTGTGAAGAGCACTACTATGATTGGCTGCTGTCCATCGTGATGCCTATGTCATGTATCACAGGCAAGGCTGTATATAAACCCTGCCCCTGCCATTTTGGGCACATTCCTGTGACGATCTGAGCTAGTGCAGGGCGAGTTGGAGACATAGAGCAGATCTAGGGACTGTTAGTCAGTGTAGGACCTCAAGATTCCTCACATATAACACAAAAGTTCTTTTCAGAACTACCAGGACGGAGGAGTACTGTAGAGGACTGTAGGCAGGGAGAAAGGCAGGAGCAGCATTACAGTGCATACAGCACCATCCTCAGAGCTTAGCTTACTCACTCAGCTTCCATCAGAGCTGAAATCAGAAGCATAGCTGAGCAAATTTTCTTTTTTTTTTCCACCAGATATTATTGGGGTCATATTTACCCCTGCAGCGTTATTGTTTCTGTGGCAGACCAGTGCGTTGCTGCTATCTATCCCACCAGCTAATAGCACGCACGCTGCCTGCTTGTGTGCACTAAACAATTTTTTCAGGGAGAGTGCGTTGCTTCTCTGCTAAGTTACAGCACGCACTGCACCCCAGAGCGGTGACGCAGACAGCACCACAGTCCACCTAGGTGACTGCCTTTGCGCACTAAACAATTTTTTCAGGGAGAGTGCAGGGCTTCTCTGCTACCAGCTAATAGCACGCACGTTACCTTCCTGCTGTGCCAATACGCATCACTAGCCTTGATTGTCCTCCTATTACAGTCCCCTGTAGTTATCCCCTTTGCACTGTGCATCCCCTGAGACTACAGGACGGGTCACATCACATCCCCCAGTGAAGCAGACCCCGGCCCGGTGCTGGGTACCACGGTTTCAGTGCGTCACAGACGCCAATGGTGACACAAGAAATCTCACTCTCTCCTAATCCAAAAAAGGGTACAGTAAAAGAAAATAGAAGAAATGACATCACATAACTCTTACCCATGTTTGCCTGCCCATCTTCTCCAGCGTGATCAAATGACGGGAACATACTTCTGGCGATGGACCTCCAAGCCATATTTCGCTGTCTTTCATCACCATAGCCAGGGTGGGTGGGCTGCCACAGCTGGGGCCACTCTTCAACCAAGCCGATCAGCCTCTCTGTATCACGTCTGCTACACATCTTTGGTGGGCCTGTGTGTGCAGATCTGATCGCCCTGTGTGTGCAGATCAGATCGCCCTGTGTGTGCAGATCAGATCTGCCTGTGTGTGCAGAATATCAGATCAGCCTGTGCAGTAAATCGGTTAGCACAGGCGACTTCCTGTTTAGCTTCTAGCGTGATGTAGAAACGATTTTCTGTGCTTTAGGGATTAATTTTAAATCACTAAGCTAGGGGCCACTTGCGAGAGTAAAGAGTAAAAAAAATGGCAGCACAGGAATCGCTGCAATACTCGTATCCCCATTCATTAACATTGGACTCGCTAGACTTGCAATGAATAGAGAGTTTCCGAGTCGGACTCGTTAGAGTCTAGCGATTCCGAGTATTTCAGGATTCGCCCATCCGTATCCACATCCAGTTTGTTGTCCCAGCAAAGTGTTCAGTTGTCCCTTGTCAGCATATATGTCTCTTCCCAAATTGTTAGATAGATAGGGCATACATATTCGTTAGCACATTACATTGTCCGGTGCTGGACAAAGACCATTCCGGGCTTTTCCAGGTTCCTAAATGAGACTTGCGTCTCTTTATTAAACTGTAGCTTCCCTATATTTTGGTAAAAAATAATGGTGGTGGGGTATTGGCCAGTTTCTGTAAATCTTAAGAATGTCTAAGAGACTGCGTTAATACTCTCCACAGACCTATTCAGGTTGCATCCTTACACATATTGGAACATGGTCATTTCCACACTAAGACCTTTACCTGAGCTCTGTAACACTATCTATCACCTGAGTAATACACTTCACAGACCTCGTCACTCTTTGAGACGTAGCCTGTAATTACTTCATTGTTGTTTAAAACCATGCAAAAGATACATTCTGCGTGGTTGGGTAGTTTCCAGAAGAAGTGCATAGGCTTGTGCAGATTGGTCAATGGCACTCCAGTCTCTTTGCCTTGAGGAGGCTGCTTCCACGTAAAACAAGGTTTGTGCATGTTCTTGATATGGGTTTCAGGCCTGACAGACTGACCATGATACAAGCTCTCACTTGCATACACTGTATTCAGAATTTAATTCTAAAGGTTTTGGTGTCTGGTAGAATCCAATTTACTGACGTTGATCATACAGCTACCCCAACTCCTGTATTATATTCACCTTACAGCGGCTTCACCTGTTATGACAGTGGCTCCATAGGGATCCGGTTGCCAAAATGAACTGTGAAGCCTACAAAACTCAGGTTTGATGGCACCTGCTGGACCTCTCAAAATATGAAGCGGGGGCCACATAATGACATGGCGGTGGATGTGGTGGTGGCCAAAATTCAAATGGGCTTGTTTTAGCTGGCATTGTAAAGTGATAGTGGAACACATATTCCCCATCTAGCTAACTATTTGGAATGAGGGAGGGACCTCCCAAATGTAGTAGTAAGAGCTCTCCCAAACTTATGATACCGGGCCACCTGAGGGCCCTTTTCAAACTCCGGTTTCACGGCACCTGCTGGCCCTTTGAAAAATGTCAAGTGAAAATATGAAGCGGTGGCCGCATAATCACATGGCGGTGGACATGGTGGTGGTGGCACGCAAAGCCCAAATTTCAAATTGGCATGTTTTAGCTGGCATTGTAAAATGCTGGCAATTATGTATTCCACTATCAAGCTAACAATTTTGAATGAATGAAGGAGGGACCTCCCAAATATATGAGTGAGAGATCTCACAAATGTAAAAGGAAAAACTAAAGTCAAATGTGTATAAACAAATGCTAAAGGGGAGGTATAATTTTTTTTTTCATAATTTTTTTTCATTTTTATTTTGCGTTATATACATGTAATTATGAAGGAAAAATGTTTCTTAGCCTTTTTCCCTTTAACCCCTTTCTACCATCTGATGTACTATCCCGTCCATGGTACCCGGGCACGTATGACTGGGGACGGGACGGTACGTCAGCGCGATCAGCGGCGCCCCCGGGGGGAGCGCCGTTGATCGCGGCCGGGTGTTAGCTGATTATCACAGCTGACACCCGGCATTATGTGTCAGGGGCGGTCATGGACCGCCCCGGCACATTAACCCCTTGCACACTGTGATCAAACATGATCGCAGTGTACCGGGGCACAGGGAAGAATCACGCAGGGAGGGGGCTCCATGCATGCTTCCCTAAGAACCTCGGAGAAGCACAATGTGCTGCGCTGCTCCGAGGGTCTCCTCCCTGCAGGTCCCCCGATCCAATATGGCCACGGGGGCATTCGGGGGCCTGCAGGGAGGTGGCTTCCTCAGTGCCTATTCCGCAGCGCTTTACAGTTTGCACACATTATCATCGCTGTCCCCGATGGGGCTCATAATCTAAATTCCCTATTAAACTTATTTGAAGCCCATGGGGGTACAAAGTTCTCACCAAACATCTAGATAAGTTCCGTGGGGGGTCTAGATTCCAAAATGATGTCATTTGTGGGGGGTTTCCACTGTTTAGGCACATCAGGGGCTCTCCCAATGTAACATGACGTCCAATGTCAATTCCAGCCAAAAAAGTCAAATGGCGCTGTTTCCCTTCCAAGCTCTGCCATACGCCCAAATAGTGGTTTACCCCCACATATGGGGTATCAGCGTACTCAGGACAAAGTGCACAATAAATTTTGTGGTCGTGTTACTTTTGGGAAAATAAAAATTGGGCATGAAAAGATAATTTTTTGGGAAAAAATATGATTTTTTTAATTGTACGGCTGTATATTATAAACTTATGTGAAGCCCATGGGAGTTCAAAGTTCTCACCACACATCTAGATAAGTTCCTTGGGGGGTCTAGTTTCCAAAATGGTGTCATTTGTGGGGGATTTCCACTGTTTAGGCACATCAGGGGTTCTCCAAATGCAATATGGCGTCCAATCTCAATTCCAACCAAAAAAGTCAAATGGCGATGCTTCCCTTTCTGAGTTCTGCCATGCGCCCATATAATGGTTTACCCCCCACATATGGGGTATCAGCATACTCAGGAAAAATTGCACAATAACATTTGGGGTCATGTTACCCTTGGGAAAATAAAAATTGGGGGTGAAAAGATCATTTTTTTGGAAAAAATATGATTTTTTAATTGTACGGCTGTACGTTATAAACTTCTGTGAAGCCCTTGGGGGTTCAAAGTGCTCACTACACATCTAGATAAGTTCCTTGGGGGTCTAGTTTCCAAAATAGGGTAATTTGTGGGGGATTTCCACAGTTTAGGCACATCAGGGGCTCTCCAAACGTGACATGGTGCCCGATCTCAATTCCAGCCAATTTTGCGTTGAAAAAGTCAAACGGCGCTCATTCCCTTCCGAGCTCTGCCATGTGCCGAAACAGTGGTTCCCCCCACATATCAGGCATCAGCGTACTCAGGACAAATTGCACAATAACTTTTGGAGTCCAATTTCTCCTGTTACCCTTGGTATAATAAGAAAAATTGGACCTGAAGTAATTTTTTTGTGAAAAAAAGTAAAATATTCATTTTTTTTTTTAAACATTCAAAAATTCCTGTGAAGCACCTGAAGGGTTAATAAACTTCTTGAATGTGGTTTTGAGCACCTTGAGGGGTGCAATTTTTAGAATGGTGTCACTTTTGGGTATTTTCCATCATATAGACCCCTCAAAGTGACTTCAAATGTGATGTGGTCCTTAAAAATAAAATGGTGTTGCAGGATAGGAAAAAAGTGGTCAGACAATCCGCGCTGCAAATCACTATGAACAATTATTATTACAGTGGTCTTTATTCGACGCATTTCTAAGTTTCACAGAACTCCTTTCCTGAGGAATCCTGACCATTGTCTGACCACTTTTTTTTCCTATCCTGCATCTTCTACGTCGGTCCCTCGTGGATCTGTGGTTTCTGCAGCAGTGAATCCTCCTTGCTTATTACAAGCTCCATCTTGTGAGTGTATTATTTTTAAATTGAGATACCTACACTGGATAATGCACTATTGCGCTATTTCTCTTCAATAGTATCCCTAACTTTGAACCCTTATAACTTCCTAACAAAAAAAAAATTTGGTTCCAAAATTGTGCTGATGTATAGTAAACATGTGGGAAATGTTACTTATTAAGTTTTTTGTGGGCCATATCTCTGTGATTTAAGGGCATAAAAATTCAAAGTTGGAAAATTGAGCAATTTTCAAAATTTTTTCAAAATTTCCCATTTTTTCACAAATAAACGCAAGTTATATGAATGAAATTTTACCACTATAATGAAATACAATATGTCACGAGAAAAACAATATCAGGATCACCAGGATCCATGGAAGTGTTCCAGAGTTATTATCTCATAAAGGGACAGTGGTCAGAATTGTACAAATTTTCCCGGTCGTGAACGTGCAAACCACCCATGGTGGTAAACGGGGTTAAAAAAAAAATTTAGGTTTGGTTTGCTAGGTCTTCTTATAAAACTGGCGCAATAGTCTGATAACATTATTCCCAGATACTATATGTGAGTCAGAAAGGCATGCACGCATCTTCTCCATGCTGTTCCCATTTAGTTTTAGCACTTTTCCATCCATTTCAGCTTTTTTCTCAGGCCCCCAGACCAGTTTGTTAGGTCCAACCGGAAAATATTCGACTTTCCCATTGACTTGCATTGGAATTGTTATTCCGTACGAATACACGGATATTAGAAATTATTTGTGCCGATTTTCCCGAATCTGAATATTTCACTATTTGCTCATCACTATATAACAGCATTTACAAAAAGGGCTGGATGCTTTTTCTTACAACAAATGGCATTGTGAGTAATGAATGATCTAGTGATAGAGAATGTATAACTTGGAGAAAGGTTGAACTTGATGGACCAAGGTCTTTTTTTAACCAGTCTATAACTGTGTTAAAGTTGATAAGTGGAGTGCATACTGAGGTAAGTGGGAGCCTTAAGTTGTACTAGTGTGCTAGAACAACCAGTCTACTTTGCAAAATGGCTTTTTCTGGACTGAGATTAAAAATCTGCCGTCACTCTGTATGAGTTACTCCTTATAACTTCAGCAGTCTGAAGTTATAAGGCGTAACTGCATACTTTTCTTCTCAGCCCGGGAACCTCATTTTACATTTGTACTTCTGCTCTAATCCTCTCTTTATTTCTCAAATTACATTTTTTTAAGGGGCCAGCTAAAATATCTGACAAGAATTTTTTTTTTAATGTAGGCATTGGCAAAGGAACATTGTCTCACTTTTAATGAAGGTGGAATCTGGGACTTTTTTTTTAAATATATTAGATTAATTTTGAAATGGATATGTTTAATCTATAAACATTTTCCTGTATAGTTGTGCTGATAAAAATCTCAGTCCATTATTATAAAAGTGCTCTCAAGGGCCTTTGTAGAAAGAAAACTGTTTTTTTCCTTTTGTTATTTTCTTTTTTTCCCAGTTCTATTTTCAGACTTTTCACTTTCCTTAACTATGTATAGTCAGCTCTGAATGGAATATTAGAAAACATTCGAACAAAAGCCAGCAAAGAACATTGTAACACCGTGGGTTTTACGTAAAATAAATGCAAATAATTAAAAAAATAATGCTCGCATATACATAAGTAGAGATAGTATTCATAAAGCTGAAATTATTCTTCTCTGTGGGTTCTAAGGAAAAATAATTGTTAGCTATATTGTACTGCACTGTATTTGTGTATATACAGTGTGTGTATATATATATATAAATCTACTAAGCGTGATAAATTTATAATAAAGAAGATATGTCTTTGTTTTTGAAAGAAAAATCTCTTTTAATCAAAGTACTATAAAAATGTATTTAGAATCACAGCTAAGATGTTACTAATGACAACTTGTTAACCCTATACCACCATCCGCCGTAAATGTAAAGCGCAAGGCGGTAGTGGGTGTATGGAATGGACTAATGGGGTAAGCTCGCCTCATGTCAGGCAAGTAATTGCTATATGTAAGGCCTCATTCAGACATCAGATACACTGATAGTAAAAATGGACACATGGGCCAAACATTGTACACTGATGACATACTGATCTAAATCACAGATGAAACCGGTACCATTTTTGCATGCACATATCTAACAGCTGCAGATGGAGCGGAGGTTTTCCTGCAAATGATAACCTGTTAAATGCTGCGTCAATCTCTCACAGTGGGATTAACAGCACGCTGGCATAGGGAAGCATCATTCTATGCTCCAAACCGGCCCGTGAGGGGATTATGAGGCGCCAATGAGATACCATGAAAGCCGGAGGTACGTTGATGACATTTATGCCAGTCTTTACAGAGCTCCCTTTAAATACAGGCTGTGGAAATATATGTGTGCTATTGCTGTATCTAGAGAAGTCTGACCTATCAAAGTATAAAAATAACTTACCCGATCAGTAAACACTGTAAACAGAAAAAAATTCGAAATACCAACAAAGTGTTTTTTACTGAAATTTCTCAAAAATGCTGTAGGAAGCAATCAAAATGTCATTTCTATTCCAAAATGGTATCAATAAAAGCATTGTCTCTTTCCACAAAAAATAAGCCCTCACACAACTCTATCAACCAAAAAATGAAAATGTTGCAGGTCTTGGATAATGAAAACAAAATCAAATAATTTTTTTTTCAAATCTGTTTTTTTTTTCACCACTAATAGAAAACTGGACATGTTTGATATCGCCATAATCGTACTGAGAGTTATAATGCCAGGTAATTTTTAGCAATGTACTCCGTAAGAACAATTCCCAAATAACAATTTATTTTGCAATTTCGCCACACTTTTTCTTGTTTTCCAGTACACTATGTGAGCATATAAAGATGCTGATGTAAATAAAACCAGAATAATAATAATTATATGTAAATATATCTTTATTAAAGCAAAAAAGTTGTTTAGTATATTATTAAAAACAGATGCAATAAATACCAAAGTTAGCCATAAGGTGGCGCTACAGATAGATATCTAGCACATGTGACTGAAACTAGTGAACAGCATGTGAAAGTGAAACTAAAACAAATGCTATAAAATATAATTGATTGAAGATAAAAAAGTTCCCTATGCAAGTAAAAATATATAACACACACAAAGAAATGTGCAAAAACGCAAGTAATAAGGCTTATACCTGCAAAGTGCAATGTGCAGCAGCGCCAGAAGTCCCTACGTACGTTTCGGCATATATAGCCTTGTTCTACGTACATTTCGGCTATATATGCCGAAACATACGTAGGGACTTCTGGCGCTGCTGCACATTGCACTTTGGAGGTATAAACCTTATTACTTGCATTTTTGCACATTTCTTTCTGTGTGTTATATATTTTTACTTGCACAGGGCACTGTTATGAATGGGTCACCGAGGAGGAAAAAAGCAAAACACGCTAAGTCTCAGAAAACCAGAGAGGTTGGTAACTATGCAGACTGCAGAGCCCTGATCTTAACACACAACTAGAAGCAGTCGTGGAGCGTGCCTACGGTGGTCCTGGACGCCTCATCACAACCGGAGAGCTAAATAAGCCTAAAGTAAGAAAAGAGGAAAACTAACTCCCCAGAGCAAACCCCAAAGGAAAGACAGCCCCCCACATGTATTGACTGTGAAGCAAGATGAAAACACAAACAAAGGCAGAAAAATAGGCTGAGCAAACAATGGGGCCAAACTAACTTGAAAGGACAGGAAAGGAAAGATACTGTCTGCAATCTGCCAAAAAACCCTACCAAAAATAATGTCCAACGCTTCTGATAACAAAATTAACCCTGAAGTCACTAGACTTCTCCCACTATATCAGCACTCTGGAATATTCTGAGACAGAGCAAAAAGAGGCCAATCTAATAAAGGACAAAAAGGCAAATTGGCAAATACAGATAAATAAGAGTGGAAATTCAGCACAGCCCAGCCGGGCTGGCTGACCACACAAAAACTGAGTTGACCAACAAGAGCAAGTGTAAACAATAGCAAAAAACAAACTTAACTTGAGATGACTGGAGCAGAGCTGAAGTCCAAGACCTGAGAAACAGACTGAATCACCAGCAACAGGATAGGGCGTTGGCTGTCTTATATCCAGTCTGATACTCCGGAGATCCAATCACTATCCTCCTCGTGAGGTGGCAGACCATTACCAATTAAACTAACCTCACTACCTCCTGTCACTACCAGAGGGAGAACGGAAGGAGAACTCAGAGCTGGTGGAGCAGAAAATGAGCTCATAACAGTACCCCCCCTTGAGGAGGGGTCACCGAACCCTCATCCACGCCACCAGGCCGATCAGGATGGGCCCGATGAAAGGCACGAACCAATCTTTCGGCATGAATATTGGATGCAGGGACCCAAGAATTATCCTCCTGGCCATAACCCTTCCATTTGACCAAATACTGGAGTCCCCGTCTGACCAAGCGAGAATCCAATATTTTCTCTACCTCATATTCCACGTTGCCTTTAACCAAAACAGGGTCAGGAGGAGCCGCCACAGGAACTACTGGCTCAACAAACCTCTTCAACAGTGATTTGTGAAATATGTTATGGATTTTGAACGTAACTGGAAGAGCCAACCGAAAAGAGACAGGATTAAGAATCTCCAAAATCTTATAAGGTCCAATAAATCTTGGCTTAAATTTTGGAGATGCAAATTTCATAGGAATATTCTTAGACGACAACCAAACCATATCACCCACTTTAAACTGGGGACCAATGGTCCTATGCCGGTTGGAAAAACACTGGGCCTTTTCCTGAGAGAGTGATAACTTATCCACCACTTGGTCCCATATCTGCTGCATTCTCACAATCACAGTGTCCACACCTGGGCAGGACGAAGATTCCACTTGTCCTGAAGAGAATCGAGGATGAAACCCAAAATTACAGAAAAAGGGTGACATCAAAGTGGCAGAACTAGATCTATTGTTCAGCGCAAATTCGGCCAAGGGCAAAAATGAGACCCAATCATCTTGATCAGCAGATATAAAACATCTTAAATAAGACTCCAAGGTCTGGTTTGTTCTCTCAGTCTTCCCATTGGTCTGGGGATGAAACGCGGAGGAGAAGGATAACTGAATTCCCAGATTGGAACAAAAGGCTTTCCAAAATCTGGAAACAAACTGGACCCCTCTATCGGACACAATGTTCTCAGGAATCCCGTGTAACTGAACCACCTGTTGTAAAAACAAGGGTACCAACTCAGCGGAAGATGACAACTTTGGGAGTGGTACAAGATGGACCATCTTCAAAAATCTATCACAAATCACCCAGATAACAGTCATTCTCCGAGATACAGGAAGATCAGAAATAAAATCCATTGAGATATGGGTCCATGGCCTCCTGGGCACCGGGAGGGGCATCAGCAACCCACTAGAACGAGAACAGGGTTTAGACCGAGAACAAGTCCCACATGACTGTACAAAATTCCTGACATCACAAGACAAGGCAGGCCACCAAAACGACCGACTCACCAAATCTCTGGTACCAAAAATACCTGGATGACCAGCCAATGCGGAGCAATGGACTTCAGACATCACTCTCTTCCTCCACTGGTCAGGAACATACAATCTTCCCATAGGGCAACGCTCAGGTTTATCCTCCTGAAATTCCTCCAGGGCGCATCTCAAATCGGGCGAAATGGCAGAACGAACTACCCCCTCACCTAGGATAGTAGTAGGCTCAGTCACATTAAGAGAATCAGCAAATAAACTCCTAGAAAGGGCGTCTGCCTTAACATTCTTAGTGCCCGGAAGAAAAGAGACCACAAAATTAAAACGCGTGAAAAACAAGGCCCATCTAGCCGGTCTAGGATTCAAGCGTTTAGCCGACTCCAGATAAATCAGATTCTTGTGATCGGTGAGGACCACAAATTGATGTCTAGCTCCCTCCAGCCAATGTCTCCGCTCCTCAAATGCCCATTTCATGGCCAACAGTTCCCGATTCCCCATGTAATAGTTGCGTTCAGATGGGGAGAACTTTCGAGAAAAGAAGGCACAGGGATTCATCTTAGAAGTCACAGGATCTTTTTGGGACAAAACAGCTCCTGCACCAATCTCAGAAGCGTCTACCTCCACTTGAAATGGAAGTGAGACATCAGGTTGCCGTAGAACTGGAGCTGAAGTAAATCTCCGCTTAAGCTCCTGAAATGCTGAGACAGCCTCAGGAGACCAATTCAGCACATCAGCTCCCTTCTTGGTCAGATCAGTCAGTGGTTTGACAATACTAGAAAAATTACCTATAAATTTACGATAGAAATTAGCAAAACCCAAAAACTTCTGGAGAGCCTTCAAAGAAGTAGGCTGAACCCAATCATAAATGGCCTGTACCTTGGCCGGGTCCATTTCAATAGTCGATGGAGATAAGATAAATCCCAAAAATGAAATCCTCTGTACACCAAAGAGGCATTTCGATCCCTTAACAAACAAGGAATTCTCCCTCAAAATCCGGAACACAGTCCGGACATGTTCCACATGGGAATCCCAATCACTAGAAAAGATCAAAATATCATCCAGATAGATGATCAAAAACTTATCTACAAAGTCTCGAAAAATATCATTCATAAAGGACTGGAAGACAGAAGGGGCATTGGAGAGCCCAAAAGGCATCACCAGGTAGTCAAAATGTCCCTCCGGAGTATTAAACGCTGTCTTCCATTCATCCCCGTGCTTGATGCGAATAAGATTATACGCCCCCTGAGGTCAAGCTTAGTAAACCAGCAGGCACTCTTAACTCTGGAGAATAAATCAGACATCAGAAGTAACAGGTACTGATATTTAACCGTCATCTTGTTAAGGGAACGATAATCAATACATGGTCTTAATGAACCATCTTTCTTGGCCAAAAAAAAAACCAGCGACCAGGATCGTCTAATATGACCCTTCTCCAACGACTCCTTAATATAGGATCGCATAGCATCATGTTCGGGTACAGATAAGTTGAAAAGCCGACCCTTGCGAAATTTACACCCAGGCATCAACTCAATTGCACAGTCATAACTTCTATGAGGAGGCAAAGATGCAGACTTACTCTCATTAAAAACATCAGAGAAATCAGCCAGATAATCAGGAATATCATGAGACTGAGGAGAGGTGGAGAAAACTGGAGCATCCCTAAGAACACACTGATAACCCCAACTCACCACAGACACAGATTTCCAATCCAAAACTGGGTTATGAGTTTGCAACCAGGGGAAACCCAGAACAATAGTATCATGAAAATTATGCAGAATCAAAAATTTACAATTTTCTTGATGGTCTGGGGCAACTCGCATTATCACCTGGGTCCAAAACTGAGGTTTATTCTCTGCCAAAGGAGTGGTGTTATGAATGAGTCACCGTAGGAGGCAAAAACAGAAATACTAGCTAAGTCCAGAAAACCAGAGAAGTTGGCAGCTATCGGATTGCAGACCCCTGAACCTAACAACAACAACTAGCAGTAGCCGTGGGGGGTTCCTATGGTGCCCTAGACCCCTCGATCACAGCCGGAGAACTACATAGCCTAAAGACAGAAAGGGAAATCAAAACTGCCCCAGAGCAGACCCCAAAGCAATAGGCAGCCCCCAACATATAATGACGGTGAAGCAAGATGAAAAAACACTCACACAGATAGAAAGATAGGCTGAGCAAATGATGGGGCCCAAGCTAACTAAATAGGACAGAAGAGAAAAGCTGCTGTCTGCAATCCGCCAAAACCCTCTCAAAAACAAGAGCCAACAGACTGATAGGGAAAAAAGCCCTGAAGACGCTAGGCTTCAAAAAGACTATATCAGTACTCAGGTATTATCTGAAGACAGAGCAAAAAGGAATTCAGCTCACCCAGCAGGGAAAGGCAGAAATCCAGAAAAACAAGGCAAAACAAAACCAAAACACAAATGCAAAAAGTAGAGCAGAAAACTTAGCTTTTGAGGAGCAGGAATCAGACTGGTCTCCAAGAATCCCTCAGAGTAATCATCCGCAAGGCAGAAGGGCGTCGGCTGCCTTATATCCAGTCAGCAATCCCAGTCACCCAGTCATCATCATTCTGCTCAGGTGCTTTGTAATCAGCCTCACTACCTTCCTTCACCATAAGAGGGAGTTCATCAGACCTCAATGGTGAAGGGGAAAATGAACTCACAACAGAGTGGCATCAATACCCCTCAAAGGAATAGGCGTCTGCAGAGGCGTCATGGACAAGCCACAACGTTTAGCAAAGTCCAAATCCATCAGATTCAGAGCTGCTCCTGAATCCACAAAAGCCTTTGTGGAAAATGTGGACAAGGAGCAGATCAAAGTAATTGCCAAAAGGAACTTAGGTTGTACACTGCCCACAGCAAATGTGTGTGCAAAACGTTTCTCTCGTTTAGGGCAGACAGAAATAGTATGAGAGGCATCTCCACAGAAAAAACACAGCTTATTACGCCTTCTAAACTCCTGATGTTGCGCCCTAGCCAACACCCCATCACATTGCATAGGTTCAGACATTTGTTCAGAAAGTGGCAGCGCCTCCCGTGTAGTCTTACGTTCACGTAAACGCCGATCAACTTGAATGGCTACTGACATAGAGCCATCCAGACCAGAGGGAACAGGAAATCCCACCAGAACATCTTTTACGGTCTCTGATAAACCTTTCCAAAAGAGGGCTACCAATGCACTATCATTCCATGTAGTAAGGACCGCCCACTTTTGGAATCTTTGACAGTATAACTCTGCAGGATCCTGACCCTGGCTTAATGCCAACAGGGTTCTCTCAGCTTGATCAACGGCATTAGGTTCATCATACAACAACCCCAGAACCTGAAAAAATGCATCCACATTAGTCAGAATAGGATTTTCAGGTGTCAGAGAAAACGCCCAATCCTGGTGAACGCCGCGCAGCAAGGAGATGACAATTTTAACCTGCTGCACAGAACTCACCGATGAGTTAAGCTTCAAGGCAAGAAATAATTTACAATTATTCTTAAAATTCAGAAATTTAGACCGATCCCCAGAAAACACATCAGGAGTAGGGATCTTGGGTTCAGAAACATGTGACTGAATGAGGTAGGTAGAAATTCCCTGCACTTCAGCAGCAAGTTGCTCCATGCGATCAGACAATTGCTTAATCTCCATTAGGAGAAAAAAAAATCCTCCTACGGCCCCAGAGAAAAAGAGGAAAAAATATTAAAAAAAAAAATTCTGACACTTTTTTTTCTTTCCCCTTTTTTTTTTTTCTTCTTAAGCCATTCCTTCATGCTTTTGAGTACCCTAGAATCTGCGGTATGGCTGGTGATTCTGTTATGAATGGGTCACAGAGGAGGAAAAAAGCAAAACACGCTAAGTCTCAGAAAACCAGATAGGTTGGTAACTATGCAGACTGCAGAGCCCTGATCTTAACACACAACTAGAAGTAGTCGTGGAGCGTGCCTACGGTGGTCCTGGACGCCTCGTCACAACCAGAGAGCTAAATAAGCCTAAAGTAAGAAATGAGGAAAACTAACTCCCCAGAGCAGACCCCAAAGGAAAGACAGCCCCCCACATGTATTGACTGTAAAGCAAGATGAAAACACAAACAAAGGCAGAAAAATAGGCTGAGCAAACAATGGGGCCAAACTAACTTGAAAGGACAGGAAAGGAAAGATACTGTCTGCAATCTGCCAAAAAACCCTACCAAAAATAATGTCCAACGCTTCTGATAACAAAATTAACCCTGAAGTCACTAGACTTCTCCCACTATATCAGCACTCTGGAATATTTTGAGACAGAGCAAAAAGAGGCCAATCTAATAAAGGACAAAAAGGCAAATTGGCAAATACAGATAAATAAGAGTGGAAATTCAGCACAGCCCAGCCGGGCTGGCTGACCACACAAAAACGGAGTTGACCAACAAGAGCAAGTGTGAACATTAGCAAAAAACAAACTTAACTTGGGATGACTGGAGCAGAGCTGAAGTCCAAGACCTGAGAAACAGACTGAATCACCAGCAACAGGATAGGGCGTTGGCTGTCTTATATCCAGTCTGATACTCCGGAGATCCAATCACTATCCTCCTCGTGAGGTGGCAGACCATTACCAATTAAACTAACCTCACTACCTCCTGTCACTACCAGAGGGAGAACGGAAGGAGAACTCCCAGCTAGTGGAGCAGAAAATGAGCTCATAACAGGGCACTTTTTTTTACCTTCAATCAATTATATTTTATAGCATTTGTTTTAGTTTCACTTTCACATGCTGTTCACTAGTTTCAGTCACATGTGCTAGATATCTACAGTTGTGGCCAAAAGTATTGACACCCCTGCAATTTTGTCAGATAATACTCAGTTTCTTCTTGAAAATGATTGCAAACACAAATTCTTTGGTATTATCTTCATTTAATTTGTCTTAAATGAAAAAACACAAAAGAGAATGATGCAAAAAGCAAAACATTGATCATTTCACACAAAACTCCAAAAATGGGCCAGACAAAAGTATTGGCACCCTCAGCCTAATACTTGGTTGCACAACCTTTAGCCAAAATAACTGCGACCAACCGCTTCCGGTAACCATCAATGAGTTTCTTACAATGCTCTGCTGGAATTTTAGACCATTCTTCTTTGGCAAACTGCTCCAGGTCCTTGATATTAGAAGGGTGCCTTCTCCAAACTGCCATTTTTAGATCTCTCCACAGGTGTTCTATGGGATTCAGGTCTGGACTCATTGCTGGCCACCTTAGAAGTCTCCATTGCTTTCTCTCAAACCATTTTCCAGTGCTTTTGAAGTGTGTTTTGGGTCATTGTCCTGCTGGAAGACCCATGACCTCTGAGGGAGACCCAGCTTTCTCACACTGGGCCCTACATTATGCTGCAAAATTTGTGGGTAGTCTTCAGACTTCATAATGCCATGCACACAGTCAAGCAGTCCAGTGCCAGAGGCAGCAAAGCAACCCCAAAACATCAGGGAACCTCCGCCATGTTTGACTGTAGGGACAGTGTTTTTTTCTTTGAATGCCTCTTTTTTTCTCCTGTAAACTCTATGTTGATGCCTTTGCCCAAAAAGCTCTACTTTTGTCTCATCTGACCAGAGAACATTCTTCCAAAACGTTTTAGGCTTTTTCAGGTAAGTTTTGGCAAACTCCAGCCTGGCTTTTTTATGTCTCGGGGTAAGAAGTGGAGTCTTCCTGGGTCTCCTACCATACAGTCCCTTTTCTTTCAGACACCGACGGATAGTACGGGTTGACACTGTTGTACCCTCAGACTGCAGGGCAGCTTGAAATTGTTTGGATGTTAGTCGAGGTTCTTTATCCAACATCCGCACAATCTTGCGTTGAAATCTCTCATCAATTTTTCTTTTCCGTCCAAATCTAGGGTGGTTAGCCACAGTGCCATGGGCTTTAAACTTCTTGATGACACTGCGCACGGTAGACACAGAAACATTCAGGTCTTTGGAGATGGACTTGTAGCCTTGAGATTGCTCATGCTTCCTCACAATTTGGTTTCTCAAGTCCTCAGACAGTTCTTTGGTCTTTTTCTTTTCTCCATGCTCAATGTGGTACACACAAGGACACAGGACAGAGGTTGAGTCAACTTTAATCCATGTCAACTGGCTGCAAGTATGATTTAGTTATTGCCAACACCTGTTAGGTGCCACAGGTAAGTTACAGGTGCTGTTAATTACACAAATTAGAGAAGCATCACATGATTTTTCAAACAGTGCCCATACTTTTGTCCACCTTTTTTATGTTTGGTGTGGAATTATATCCAATTTGGCTTTAGGACAATTCTTTTTGTGTTTTTTCATTTAAGACAAATTAAATGAAGATAATAATACCAAAGAATTTGTGTTTGCAATCATTTTCAGGAAGAAACTGAGTATTATCTGACAAAATTGCAGGGATGTCAATACTTTTGGCCACAATTGTATTTATTATATTATTTTTAAAATATTTTTAATTTTCACATTTTTTGCTTTATCTTCGGATTCAGTACACTATGTGGTAAAATTAATGTTGTCATTCAAAATTGCAATTTGTCCAGCAAAAAACAAGCCCTCATAAGTCTATGAAGATGGAAAAAACTAATGTCTCTTAGAAAAAGAGTAGGGAAAAGTGAGAATCCAGAAATTGGACATTTGGGAAGGAGTTAAACATTACTATTACATAATGAAATGATTGGTTTATAATTTACCTTTTCCAAATAATCGCAAAAAAATTATTACTGACTTTTCAAAAGTAAAGATTGAAACCATTGTGTCAGCAGAAAATGACTTATTGTATAAATCAGGTTTTACTGTTAAAGTGAACCTGTCACTCATCACAGTTATGTATATTAAACTAAAGGTATGCCCATAATGGCGCTGGTATACTAATTTAATACATACATTCAGTAGAGTTGAGCGAAATGGGTCGGTCAATTTCTAAAGTCGCCGACTTTCGCAAAAGTCGTGTTTTGTGAAATGAAACCCGACCATAGCGTGAGGTCGAACACGAGGTCGGCGACCATGGCGCCAAAGTCGCGTTTCAAATCATGCTTCAGCGCCCTTTTTCAGCCAATGATGGAGGACACACACTGTGGGCAACGCGATGACATAGGCAGCGGTCACCACCACCTTTGAGAAGGGCATGCAAGTGGTTGGCTTGCTTTGTGTGGTGTCACAGGGGCTGTTGGGTCGCCCCCCCAGGGCCGTGGGGGACTCGGTACCGGGCTGGTATCAGTGAAATGTGTCACAGCAGCGGTGACCCGGACCGTGGCCCTGGGCGCCCAAGTAATAGGAAGATGTGAATGGTGGAATGTAGTTAAATGAATAGTTCGTGATGCCACCTGTGGTGTTCGGCAAGGGAGGTGTTAAGCCAACGCTGCAGACAGATCCTCCGGGACAGATGGTGTGGTGCAGCAATGATGTTATAGCCCTCCACAGGCAGGGCTGTTGTCCCAGGGCGGTGTAGATGTGGAGAAACTTAGATGGTGTAGTGTTTGGCGCAGGGGAGTTCCTCCTGACAGATGTTCCCAAGAACTCTACTTGTATGGCAGACAGCTGTAGCCTGCTTCAGGGACTTTCTACTCCTAAGTCCCGGCTCTCTATCCGTGTTGCTGTTGTGCCCTCAAGTCTTAGATGGGAGTAGTGCATTTACAGCCCACTACTCCACCAGTGTCTGCTGCAGAACCATTAGTGTCCATACAACCTCGGGGACCAGGCCCCGGCCTTGCGCTTAGAACTTCTAGGCAGGGTTCTACCTCTAACCCACATCCTCTGTGTTCCCTTTTACTCCTACGTTCCGTACTTGTATTTCTCTCCTATGGAAGCTCAGGCTTCAGTTCAATGTCTTTCTCCTTCTTTCCTTTCCTGTTCCAGCTGGCTCAGGTCACTGAGGCAGCTGCAGCACTCCTTCCTCCATCCGTCTTCCAGGGATCCCCACTCCTCTCTGAGTGGCTTCCTCTCTCAGCCTCTCTCACTGACTGACTGACCTGTAATCCGAAACCATCCCACTCTTTTATGTATTCTCAACTCCACCACCAAAGGTTCTCTGCTTCTCTCTAAGCAAGGAGCCGCAATGTGGTTTTGCTGAACCTGGTGGTGCAGTGCTTCCTCAATAATTATCCGGAGTTAACAGGCCTGCTCCAGAAGGTCCGAAGACTGTGCTCGCACATCTGCCGGTTGCCTGTACACTCCAGTCGTATGCAGAAGCTGCAGCGATTGCTCCAACTTCCCAAGCACCGCCTAATTATCGACGTTGCAACAAGGTGGAACTCCACCCTGCACATGGTTCAGAGGCTGTGCGAACAGAGGCAGGCTGTAATGCATTTGTGGGAGGATACACGGCCAGGCACTTTGAGGGCAGACATGGAGTTGTTGGGTGTGCAGTGGTCGAAGCTGAAAGACCTCTGTAAAGTCCTTCAGTGTTTTGAGGAATGCACACGACACCATCATAAGCATGAGCATCCCACTTATGCGTCTGCTCATGCAAACTTTGGCGCACATTAAGGAGCAGGCGTCTGCAGCAGAGGAGGATGAGGAAGAGGAGGAGAGAAGCCTTGATGACAGTCAGCCATTGTCTGCTCCGGGATCTCTCCTGGATGAGGTGGAGGAAGAAGAGGAAGAGGAGGAGGAGGAGGATGATGATGGGGATGATTATTTAGGGGAGGAGGATGCTTCTCATGGGGCAAGAGAAAATGTTGGCGTGGCAAGGTCTGGTACAGGATTTGTGCGTGACTGGAGGGATGTGGATTTGCCAGAAAGTGCTCCTCCACCCAGCACTCGCAGTGCATCATTGACACCTGGAACATTGGCCCACATGTCAGATTATGCCTTGCAGATCCTAAAAAGGGACCCCCACATTGCCAAAATGATGAACGATGACGACTACTGGTTGGCCAGCATCCTGGATCCCGTGATTAGTGATTTTCCCGTGATTAGTAATTCCTAAATTTCTGCAACCACTCGACTTTATGTCTGTACTTTTATCCATCTCATTTCCTCTTGCGGAGAGTCTGGACTGTCTTACTGAGACAGAAATATATATGAAGATTTAAAAATACCCCAACAGTGTATACTGGTGTACGCTTCAAAAACATTTCCTTTTTTCTACTTTTTAGATTGTTGTCTAATCCATACTGAGGCTGTGAGTGTCTTTGTCGGACTCTGGAAATAAACACGCTGATTTTAAATGTTTAAACTATGCTATATATACCTGTTATCCGGTGATACTGTACCCTTTCTCAACTTTCTGCAATCTTGTCGAATCCATACTGTGCCTGAGACCATCTGAGTCTGCCTCCTGATTACAGATGAGTGGTGTTTGAGTGGAACTGTTGGCCAAGTTCAAATTCTAGCTGTTTTGGGCGGTGTTAGATCCGTTCGTCGAACTACAACACTTTGATTAAAATTCGGCTGTTCGAGAACGCTTCGTTAAACAAAAGCGTATCTTTTTTTTCACATTAATAATGGTTTTCAATGATAATAGACAGTTTTAGGGCATAGTAGCGGTGTCTGGCAGCCAGCGGTGTAGTACACCTGTGAAGGAGCTACACCGTGTGTGTTTCTAATAATTTTTTACCGCATATTGTCCTGAAAATCCTTTTGGGCCTAGTAACTGTGTCTGCTACTCAGAAGAGGAGCCCAACCATGAACCGAGCTATGCTGCCTGTTTATGAAAGAACCAGTTTTTGACTGCATTTACACCACTTAATACTTTGGGCCTAGTAACTGTGTATGCTACTCAGCAGAGTTGACCACCCGTGAACCAAGCTATGCCGCCTGTTTATGTAAGAACTGTGTGCTACTCAGCAGAGGAGTCCAGCTGTTAAGCAAGCTACAGCACCTGTGGTTTGGACACTTAATTTTTTCACATTTTTTCTGGAATGCCGTTTAGGCCTAATTCCGGAATTACGGTTGACCTGCACTTACTGGGAAATGCTTGATCGCGGGGAAGAATTGTAATCCCAGATCCACATCACTAACGGGGTTCAGCATGTTATCCGCACCTGTAAGCGATACACGCTGGTCCTTTCATTGTAGCACGCATGCAGCCCCGGACATGTAAGGGCATGACAGACCTGTTATTGGCCGATCTCGTGTGCCAGAGCCTCGCGTATCCCTGTAGTAAGCTGGACGCGGACCACGGGGGCATGCCTGAGTCTCGTTCGTTAATGGAATTAAGCTTGCAATCTGTGCAGCTTTTTTGTGGATGGCATGGTTGAGGTTGCCCGTGTTGAGTCCAATTAAGCCGCAGGCTCCACTCCTGGTGGTACCCTTCTGGACATTCCTTTAAGGTTCAGCTTTGCAACCATACTGCCCCCGGAAACCAAACACTTTTCCTGACAGTGACATTCTGGTCAAAGAGCGCGATGACATCACGTCTGTACGCCCTCTGCCTAAACAGTCCAAGTGCAGAGAGATGGAAGATGGGGATGACGAGGTGTCCAGAGGGCAGGGATTCCCTAGCGAGGAGACTTATTTAATTGTTTTAAAGGTTGGGAGCAATTTTTGGGTAGCATGATACTCTGGAGAATGATATCTGGGGCCCACCATACACTGGAGCATTCCGAAGATGGACATCAGTCACTGGAGCAGCATTTACAGGGCCCATTATACACTGGAGCACTAGAAATGGGGCCCATTATATATGGAGCATTATTTGGGCCCATAAGACACTGGAACTTCATCCATGGTGAACAACATATACTGTAACATTATGTGGAGCTCATCATATACTGTATGGAACATTATATGGGACCAATGATTCTGTATGGAGAAATATATGGGCCTCATTACTCTGTATGACGCACTATGCGGTGGCCATAATACTGTATGGAGGAATATACTGTCTTTTTTTGGAGCTATTGGAGAATTTAAAATGGATATCAGTCATGTGATGTAAGAATTGAAGTATTTTTCATTGTACTGTACCGCTATTTCTCTGCCGTATCAAAGGATCATAAATTGTGTCATGTGTTAAAGGAGCCCAGTGACACTCTTTGGCCCTGCGCCCACGAAAATCTGGAGCCAGCACTACCCCCTCCCCCACAACTTTACCCAAATAACCCCCAGTTTTCAATGCCTAACTATTATTATAAAGTAAATTAAGGTTGACAAGCTTAAGGAATAAGAATTGATGTTTTTGGCATTAAAATGGGCACTGTAGGTGTGTTTCCTGTCCTGCACTCACTGCCAACTTTTCTTCACCATTGTCTTACATTGGGTTTCGTGTTTCAGTCGGACTTCGACTTTTCACGATAATCGGCCGATTTCGTTCGACCCGACTTTTGCAAAAGCCGGGTTTCGTGAAACCCGACTCGACCCGAAAAAACTCAAAGTCGCTCATCTCTAACATTCAGTGAAGAAATTCGCAGCCTGGTTGTTTTAAAATCATCATTAGAAGTTTTGGTCTCCGTGCACTGTGGTAGGACTGTATGGCGGTATTGTAGCTATGGTCTTCAGCTCTGCGATGTTTCCTCCGCTACTTTTGATGTCTTTAGCCTCTTGTTTATTTAAATTTTGCACATGCGCCATCCTAGCTGCAGGTGTTGCTTGTGCTTATTGATCTCGCAGTGGATTTCAGTAAAATGGCACCAGTGTTGGGGCATGAGCAGATTGAGATTTTGGCTCATCATTGAGCCGTGATCTTAACTCGTGCATGCATCAGCGATATTTTCCTGAAGACTGCCAGGAGATCAATCTGTGCAAATGCCTCCTGTGACTAGGATGGCGCAGGTGCAAAATGTATATATTAAATCAGTATAAGTGTCATTATGGGTATATATTTAGTTTAGTATGCATAACCGTGATGACAAGTTCTCTTTAAATGTACTTTTTTACTTTGAAATGCAACATTTGTATATGCAGTAGATAACACATGATCCACCATTCACAGTAGGTGATATAAAGGCTCAACACAATCAGCCATTCTTCACAATGACCTTTGCTCATATTAGAGCAGGCTTAGATATTGCTTCAATACAAATATTCATTCTTAATGCACTAGAAAACAGAAGGAAAGCAGCACAATATTTTTTGTAGAAAAAAAATCTGAAATCAGAGTTGGTCAGAGACAGGTCGTTTGCTTGTCAAACAACTGTATTTAGACACAGATATAGAATAAAATTGGTGCATACCACAAAGCATAGTTTCCATGTTGCAGACCCTTAGTTGGTGGATTCATTAACCCTTTCTCTGCACAGCAAATTTTAATTTTTGCATTTTCATTTTTTCCTTCCTTTTTAAGGTAACAAAAAATGGTCACACTAAAAAATCTTTTTAGCTTAAGCAGTCTGAAGCCCAATGAAAAAAATCAGTAAATTAAGCTTACATCAGTAATGCATCAATGAAAGATACAGTTCATACCATTGGCATCTGCCTGGTGTTCAGCCAGAGTAAAGAGATATAATTAGATCTTTTTCCCTGTTTTTTTTAAACTGCCACAGGAGGTATATTCAGACAACCCTGCACCCCGATGCACGTTTCACCACCAGCTTCTTCCGGAATAAGCTGGTGATGAAATGCGCATCGAGGTGAGGGGACGCCTGAACATACCTTCTGTTGCAGTTTAAACAATACAGGTAACAGGTAACAAGACCTAATTATATCTCTTTACTCTGGCTGAACACCAGGCAGACGCCGATGTAATGAACTGGATCTTTCACTGGTGCATTACTGATGTAAGCTTTATTTACTGATTTTTTTCATTGGGCTTCTGATTGCTTGACCTAAAAAGATATTTAGTGTGACCATTTTTTGCTGCATTAATTACCTGACATATTGTTGTGATTGTTCTGTCACTTGGAGGCTTCATACAGAGTGGACTGTATATTTTAAGAGGGTCACTGTACTGTAAAGTATTAAGTAGCCGATTATTCATTTCCCCTGTTTGTTCACGTCATTATTCATTTTTGTATTGGGCGTCCCCTCTACGGCATTACTGTCCTTTATTTTTATTTTTGATTCTGTGGCTTTTAGTTGGATCAATAGATTTATATATTGCTGGATCTTTGCATTCCCTCATATTTACTTATGTGTGGGATATGTTGTTCAAGGTTGTTTGAAGTGCCACTAATATTTGGGACATTGTGTTGAATTCATTGTCCTTCATCTACCCCTGTCTGTATGCTATTGATGTTATTTCACAAGACAGCTTCTTATTCAAAGAAGACAAGCAAAATTCTGAGATACCTGCTAGGCAACGAGGCAAACTTGGAATAATTAAACTTTTCCTTTTCATTAAATTCACTGATGTGGTTTATTAGAACATCCTAATAGGTTGCTACACAATCTTACCCAAAAAAGTGGGTAAAGATGAATTGATTTGGAGTCATTCAATCTTAGTAGGTAGTAAACAGCAGCCAACTGTTGTGCAGGAAAGAGAAGTGGAACTGCAAGTTATATATTCTGTAAGATGTCAAGTAAAATTCTGCCAAGGTAGAATAATTGAACACTCTTGGTCATGATGCGTTCAGAGAAATGAACACTCCAGCTGAGAAATGTGATAAAACTGTACTGCAACATAGATTTCAATCTACAAAGCTGTGTTTCTAATTTCGAAATTTAATAGGATGTGTATAGCCTGTGCAGTTAACATAGTTTTTTAAATTAAATATATTTTTTAACTTATATTAGAATTTTTGTAAATAATAACATTGCAAACATACAAAGAACATAATCCCCAGCCCCTCTCCCAACATACATCACTTTTACAATGACAAAAATATGCAATGATGTAATGATGATCCACGATTCTGCATCAAGTTTTTTCATGAATAAGCAGTTAGATGCTGGATCGAATTAACAACATATATCTTGCATTTTAAAACATTTGAGAATATATGACGCATTACAAGGATATGTAGCGACAGTGGTTAAAATAGGCCCAAACGAAATCTCTGCAATTCTCTAGACACCAATCCACAACTGTCAATCCATGGGACCCACAGTATTTCAAACTTATAGATAGCTATTCATTTCCTAGCCATATATTGACACTACTATCTTGACTTGTTCATCAGTGTTCAAATCTTCAACACATCCCAGCATACATACAAAGAGTGAGGGATCCGTATTGACTGAATAAACTCTATTAATAATTGCTTGTACTCCTGTCCAGAAGGATTCCAAATTGGGACACATCAACATCATATGGATCTTATCTACTGAATACATCTAGAACAAATAGGACTTGGCTGAAACCCAATATTGTATAGAAATTGAGGAGTCCTATACATCTGAAGTAACACACATAAATGAGATAATATATGGGATTCACTTAAGGACAACTGTGGGACTCTTTCCAAAAATTCCTGGCCACTAATTTTCTTTGACAGGGCCTATTACACCTTTCCATGTTTATTTTGTGCGCACAGGGTATTTTGTTAGTACAAGATCCAGCAGCATTTTGGATATTAATGAAATCAAACCTCTAGAGCTATGTGAGCTGGCTATCCTTTGTCTCAGTGAGACCCTCTGCCTGATATGCATGCCTAAGCTGGAGGTACTTATAAAATTCAGAGTGGGGTAGTCCATATTCACATTGTAGTTGTGAAAATTCCTTAAATCAATTTGCCTGTTAACACATGTACAGTAGTGTTCAAAATAATAGCAGTGTGCTCAAAATCATGAGTTAATCACAAAATCTTTATACTAGTTTTTATTCCCATGCATTGAGAACATTGCACACTGTTTTTTATAATTCAAAACATGGAGAGAAATGTATATAATTTTTAACTACTTTGCAGGAAAAAACAAAAAATGAACATTAGGCTGTTGTAAAAAAATAGCAGTTGTTTGCATTTGTTTTTACAAACTCACAATAGGTGCTATTTTTTTGAGGATTTAACATTCCTGTGAATCACTAGCCTAATATTTAGTTGTATACCAATGGTTTTTTAGAACTATCGTATTTTTCGGACTATAAGACGCACCGGACCATAAGGCGCACCCCAATTTTCAGTAGGAAAATAGGGGGAAAAAAAAAATAGGGGAAAAAAAAATAATGTGCTAAATGGGGGTCCGTCTTACAGTCCGAATTCAGCTTACCTGGGAAGGGATCCGGCACAGGTGGAGAAGTAGTCACAAGGGTCATTCAGTGGTCCAGGCTCGTGCGGTGGCGGCTCTGAGCTGGGGCAGGTTGGTTGTGCTGGGGTAGGGGCAGCTGTGCTGGGGCTGGGGCAGCTGTGCTGGGGAAGGGGCAGCAGTGATGGGGCTGGGGCATCTGTGCTGAGGCAGGAGCAGTTGTGTTGGGGCAGGGGCAGCAGTGCTGGGGCAGGGGCAGCTGTGCTGGGGCAGGGGCAGCTGTGCTGGGGCAGATGGGCTCTGGGGTGGTGGCAGCGGGCGGCGCTCTGCGGTGCGGTGGTGGCAGCGGGCTGTGCTCCGGTGCAGGGGCGGCGGCTCCGCCGGCATTTCTTCGCAGCCCGGAGGCCCCCCGCACTTCCCTTGCTGGCCGCCGCCATGTTGCAGTGGCCTCCGGGAGCATAGACGCCGGAAAGATGGCCGCCGGTCCGGGGACGGCGCATGCGCGGGATCAGATCTCGTCCCAAGATCTCGGGGGACGAGATTCAAATCTCGGCAACGAGATCTCGTCCCCCGAGATCTCGGGACGAGATCTGAAGCTGCGCATGCGCCGTGCCCAGACCGGCGGCCATCTTCCCGGAGTCCATGCTCCCGGAGGCCATCGCAACATGGCGGCGGCCAGCAAGGGAAGTGCGGGGGGTCTCCGGGCTCCGAAGAAATGCCGGCGGAGCCGCCGCCCCTGCACCGGAGCACAGACCGCTGCCACCACCGCACCGCAGAGCGCCGCCCGCTGCCACCAGGTTAGTACTGTGTATTGCGACCATAAGACACACCCCCCCACTTTCCCCAAAAATTTTGGGGGAAAAAAGTGCGTCTTATGGTTGGAAAAATACGGTACTTCATATCTATTGTAAGGTAGCGCAGTTTTGCAGACGTCGTCCGTTGCCCCTAGCAACAAGGCTACAACACTGCCCTTTGCATTCTCCACCAATTGTAAGGTAGCACTTGTTATTCAGGTAGGGGATACTCGCTTTGCAGCCAAATAACCAGGTCCGGCACGGGTTTCTCATATAACACTAACAGTCCATGCGGTTTATTAAATATCATAAACCATGAACAGCAACAGAAAGTTCATATCCAACAGCATAGCGTCCATGACAGAGGTCTGCTGTTAATCCTGTGGTCACACAGGCTTTGCTACGTCCAGTACGCAAGCTCTCTAGCTTCACAGTTATATCCCCTCTCCAGGTTACCTCAAGGCTGCTTCTCAGTGCAGACGTTCATTCCCTCCAGGTAACTATCGGACACACGTCTCCACGTGCTCTCAGGAAGGCAGACACGTCTTTATCAGTCGGCCTCACGTCAGCCAGACGAGACCTTCCATACGGACCAACCGGGTCCAAGCATTCACTCATGTGACCTACCCTGGCCACCTTATATGGTCCCTAGCCACACCCACCGGATCACATGGGTATGACCTCATCACAGGTCCTTCAACCACTAATACACATATTTTACTATGCCGTTTTAGACACCAGCCCCTAGGTGGGTTAGTAGGTGATTGATCCCACCCGTCTCATCAATCACCTGAAGGCTTCTCCCTAACACAATGGAACGAAAGATCAGCTCTGCTGATCAGCACATAATCAAGCCTTCTTCCCAAGGCCACCCACCTTGGGATACATAACGGTCATTTAGGACTCTGCTCCTGTTACCACTCTGGACATTGCTATCCGTCCTGGGACACCCACACAGCGCCCCCTAACAGACACAGTGGTCACTACACCACATACCTCCCCCCTCTGTTCAACCTTGTGGGGTTCAACACATGACATCACCCAGGGATCTTGAGACTGGGCATCCATGTCACCTTGCCCAACAGGTCGAGAGAACCGTCTCCGTCTGTTTTATCTGTCATATGGCCTCCCCTACCCCCAGTGGTCAGCATATCAGTCTTGGGCTTTGGCCCTCCCGTCACAGTCTGTCTGCGTCATCAGACACTGCTTAGTCACCACACTCCTACAGTGCGCTCCGTCAACTCCTTTTCTATCTATGCATCTTGTAACAAATGGTACATCACCATGTCTAAGTTTGCTTTTCAGTGCATTAGCCTCACGGTTCATTGCACCTGTTGTCTCTGTAGCATCCTCCAGTTCACGCTGTAATCTATGGTGTAATGTATTGGCACATTGAACCTCTTTCTCTGCTTCTTCCACCTGGCACTTCAGCTGTTTCAGACAAACATTATTTCCCTCCGCCAGGTCTTTGTACTGCTCAGAATTACGCCTTTCATCATCCATTTGCATTAGTACATCCTTCAGTTTTTTCTCCATACGCCGTACCTGTTTGCTTGCAGATTGTCGCTTTTTAGTTTCAGCCTCAAGCTGTTCCTCCAGTTGAGCAACCTTTGCTTTTAACTCCTTATTCTGGCGATCTAATTGCTGACAGGCATTCTCGTTCTTCTGAGCATTATTACATTCTGCATTCAGATCAGCATTCATCTGGTGAACCTGAAGTGTGGCCTTTCTCATCCTGTCATTGACTAATACAACGTTGCCATGTTCTTCCTCCAATTCTTCTTCAAGCTGTACAATGCGAGACTCTAAACGCCTCTTTTCCTCCAAAGCCAGAGCACCTTTACCACTGTTGTTGGCAATTACATCAGCCAGTTCATCTTTTTCCTGCTGTGCTTGCCTCTTAGCATGCTCTGCAGCAGCAAACTCCTCCTGCATATGGATCATCTCTGCTTCCATACTTTTCAGTTTCTTCTTGTCTTCACTCTGTTCATCACTCGGGCCTGGCCGCTGTAAGTCTTCGTCCCAGTTCTTCTCCCGCAGAAGACCTCTTACCGTTTCTGCCAGTACTCGTACCTAGAGTTGAGCGAAACGGGTCGGTCATATTCAAAAGTCGCTGACTTTCGCTGAAGTCGGGTTTCCTGAAACGAAACCCGACCATAGCGTGAGGTCGGCCACGAGGTCGGCGACCAGAGCGCCAAAGTCGCGTTTCAAAAGATGCTTCCAGCGCCCTTTTTCAGCCAATGATGGAGGACGCACACTGTGGGCAACGCGATGACATAGGCATCGGTCACCACCATCTTTGAGAAGGGCATGCAAGTGATTGGCTGGCTTTGTGTGGCATCACAGGGGCTTTAAAAGGGCGTGCACGCCGACCGCCATCTTACTTCTGCCGATATTAGCATTAGGGAGAGGTTGCAGCTGCTGATTCTGAATAAGGGAGAGCGTTAGGCAGGGAAGAAGAACCAAAAAACTGCTTCTGCTGTTAGCAATTTCCACTTACAACACAACACTTTGTGTGCAGTGACAGGGGAGGCTCTATTTTTGTGCATCAGCTCTGTTGGTTATTAGGCTGCCTTATAAGGCTCCCTTATAGCTGCATTGCTGTTCACACACTGCTGTGCAAACTGCTTTTTTAAAAGCAAAAATGCTTTTCATCCTCTTTTCTGCACAGTTAACAAGGGTTCATTTTCCACCCTTTTGTGTGTGCACTGTGCAGCAGTCCTGCTTATTAGGCTGCCTGCGTCCATACTTGGGCTGAGAGCATCATTGTCAGCGTCCTCAAATCTCTAGTGAGATACAAATTCTCACCAATCCTATAGACACCCTCCACCTTGTCATACACCATCCAATTTCAGCCTGTTACATTGAGGTGTAATCTCTACTGGGCCAGAGACAATAGTTCAGCGTCCTCAAATCTCTAGTGAGATTCAAAATCTCACCAATCCTATAGACACCCTACACCTTGTCATACACCATCCAATTTCAGTCTGTTACATTGAGGTGTAACTTCTACTGGGCCAGAGACAATAGTTCAGCGCCCTCAAATCTCTAGTGAGATTCAAATTCTCACCAATAGTAGATACACCTTCTACCTTGTTTTACAGTACCATATAGCTGGTGGTATTTTGGCTACATTTTCACAAAAATGAGCAAGTATGGTGGAAGACGCCATGGAAGTGGGCGGGGGTTGCCAGCTGGTCCCAATGGTGGTGGTGTTGCATCTGTTGGTAGTGGCAAAAGCACAATAGCACGTAAGGCAGGAGGTGTTAAGCCTGCGTCATCGTCTGGCTCTACAAGGCCTCGAAGGCTCTCTTTCCTAGGAGTATGTAAACCACTTTTAAAGCCGGAGCTTCAGGAACAAGTTTTGGCTTACATTGCTGACACAGCCTCCAGCTCTCTCGCCTCCTCTTCTGAAGTTTCAAAAAATAAAAGCACTGAGTCGTCATTGGAGGCTCCTGGTCAGGAACAACACCTTTCCTTGTGTCCTTCACCCCTACCAAAAATGAAAGATGTGTCAGGCCACACTACCAATTACTCCATGGAGCTCTTTTCACATACCATGCCTGGGTTAGCAAGTCGAATCGTGAATTCCGCAGTCCAAGATGAATCTGACATGGAGTGCACTGATGCACAGCCACTGCTAGATTTTTCTGCTGGTACATTCACTCAGAGCACTACATTGTCCTCGCAGTGTACTGAGGCAGAATCAGACACTGATGAAACTCAGGTGCCCCTTCCCGCATTCTATACCACCTTACACGGTGACACAGAGGAAGGTGCACATGAAATTGAAGAGGAGGTGATGGATGACCCAGTTTTTGACCCAGATTTGCATCCATTGGGGGAAGAGGGTGCCACTGCCAATAGCTCAGAAGAGGAGGAGGATCCGCAGCAGGCAACGACATCGCAACAGCTGTTATCTGGCAGGACCGTAGCAGTCCAAAAATGTGTTACAAAAACCAAAAGAGTTGCAGGACAGCTTGGCCAGATGGTCAAATTAGCACAGCGTACAAGGTCTCAAAATGTCTTCCATAGTAGGAAGAGTGCAGTGTGGCACTTTTTTGAACAAAATCCTAATGATCAGGCAAAAGTTATCTGTAAGAAGTGCGCAAAGACCTTTAGCCGAGGGAAAAATCTGAGAAATTTGAATACCAGTTGCATGCTTAGACATTTAACCACCATGCACTTGCAAGCGTAGACGGACTACCAAACCTCACGTGCCACATGTGCACCTGCTCCGAATGAAGGTAGTCAGCAACGCTACATCGCTTCCCCCACTGTAAGCCCACTGATTAGCACACCACCAGCAGCAAATGTCGAAGTGTCATCGCAAAGGCAAAGCAGTCATGGAATCGCAATGTTATTGCTACGAAAGACTGAATCTAGGTCATCAGCAACACCACCAACACCATCACCATCACCAACCGTCTCTCAGTCCACCATGTCCACCGCTAGTTCCACCATATGCAGCTCTCAAGTCCAGCTCACCCTACCAGTGACTCTGAGTAGGACAAGAAAGTACTCATCCTCTCATCCGCGTACCCTGGCTTTGAACGCCCACATTGCCAAACTAATCTTGTTAGAGATGATGCCCTACCGGTTGGTTGAAAGCAAAGCTTTCCGCGAGCTCATGGCCTACGCAGTCCCACACTATGACCTACCCATTCGACACTTCTTTTTGCGAAAAGCCATCCCAGCCCTCCACGTGCATGTGAAAGACCGCTTTGTCCATGCACTCAAGCAATCAGTGAGTGGAAAGGTGCACATCACAACAGATGCATGGTTCAGTAGGCATGGCCAGGGCCGTTACATGTCCATCACAGCGCACTGGGTTAATGTGGTGGATGCAGGGTCCACAGGGGACAGCGGCGGTGGGACAGTGCTGCCTAGCCCACGGTATAGGAAACAGTTGGCTGTAGGCGTTCGACCCTCCTCCTCCAGAAGCGAAAGCTCGTCCACAGAGCGCAGTTGCACGAGCACTCCATCCGCAGCCGCCAGTGTTGCACATGAGGTGTCCCACTATCGAACAGCTAGTGGTAAGTGTCAGCAGGCTGTGTTGAAGATGATGTGTTTTGGAGACAACAGACACACCGCAGAGGTACTGGCCGACTACTTGCAGCGACAAACTGAGTCATGGCTGGGCAGTCTATATCTTGAGGCAGGCAAAGTAGTTAGTGATAACGGCCGGAATTTTGTGGCAGCCATAGCCTTTTCAAACTCAGACACATACCTTGCCTGTCTCACACCTTGAACCTGGTGGTGCAGTGCTTCCTCAATAGTTATCCGGCGTTAACACCCCTGCTCCATAAGGTGCGAAGACTGTGCTCGCACATCCGCTGGTCGCCCGTACACTCCAGTCGTATGCAGAAGCTGCAGCGATTGCTCCACCTTCCCAAGCACTGCCTAATTTTCGACGTTGCAACAAGGTGGAACTCCACCCTGCACATGGTTCAGAGGCTGTGCGAACAGAGGCAGGCTGTAATTAATTTGTGGGAGGATACACAGGCAGGCAGTTTGCAGGCAGACATGGAGTTGTCTGGTGTGCAGTGGTCGAAGCTGAAAGACCTCTGTAAAGTCCTTCAGTGTTTTGAGGAATTCACACGGCTGGTAAGCGCAGATGACGCCATCATAAGCATGAGCATCCCACTTATGCGTCTGCTCATGCAAACTTTAACGCACATTAAGCAGCAGTCGTCTGCAGCCGAGGAAGAAGAGGAGGAGGGAAGGCTTGATGACAGTCAGCCATTGTCTGCTCAGGGAAGTCTCGTGGACGAGGTGGAGGAAGAAGAGGAAGAGGAGGAGTCGGAGGATGATGGGGATGATTATTTTGGGGAGGAGGATGCTTCTCAGAGGGCAAGAAAAAATGTTGGCGTGGCAAGGTCAGGTACAGGGTTTGTGCGTGACTGGATGTGGATTTGCCAGAAAGTGCTCCTCCACCCAGCACTCGCAGTGCATCATTGACACCTGGAATATTGGCCCACATGTCTGATTATGCCTTGCAGATCCTGAAAAGGGACCCCCGCATTGCCAAAATGATGAACGATGACGACTACTGGTTGGCCAGCATCCTGGATCCACGCTATAAAGGCAAATTCCAAAACATCATGCCACAGGAGAACCTAGAGCTAATATTGGCTAACAAACATGCAACTCTGGTAAACCGTTTGTTTGAGGCATTCACAGCACACAGCGGCGGTGATGCTTTTCCAACAAGCCGTAGGGGGCAACATGAAAGAGGTGTTCATGATGCACACAGCCGAAGTGGCATTGGACACAGGGGTTTCATGACCATGTTGTGGACTGATTTTTCAAGTACCGCTCACACGACTGGTAATACTGCATCGATCGAAAGTGACAGGAGACAGCAGTTGTCAACTATGGTAGCAAACTACTTCTCCTCCCATATCAATGTTCTCCCTCACCAGTCATCCCCCTTTGACTATTGGGCCAGTAAACTTGACACCTGGCCTGAATTGGCACAATATACCTTACAGGAGCTCGTTTGCCCTGCGCTGCTAGTGTGTTATCTGAACGAGTCTTCAGTGCTGCTGGATCATTTCTGACAGAAAAAAGGATCCGTCTGTCGACCCAAAATGTTGATAATCTAACCTTCATTAAAATTAACCTGCATGGGTTTCAAAGGATTTTGTCCCACCCTCCCCTGCTGACTCGTAGGTTGCCTGAAAAATGGCTTGCTTTTGTCCTCTTCGGACTTCTCCAATTACTCCATTTGCAGCTGCTGAATGTCCAACATCAACGTATTCCAATTTTTCCACCTTCCTAACAGGGCTGCCTCCCCCCACAGGGCCGGGGTCACCACCTGGTGCACACACCCATGCGAGTGCCGTTGCCCTGGACAGGTGGGTGGGCACACTGTTTGCCAACGGCACTGGCACAAGGTCCCTCATAGTACAATCAAGTGTCTCTGACAGTGGGGGTGCACACCCGCCGTCAGACACACCGGCATACTATGAGGGGCCCTGTGCCACTGCCGTCGCCATCGAGTGGGCCCCCCCTGCTTGCTCAGGATCACAGCACTTGCAAAGTTGAAATACTTACCTCTCCCTGCTCCACCGCCGTGGCGTCTTCCGCGTTTCCTGACAGTGACATTCTGGTCAGAGAGCGCGATGACATCACGTCTGTACGCTCTCTGCCTAAACAGTCCAAGTGCAGTGAGATGGAAGATGGGGATGACGAGGAATCCAGACTAGTACAGGGATTCCCTAGCGAGAAGACATATTTAATTGTTTTCAATGTTGGGACAGCTATTTTTGGGGAGCACTATACTCTGGAGAATGATATATGAGGCCCACCATACACTGGAGCATTCCAAAGGTGGACATCAGACGCTGGAGCAGCATTTACAGGGCCCATTATACACTGGAGCATTAGAAATGGGGACCATTATACATAGAGCATTATTTGGGCCCATAAGACAGTGGAGCTTCATCCATGGGGACCAACATATACTGTAGCATTATGTGGAGCTCATGATATACTGTTTCAAACATTATATGGGACCAATGATTCTGTATGGAGAAATATATGGGCCTCATTACTGGCGGTGGCCATAATACTATATGGAGTAATATACTGTCCGTTTTTGGAGCTATTGGAGAATTTAAAATGGATATCAGTCAAGAGATGTAAGAAGTGAAGTATTTTTCATTGTACTATACCGCTATTTCTCTGCTGTATCAGAGGATCATGAATTGTGGCATGTGTTAAAGGAGCCCATTGACACTCTTTGGCCCTGGGCACACGAAAATCTGGAGCCAGCCCTACCCCCCCACAACTTTAGCCAAATAACCCCCAGTTTTCAATGCCTAACTATTATTATAAAGTAAATTAAGGTTGACAAGCTTAAGTAATAAGAATTGATGTTTTTGGCATTAAAATGGGCACTGTAGGTGTGTTTCCTGTCCTCCACTTACTGCCGACTTTTCTTACCCATTGACTTGCATTGGGTTTCGTGTTTCAGTCGGCCTTCGACTTTTCACGATAATAGGCCGATTTCGTTCAACCCGGCTTTGGAGAAAGTCGGATTTCATGAAACCCGACTCGAACCGAAAAAAGGCAAAGTCGCTCATCTCTACTCGTACCTCTTCTCTGAGGGACATATTCAGACCTTGCCACATTGCCAGGTGATCTTTGAGCTCAGAGACTTCCTTATCTAGCTCTTCTAGTCTGTGCTCCCTTTCTCTCTCAGAGCCACAGTCACCCCCAGAGACTGAGTCACCCCGATCATCCGAGTGAACCCTCCAGTTACCCTCTGACCGTGTGTCCGCTACAGTCGTCTCATCTACCAGTTTACCACCAGTCATGTCACGAAACGTCGGGTCCGTAAGTTGGGCAGATGCACCCCTTCTTCTGGTCACTTCTACAACTGACTTGTCCACTTCATCAAGCGTCACCGTCTCAATGTCTGTTACCCCAACTGTAGAAACGTCTCCATCCCCTTGCTGTAGAGGAACTCCCCTCTCCCACAAGCCAGAGAAAAGTTTAGAATCCCGGCCTATAACCACTGGACAGGACAGATTCGGGACTATGGCGACATCCTGTCTGGCAATGTCCCAACCTGTCTCAAAGACTACCCTGGCGACCGGGCAACTCTTAGTGCCCCCGTGGTTGCAAGTGACCCCCACCTTTCTGCTGGGTATCTCAGGAGCAACCCGCACTAGAGTCACCGAGCTTCCAGGGTCGACCAGACCAACTATATCTTCATTATCTATCTGGAGGACACACCCCTGTAGCATCGTGCCAGCTGGGTAGTTCACCAGGCAGATAGGACAGATATAGGACATTTACTCCTGGCAACAGTTCATCGGTACCAGCCTTTTTACATCGGGATGCTCCGCCCCCATTTGCTGGGACTCCACTCCCTTTTGGGCGACTATCCCCTTTTGGGACTCCACCCCTTTTTGGGTTACCACCCCCATTTGGGTCACTGCCTCCCTCTGGGACTCCACCCCTTTTTGGGTTACCACCCCGATTTGGGTCACCGCCCACTTTTGGGATTTCCCCATGTCCTTTCTACAGGTCTCCTTAGACCACAGTTCACACAACACAGTTTGTCTTTTGGGCCCGTACTGGCCCTTTAAGTACGATACCACACAAGTTCTTGCTGGCACCACCGCAGCTCCTGCTGTTACCAATCACCGACACCTCCGGCTGCTGCTCACACACAGCTGCTGGTGTCACCTTCGTAACCCCGCCGAGTTACAGCAAGCTGCTTGTCACCTTCGTAACCCCACCGAGTTACAGCAAGCCGCTTGTCACCTTCTTGACCCCACTGAGCCACTGCAAGCTGACTTGAGAGGAAAAAGAAAAAAAAACACACACAACACCAAAACTCACGTGTCCTGTCTGTGTGCTATTCAGGACGTCCGTCTCCTGAGACCGTCCAACACACAGGGCGCACCGGGTGCTATTCAGAGAGCCGACCCTCCTCCCAGGGTTTCCCAACACACCGGCCTCACCAGGTCCAGGGGCTCAGTGGGTGCTATTCAGGACATCTGTCTCCGCCTGAGACTGCCCAACTCTCACCCCTCACCAGGTCCAAGGTCACAGCACGTGCTCCAGGGATCCGATTCTTCTCTCAGAACCTCCCAACACTGACCCTCCAGGACCTTGCACACTGAACCCTCCAGGAACACAGTCTTTCTCAATGAACCCGGTCAGTACAACAGAGACTCGTTTGTTACCTGTGTTGGCCACACAGGTTCTCGGTACCTCTTCTCCACAGAGGCACCCTATAGCAATCCACAGTCTTTCTCTGACCCCGGTTAGTATACCACACGGTTTTCACGACCGTCACCTGCCGGCCACGCAGGTTCTCGGAACCCTCTACCGCAGAGGTGTCCTATAAATCTCTTTCACTGACCCCGGTCAGCACATCACACGGTTTTCAAGATCGTCCACCCTCCTGGCTCAGCATTGCCAGCACTGCAACATGTGCTTTTGGAAACCGTTGCCATTAGCAACCGAGTTTTGCAGCCCTAGTCCGTTGCCCCTAGCAACAAGGCTACAACACTGCCCTTTGCATTCTCCACCAATTGTAAGGTAGCGCTTGTTATTCAGGTAGGGGATACTCGCTTTGCAGCCAAATAGCCAGGTCCGGCATGGGTTTCTCATATAACACCAACAGTCCATGCGGTTTATTAAGCACCATAAACCATAAACAGCAACAGAAAGTTCATATCCAAACAGCATAGCATCCATGACAGAGCTCTGCTCTGTTAATCCTGTGGTCACATAGGCTTTGCTACGTCCGGTACGCAGGCTCTCTAGCCTCACAGTTACTGTATATCCCCTCTCCGGGTTACCTCAAGGCTGCTTCTCAGTGCAGACGTTCATTCCCTCCAGGTAACTATTGGACACATGTCTCCTTAAGCTCTCAGGAAGGCAGGCACGTCTTCCTCAGTCGGCCTCATGTCAGCCAGACGAGACCTTCCATACGGACCAACCGGGTACAAGCATTCACTCATGTGACCTATCCTGGCCACCTTATATGGTCCGTAGCCACACCTACTGGATCACATGGCTATGACCTCATCACAGGTCCTTCAACCACTCATACACATACTTTACAATGGCGTTTTAGACACCCGCCCCTAGGTGGGTTTGTAGGTGATTGATCCCACCCATCTCATAAATCACCTGAAGGCTTCTCCCTAACACATTGGAACGAAAGATCAACTCTGCTGATCAGCACATAATCAAGCCTTCATCCCAAGGCCACCCACCGTGGGATACATAACGGTCATTTAGGACCCTACTCCTGTTACCACTCTGGACATGGCTATCCGTCCTGGGACACCCACACAGCGCCCCCTAGCGGACACAGTGGTCACTACACAACACTATGTTGCAAAGAGTCAACCAAATTCTAGGAACTGTACCAAGTTATTCCAGCCCAGGATGCTGGGACTACATCCTACAATTTTTTGGCATTTGTTGGTTTTGCCTCAGAAACTGAATTTTTGATGTCACCCCACAAGTGTTCTATCGAATTAAGATCCGGGGATTGATCTTGCCTTTCCATAGCCTCAATTTTTCTGGACTGAAACCAAGATTTTGCTCATTTACTGGTGTGTTTATGGTCGTTTTCTTGTTGAAACACCCATTTCAAGGGTATATCCTCTTCAGCATAAGGCAACATGACCTCTTCAAGTATTTTAACCCCTTCATGACCCAGACTATTTTGACCTTAATGACCTGGCCATTTTTTGCAATTCTGACCAGTGTCCCTTTATGAGGTAATAACTCAGGAACGCTTCAACGCATCCTAGCGATTCTGAGATTGTTTTTTCGAGACATATTGGGCTTCATGTTAGTGGTAAATTTAGGTCGATAATTTTTGCATTTATTTGTGAAAAAAATGAGAATTTGGCGAAAATTTAGCAATTTTCAAATTTTGAATTTTTATTCTGTTAAACCAGAGAGTAAGGCTAATTTCACACTTGCTTTTTTTTCCAGCGCGTTTTTAGCGCAAAAGAACGCATAGAAAAAACGCATACAAATGCATACAAACGCTGCATTTTTTTCAAGCATTTTTATGCGCATGCAGGAAAAAAACGCAGCGTTTTTGTGCGTTTGTATGCGTTTTTTGTGCGTTCGCGTTTTTTTACACATTTTGGAAAAACCCCCCAAAAAAGAAAAACAAACCATTCAACAACACACAAGACCAATGGGACTTCATTGTGGGTGTGGTATGTTAATATATAGACCCTGTCTACAGTATTCTTCACATTTGCTTGATTCTTCTCGTGACCATGGATCTGCACTGGAAGAGTTTTCACTTCAACTTGGATTTGGACATCGCGATGGCTCAGGCGTATGCAGTTGCTTGCCATGAACAAAGGAAGAGAGAGAGGCAGCGAAGACGGCAGCGGCGGCGTATGTGGATACATCCGATTGTTGAACTCCGGGAGAGCCGTGGGGCATACCACACCCTCTACAGCGAGCTCCAGGCAAACCCGGAGAAATTTACAGATTATATCCGGATGTCCCAAGAAAGTTTCAGGGATTTGCTTGCTCGTGTCCAACAATCCATCCGGAGACAGGACACACAGCTCCGTCGTGCGATTCCTCCTGAGGAACGGCTACTGGTGACATTACGGTACGTAATATTTAAAAACCAAGGGGTGCGGTCTGATTGCTTTTTTTTTAAATTTAATATTCAAAACCTTGGGTAATTAGTTTTCGTGAATGTACTAATATTTTATTTTATAGTGTTTTAAAATAATATACATAAATATTAATTTAACTTCTTTCTCTGTTCACAGATTCCTGGCAACTGGAGAAACCCTATCTTCACTACACTTCCAGTTCCGTATTGGAATCTCTACCTTGTCTGGAACTGTTGCGGAGACCTGCCGGGCTCTCTGGAATGTTCTTTGTCCAGAATTTATGCCCCTGCCCACCGCTGAAAAGTGGATGGAAATTGCTGACAAATTATGGACAGTATGCAATTTCCCCAACTGTTTGGGAGCTGTTGATGGTAAACACATACGGATCATCAAACCCAAAAGAACGGGATCTGAGTACTATAATTACAAAAAGTACTTTTCAATAGTACTCATGGCCATTGCGGATGCCGGATGTATGTTTGTAGCAGTGGACATTGGAGCCTTTGGCCGTGGTAATGACTCACAGGCTTTTAAAAACTCAGACATGGGCCGGAGGTTGTATGGCAACCAATTTAATTTCCCTATGCCACGGCCTCTTCCTCACACCGAAGCTCCGCCACTGCCCTTTGTAATGGTTGGCGATGAGGCTTTTCAAATGTGCGGAAACTTACTGAAACCCTACTCCAGACGGGACTTGGACCACACCAAAAAAATATTTAATTACAGGCTGACCAGGGCCAGAAGAACTGTCGAGTGTGCTTTTGGGATTCTTGTCTCCACATGGCGAATTCTGGGCACGGCCAATAATCTTAAACTTGAAACAGTCGATGAGGTGGTGAAGGCCTGTGTGGTTCTACATAACTTTGTGATGACTAAAGAGCACCCGACCTTTGAACTGGACGATGATGCTCCTAACCCATTGCCTGAATTCACTCAGCACCCTCTCAGGTCATCCGTTGAAGTTGGCCAAATGAGGGACCAATTTGCGGCCTACTTTATTTCTGATGTAGGACGGGTGCACTGGCAAGATGAAATGGTGTAAGAATGTTTTTGTTTGTTTATGGTAATAAAAAACCTTATTTGATACCATTACTGAGTGCACTATATTTTTTAAACTCCAATTAAATAAAAAAACTTCCCATGTATAACTGAAGTTTTTGATGTTCACACACCTGGGCAGGTAAATACACATATGAGTTAAAATGCAGCATTGCTAGTCTGCGTGAAATATATTGGAACGAGCAAAGCTGCAGGCCATGAATCAGGAAACCAATTTTTTTCAAGAGAAAATTGTCCAACTAGTTGAAAAAAAAGTATGTGATTTTTTTTCAAAACCCAACCCCAATGAAAGTCAATGGGGAATACAAGTCAGCATTGAGTGGATGAATGTAATCAGCTCAATTCCAACTTTTATTTAAAATTGTGGTAGTGTAGAAATAGACAAGTTTCAACAGTTTGTTTTTCATGAAACCAGATTCTAGTTGGTAAAACTAGAGTTATTACACTAGGCCTTGGTATGACTATACTAGTCCGTGTTATTTCACATATGACTATACTAGGCCTTGGGTTGGTTTTTAACATGTACCCATCAGTGTGTGTGAGCGGCGCAAACAACATTAAGGAAACTTTGTAATGGTGAACCACAAATGTAAATTTATTTTTAATCACAAAAATAAACCAAAAAATTATTTTTTCCAGCGTTTGGGGGCAGATGGTTTCAATTTGGGGGTGTGCAGGGAATATGCAACACTTGCAGTTGAAGACGGTGTTTGAGGGGAAGGGGCAACAAAACTTGTGGGGGAAGGTAGTCCAGTTAAGGGAATTAAACTAGGAACACTTGGAGGAGAGGAAATCTGTTCAGGTACATTTGTTGTAATGGCATGTCGCCGTAGGCTTGTGTGCCTGGACCGACTTTGGCCCAATGCCCGCCTCGATTGATTTCACCTTGAACTTGGGGCAAATATTGAGTGTAGGTCCCCCGTCTGCTGGGGTGGCTGCTGCTGCTGCTGAGGTGGCTGCTGCTGCTGAGGTGGTGGCTGCTGCCGAGGTGGCGGCTGCTGAGGTGGCGGCTGCTGAGGTGGCGGCTGCTGCTGCTGAGGTGGCTGCTGCAGCTGAGGTGGCTGCTGCTGCTGAGGTGGCTGCTGCTGCTGCTGCTGAGGTGGCTGCTGCTGCTGCTCTTGGTTGGCAGTGCTCGTCCTTGCAGGAGGACTGGTGGCGGCAGTGATGGTCCAGGTTTGCGGAGTGGTGGTGGCAGGGCTACTACATGTTGTTGTAGCGGCAGGGCTGTTCCATGTTTGCCTAGTGGTGGCTGAGCTCCACGCATGCATGGGAGTGGCGGTGGTGCTCCAGACAGGAGCAGCGCTTGCCATGGTGGTGTCGGTGAAGTGACCAGCTGCACTCAGACTTGTGGTGGTGTAACGGTGGGTGTCATGGCTTTGAATAGAGGTGTCCGTGCAGTGGTATGCAGCACAAGTCGGTAGTGAGGTGAAGCGAGTCAATGGTGGCACAGGTGGAAATGACACCACTGACTGCTGACCGTACCGATTATGCTGCATAGCCTGCAAGAAAGCATTGTTGCAGGCCTGCAGCACATTCAGCTGTTGCTCAGGACTAAGGTGTTCCGCCATGCCCTTTTCAATCTTACTAAAAAAAATGGTGTGCTGGTCTGTTGAGGTCGGCCTCCAGACGGTCAAGGCGCTGTTCTAGAGAATTGAAGCGGTGTTCAAAGTGGTTAAAACCACGTTCCATGAGTGCAAAACCGCTTTCAACTCTGTCGGACAGCGACTTGAGGCTGGAATTAAAGGCCTCGCTCAAATGCATAAACTCGGGCAAGACATTCCTGTCCAAGGCCCTCTGCCGCTGGCGGGTAGTGCCCGCATAACCAGTGGCAGAGACCTGGGACAGGGGAACACCTGATGGCCCAGCTTCCTGGTCACCAGCTGTGTGTGTGGCTGACCTGCAAGGTGCTTCCTGGCTGTCGGATGGCTGGGACGGGTCAGAGGACGTCCGAGGAAGGACCGCTCTAGGGCCAGGTTGCAGGGTGCTGCTACAGGTGCTGTGGAAGAAAGGAAAATCATTACTACCATGCCTTTACAAGAAGCATCAGCTGTGGATTAGAAAAACACAGATTAATAAAACTAAAAACCCACAATTTATAATACTTACGATCTCGTGGCAAGGACCGTTCTTAGGAACTGCAACGCGTGATAGTGACGGTATCTAGTTCTGGTCCTTGACGCAGATCCACTGCGAACCTGGCCCTCAGCACGAACATCACTGTTGAAGCGGTCCTTGATCGAACGCCAACGTGTTCGGACTTTGTCCACTGTTGGGAAAAAAAAAACAGTGCCGTCAAGGACAACAGTCACTGCGGCACAATACAGCAATACAATACTCAAAGCAGTCACTGTAGAGCCCGATGACACTGTTGGGTTTCCTGCTAGAATATACCTAGCACGAAACCCAACAGTGCCGTCAAGGACAACAGTCACTGCGGCACAATACAGCAATACAATACTCAAAGCAGTCACTGTAGAGCCCGATGACACTGTTGGGTTTCCTGCTAGAATATACCTAGCACGAAACCCAACAGTGCCGTCAAGGACAACAGTCACTGCGGCACAATACAGAGCAGGGAAATACTCACTAAACGCCTTTTTGGAGGATGCTGTGGCGCTGTCCCAGCCATCCATCAACGCTGCGGCCACCTCATTCCAGAGCCGCCGGGTCACCACATTGTCCTTGTACAGCCGGTCACGGCTGTCCCACAACGGCGCACGCTCCTGGACCAGGCTGATGAGCTGCTCATTATCCAGGTAGACATCTTCATCCCGTTGTGGAACCTAGACAAAACACATTCATTAGAATAATCAAATTTAAATTGAATAAAAAGTTACAAAAAAAGAAACATAAAAAAGAGTAAAAATAGAAGATAAAAAATAAAGAACACTACAAATCATTTGATACATACATTCCGTATCACCACCGGGACTTGGCTTCGCTGCTCCTGCTCTTCGCCCTCAGTAGTCCCGTCCGCAGAAGATGATGATGATGATGTCTTAAAAAAGTTGAAAAAAACGTAAGAGATTTGGAGTAGCAGCAGATATACTTACCAGATGCACGAAAATAATCACCTCACGGTCTGCTTGCGCCAATTCCTGCTGCGATGGGGAATATTCTGATTCTGAAGACATACTGCATGTAAAAATAATAAAAATCATTAGTACATACATAATTTAAAAGGACAGGCATATGATGTAATAATACTCACATTCTTGACGCTGATGGGTTCCTTGGTGACTGTCTGCTCTCCAATCTGTCAGTGTAGTAGTGGCAGAGTTTTGGCAGGCACCTCCTTTATATAGACTTTTTTTTTTTGACTTTAGAATTTTATAACTAGTACAACTAGTGGACACCACCAAAAAAACGCAGCGCTAAAAAAACGCATACATGCGCATGCCAGTGCGCACGTATGCGCATCCATAGGCCATAATGGCCATTTTTAGCGCAAAACGTGCGCATACGTGCGCATGCGCTTTTTTGCAGTGCTTGGGCGGACCAAAAAATGCAACATGTAGCGTCTGTAAAATACAAACGCACACCCCAAAAAATCGCAGCGCATGAAAAACGCATACGTGCGCATGCCAGCGCGCACGTAAGCGCGCCCATGTTAAATATAGGGGAAAAAAACACATGCGCACGTATGCGTTTTTTTCAAGCGCAAAAAAATGCAAATGTGAAACCAGCCTTATGTGACACAAAATAGTTAATAAATAACATTTCCCACATGTCTACTTTACATCAGCACTATTTTGGAAAAAAAAATTTTTGTTAGGAAGTTATAAGGGTTAAGAGTTCACCAGCGATTTCTCATTTCTACAACAAAATTTACAAAACCATTGTTTTAGGGACCACCTCACATTTGAAGTCACTTTGAGGGGTCTATATGACAGAAAATACCCAAAAATGACACCATTCTAAAAACTGCACCCCTCAAGCTACTCAAAACTACATTCAAGAAGATTATTAACCCTTCAGGTGCTTCACAGGAACTGAAGTAACGTGGAAGGAAAAAATGGACATTTTAATTTTTCCAACAAAAATTTTATTTAGCATCAATGTTTTCATTTTCACATGGGTAACAGGATAAAATGGATCCTAACATTTGTTGGGCAATTTCTCCTGAGTACACCGAAACCTCATATGTGGTCATAAACCACTGTTTGGGCACACGGCAGGGCTCAGAAGGGAAGGAGCGCCATTTGACTTTTTGAATTGAAAATATGCTGGTATATATAGCGATTGCCATGTCGCGTTTGGAGAGTCCCTGTGTGCCTAAACATTGGAGCTACCCCACAAGTGACCCCATTTTGGAAACTAGACCCCCCAAGGAACTTATCTAGATGTCTGGTGAGCACTTTGAACCCCCAAGTGTTTCACAGAAGCTTATAACGCAGAGCAGTGAAAATAAAAAATCATTTTTTTTCCTCAAAAATGATTTTTTTTTGCCCGCTATTTTTTATTTTCACAAGGCTAACAGGAGAAATTGGACCCCAAAAATTGTTGTGCAATTTGTCCTGAGTACTCTGATATCTCATATCTGGTGGGAACCACTGTTTCAGCGCATGGGAGACCTCAGAAGGGAAGGAGCACCATTTTGGAATGCAGACTTTGATGGAATGCTCTGCGGGCGTCTTGTTGCGTTTGTAGAGCCCCTGATGTGCCTAAACAGTAGAAACCCCCCCACAAGTGACCCCATTATGGAAACTACACCCCCCAAGGAGCTTATCTAGATGTGTAGTGAGCACTTTGAACCCCCAAGTGTTTCACAGAAGGTTATAAATGCAGAGCCATGAAAATGCAGTAGGTGATATAACCGCTGCTAAGTGGTGGCAGAAGCAATATGGCGGAAATGCGCACAGGGTTAAACTTCACCCAGGTGCGCAGAGCAATCTCCATTAATTAACAGAGATGTCAAATAAGTACAAACACAAAAGACTGAGCCTGTTGAGGTCACAATACTGAGTAAAAACGCACACACGGTATCAGGTCACAGGAGTAGCCCCAGACGGCGGCACTACGTATGTCTAGACCTACCGTGTGTGGAGCGTCACAACTGCGGACGCAAATGGGCTGCTTCTGCAGCGCGGCGTGGACACTGCCGCTAAACGACAAGGCTAAGGCGCAAGCGCAATGTCGGACGCTAGCAGCTGTGGATGTTGCAGCGGAGGAGCGCTGGCGCTGATTCTAACTCAGTCCCTAACCACATACGTAATATCAGAGGGAAGGGGTTTTATAATGAGTCATTCACCAGAATCATACATCCGTCCTCATACACACAGCAGTAAGTAAGTCTATACGAGCGCATGGCGGAACAGCCATGCGCGCCTTTTATAGCAGCCAGGACCTTCCGCAAGCTTCCAGATCTCTGAGATGGACCAATGAGATCTGGAGCGGGACCTGAGCACATGATTCCCGATCTCATCCAATGAGCATGCTCAGTAGGAGGACAGAAGGACTTAGCCTCAAGAGAGATTTGCTGCAAGGCAATCTCCTCTGCAGTAGATAAACAGCAGGAGACGGCAGAATGTGAGGGTCTGGATCCCTGCGGAGTAAATGCAGAAATCCGACGCCTAACAGCTGGTACCCAATATGTGGGGGGGGATCCACTGTTTGGGCGCATGGCAAGGCTGAGAAGGAACGGAGCGCCATTTGACTTTTTGAATGGAAAATTAGCTCCAATCGTTAGCGGACACCATGTCATGTTTGGAGAGCCCCTGTGTGCCTAAACTTTGGAGCTCCCCCACAAATGACCCCATTTTGGAAACTAGACCCCCTAAGGAACTTATGTAGATGCATAGTGAGCACTTTGAACCCCCAGGTTATTCACAGAAGTGTGTAACGCAGAGCCGTGAAAATAAAAATATTTTTTTCCTCAAAAAATGATTTTTTAGCCCGCAATTTTTTATTTTCACAAGGTTAACAGGATAAATTGGACCTCAAAAGTTGTTGTACAATTTGTCCTGAGTACGGTGGTCCCCCATATGTGGGGGGGAACCACTGTTCGGGCACACGATGGGGCGCGGAAGGGAAGTAGTGACTTTTTGAAATGTCGACTTGGATGGAATGGTTTGTGGGCGTCATGTACGTTTGCAGAGCCCCTGATGTGCCTAAACAGTAGAAACTCCCCACAAGTGACCCCATTTTGGAAACTAGACCCCCCAAGGAACTTATCTAGATGTGTGGTGAGCACTTTGAACCCCCAAGTGCTTCACAGAAGTTTATAGCGCAGAGCCGTGAAAATAAAGAATCATTTTTTTCCTCAAAAAAATATTTTTTAGCCAGCAATTTTTTATATTCACAAGGGTAAGAGGAGAAATTAGACCCCCAAAGTTATTGTGCAATTTTTCCTGAGTAAGCTGATACCCCATATGTGGGGGTAAACCACTGTTTGGGCACATGTCGGGGCTTGGAATGGAAGGAGCACTGTTTGACTTTTTGAACGCAAAATTGGCTGGAATAAATGGTGGCGCCATGTCATGTTTGGAGACCCCGTGATGTGCCTAAACAATGGAAATCTCTCAATTCTAACTCCAATTCTAACCCCAACACACCCCTAACACTAATCCCAACCCTAATCATAACCCTAACCACAACCCTAACCCCAACACACCCCTAACCCTAATCCTAACTCTAACCCTAATCCCAACCCCAACCCACCCCTAACCCTAATCTTAACTCTAATTCCAACCCTAACCCTAATTACAACCCTAACCCCAACCCTAATTCCAACCCTAACCCTCTTTCCACACATAACCCTAGTTCCAACCCTAACCCTATTTTCAACCCTAACCCTAATTCTAACCCTAACCCTAATCCCAACCCCAACCCACCCCTAACCCTAATCTTAACCCTAATTCCAACCCTAACCCTAATTACAAACCTAACCCCAACCCTAATTCCAACCCTAACCCTATTTCCACCCCTAAACCTATTTTATAATTTGTGCCTACCTATGGGGGTGATAAAGGGGGTGTATTTACTTTTTTTAATTTGATCACTGTGAGAGATCACTTGGCGGCGCCCATGATCCGGCACGGTGGGACACCAGGACAGCCAGAGGGACTTTGTAGGTACCGTGGGGGGTGAGGGGGGATCAGAAGGTGGGGGGAGCAGCGGGAACGGGGAGGGGAGCTGATGTTAACGGTGGTGGCAAATAGCCGCCATCCATCGGTGGCAGGGGCCGATAGTAACAGTACTATATGAATCTATTCAACCCCTTTAAGCTCCAATTTTTAAACCCTTCTAACTGGTACATATTAGAGAGCCATGGGGTATCCCATAATGATGTAAATTGTGAAATCCCATATTGTATATGCCTTGTAGTTTTCTCACTGTCCACCAAAGTTTGTGAATTAGCAGCATAGTTGGAATTTTACTTTCAGCGCTCTTAAATTTATGTGCCTCCAACGCCACAAACAACTTACACCGTGTGCAGAATTATTAGGCAAGTTGTATTTGAGAGGATTCTTTTTATTATTGAATAACAACTATGTTCTCAATTAACCCAAAAGACTCATAGATATCAAAGCTTAATATTTTTGGAAGTTGGAGTGGGTTTTTTTGGATTTGGCTATCTTAGGAGGATATCTGTTTGTGCAGGTAACTATTACAGTGCAGAATTATTAGGCAACTTAATAAAAACCAAATATATACCCATCTCACTTGTTTATTTTCACCAGGTAAACCAATAGAGCAACACAAAATTTAGAAATAAAGATGTCTGACATTCAAAAACAAAACAAAAAAAATCAGTGACCAATATAGCCACCTTTCTTTACGATGACACTCAAAAGCCTTCCATCCATAGATTCTGTCAGTTGCTTGATCTGTTTACAATCAACATTGCGTGCCGCAGCCACCACAGCCTCCGAGACACTGTTCGGAGAGGTGTAATTTTTTCATTCCCTATAGATCTCACAATTTATGCGGGACCACAGGTTCTCTATGGGTTCAGATCAGGTGAACAAGGGGGCCATGTCATTATTTTTTCTTCTTTTAGACCTCTACTGGCCAGCCACGCTGTGGAGTATTTGGATGCATGTGATGAAGCATTGTCCTGTATGAAAATCATGTTTTTCTTGAACGATACTAACTTCTTCCTGTACCACTGCTTGAAGAAGGTGTCTTCCAGAAACTGCCAGTAGGTCTGGGAGTTGAGCTTCACTCCATCCTCAACCCGTAAAGGTCCCACAAGTTTATCTTTGATGATACCAGCCCATACCAGTACCCCACCTCCACCTTGCTGGCGTCTGTGTCGGAGTGGAACTCTCTGCCCTTTACTGATCCAGCCTTGGACCCATCCATCTGGCCAATCAAGAGTCGCTCTCATTTCATCAGTCCATAAAACCTTAGGATAAGGTTAAGATAATTCTTGGCCCTGTCTTGACATTTTATCTTATGTTTCTTGTTGAAAGGTGGTCGTTTTTCAGCCTTCCTTAGCTTGGCCATGTCCCTGAGTATGGCACACCTTGAGCTTTTTGATACTCCTGTCTCTCCCGCTCATCTTCACACCCCTGCAGCCTCTGTGAATGTTCTGGTGACTGCTGACCAGACCGGCGGCTGGTGTTACCACCCAGGCAAGTGTGGGGCCCTGAGCAGGTGAGGACATCGGCACATTATGGGGGACTAGTGTATGTGCCGCTGCTTTCTCAGGCACCCGGTACTTACGATATTCACCTCTCCCCATTCCACCACTGCGGTGTCTTCCGCGTCCTCTAACTGTGACGTTCATGTCAGAGGATGAGATGACGTGATTAGTGTGCACTCTCTGACTGAACAGTCACAGTGCAGAGTGATGGTGAGGCTGAGGGGCAGAGGCCAGCAACGGGAGTTATTTCTTTTTTTTTTTGCAGCAATAAATGGGGATCATCATAAACTGTTTGGAGCATTATATGGGCCCATCCTAAACTGTATGCAGCATGATATGGAGCCTATTTTGTATGGAGCATCTTATGGAGCCCATCATAAACTGTATGGCGCATTATATGGGACCTATTTTGTATGGAGCATTATATGGGGCCCATCATAAACTGTATGGAGCATTATATAGGGCCTATTTTGTATGTAGCATCTTCTGATGCTGATCATAAACTGTATGGAGCATTATATAGGCCCAACATGAACTCTATGGATCATTATATGGGGCCTATTTTGTATGGAGCATTTTATGGGGCCCATCATAAACTGTATGGAGCATTATATGGAGCCTATTTTGTATGGAGCATCAAATGGGACCCATCATAAACTGTATTGAGCATTATATGGGGCCTATTTTGTATGGAGTAATATATGGGGCCCATCATAAACTGTATGGCACATTATATGGGACCTATTCTGTATGGAGCATTATATGGGGCTCATGATTCAATATGGCGCCCCCTTTCTCCGCCTAGCATTGCTGAGTACACGTACCAGTATATCTCTGGTCTTGGATATACAGTATGTATTTTGAGAATTGAGTCATTACAGGAAGGAATTCTTTATTCAAAATCATTTTTTATCCTGTTAGAAATGGATCCCAATACTTCTAATCCTGAACCAAAGCAAAAACACAGGTCATCTGAAGCTGGTTACAAACTTAAGGTTGTGCCAAGAGCAGAAGAAAGCATAACAGTATTGCAAGTAGGGAATTTTGTGTGGACGAAAAACAAGTGAGGGAGTGGTGGAAAATAAAAGCAGACATGGATAAGATTCCAAAGAGAAAAAAAACTCAACGTGGTTTAAAGATTTCATATGTGGCTCTAGAGACTGAATTGCATAAATGGGTTATGGAGTGTCGTCAAAATGGTTACTGTGTAACACACATGGGAATTCACTTACATGCCCTTCAAATGACTAAAGAAGAAAAATTGATACCACCAGGAATTGAAAATTTTGTTGCGTCAGCAGGATGGTGTGCCCGCTTGAATAGGTTTACCCTATGTTTGTGGCAAAGAACAAAGATTTCACAGAAGTTGCCAAAAATCTTGATGAAAAAGTGATGTCAATCCATTCCTTCTTCTTAAAACAAAGAAGGATCCATAACTATGACCTGGGAGATATTTGAAATATGGATGAAACACCTATGACCTTTGATCTTCCAAGCAACAGAACTGTGGCAAATTTGGGAGACAAAACTATTTTACTCAGAACCACAGGAAATGAAAAAAAATTTTTTCACAGTCGTTCTTTCATGTTTGGCTAATGGAACCAAGCTGCTTTCTGTCATTATTTTTAAAGGAAAGACCTTGCCTAAAAAGGTCAAATTTCCACCATGAATTACAGTGTGCGCACATATTAAAGGCTGGATGGATGAAGACGGAACAAAAAATGGCTTGAAGAAATTTGGAACGAATGATCAGGAGTAGCCTTAAAGAAAAAACATCAACGCTAGTTTGGGATATGTTCAGAGCCCACACATCTGATGACATAAAAAAAAATTGGCAAAGTCTTCTCAAGTTACTTTGGCGGTTATTCCAGGTGGGCTTACATCTCTATTACAGCCACTAGATGTGTGTTTAAATAAATCTTTTCCCAGACCGTGTGCGAAAGATGTGGCATGCATGGATGTCATCTGGTCAAGCCTGACTGACAAAAGTTGGACATTTGATGAAGCCGGACATAGAATTATTAGCAAAGTGGATTCGTGATGCATGGTAAGAGATTTCAGAGGACATGGTGCAACGCGCCTTCAAGAAATGTGGCAATAGTAATGCTATGCATGGCAGTGAAGACAGCGCTTTGTATGAGAATGACAGCATTGATGGTGATGACAACAAACTCAGTGATGACAATGTCTATGCTGATAACCTCATACCAGTTGAAGCCGAAGCTATGTTTGGACACAACTCCTCTGTTTAAGCTTGGTTGCTGATTGAGCTACAGTTTTTGTACTTTTAAAGAAATTGTTGATACCATATTGTTTTTGTTGACCCTCTTTTCCACATACAGGACTAGTTTACTGTTTTTCTACTGATGCCTCAATTAATGTAATTTTATTGGTATCTATTTTTATTTTTGAAATTTACCAGTAGCTGCTGCATTTCCCACCCTAGGTTTATACTTGAGCCAGTAAGTTTTCTCATTTTTTTTATGGTAAATTTAGGTGCCTCGGCTTATATTCGGGTGAGCTTATACTTGAGTATAAGAACAAATAGAACTTGGCACTCTGATATTCAATGTTGAAATTTGTAATTACTCCAGAGGACTATTTAAATATTTTTGATCTGTTTCAGAAAGGATTAGACGATTAATATCCTCCAAGTAAGACAATATTTTTTCTCTGTTAAATTTTAGCTTGTATTTAGCAGTTAACATAGTTAATCCTGCTGTATTGGAACATCAAAACCGGAAGTGAAGACCTTATTTTATCAATTTCTGACAGAGCATATATGATAGGTCAAAAAGGATTTTAAATAGATTAAAATTGATGTATTACCATGTGAACAGATCAATGTTTTGTAAAATATTCAGTCCAAAAGTCGTAATATGGAACCCTGTTAAAATCGTTGCGAACCATGGCTTAGCCCTAATAGGATAGGTTTCTAGAGAACCGATCCAGCGTTGTTTTTTTTAATTTCAGCACTGGAGTGTTGCTACTGATCTAAGTTTCTTGAGCCAAATTTTATACTTACTAGCTGCTGTCTTCAGCTCCAGTCCCACGCTGCCATCTTGCGATCACAACTTCTGACTGACCGGAAGTCTATGCAATGTAAATCTATGAGTGCTTCATTCTGGCCTCATTCTGGCTCTCCTAGACTTACATGAGTAGCGACCTCTGGATCGCCCAGCAAACACTGGAGCAATCTGGCAGGTCACAAACTGCTGGAGACTGACAGGAGTGGTGCCGAGAAAAGAAGAAGACGATAACTGGTAAGTATAAGACTAGGGGCAGGGAACTCAAATTAATAGTACCACTCCAGTGCTGTAATAAAAAAAGAGGAGGGGATTGTATGAAATGACATCAAGACCGCACTCTTCTATCCGAACCATTGAAAAAGCTGAATTGTCTCTATTCTACAAAATGATAATAGGAATTGAATTGTCATGATCCAGGTTGGATTATGACAGATAAATGCACAAGTAACCTTTTTTTTCCTTAAGCTGTGTGCTTAAAGATGGTTTTGACCCCGGTGGCCATTAGGGTCATTGCACTGTGGTGGTTTCAGTTCTAGTTTTGCCCCCGGTGGCCGTTAGGGTCATTGCACTCTGGTTACTTTAGTTTAGTGCATGTGATTATAAAGCAGGTGTGATTGCTCTGGCTGTGCTATAAAAGAGTGTCAGGTGTTGCAATCACTGTTGGTCATAGTGGTCATTTCCTACCATCCTTGGTGGAGGAAGGAGCTAGAGAGAGTTCCTTGCAGCACAGTCAGAGTCCTGGTGAGGAAGGAGTCACAGAGGGGATTTCCTTGCAGCTCTGTCAGAGCTTGGTGGCAGCTATTCAGGAGGAAAGCTGCATTCTGGTGGTGGACTCTGTTGCTGGGAGCAGGAGCAAGAGCAACAGAGCAAAGGTAAGTGGTGTTTCCCTGTTTGTCACTTTCCTCAATGTGTGTTTTAGTGCAGTGGAGGGATTAGTTTCTACACCGTCCATTTCATTAGAAAGGGCTAGGTGCAGGGCGAGCTAGGGTTCTTAGGTTCCAGCTCGGCGACAGGTGCGGAGCCTGTATAGGGACTGTTAGGAGTGTAGAGACTGGCTCAGGGGAGTGCAGGAGGTCTCCATGTCCCCTTTCCCTATCGCAGGGCCCACCATTGTAATTGTTTCCCTGGTGTTTCCCCTTATTATTTAAATTCGCCCTGCTGGAGGCGGTGCATCCAGTTTCACGTGTAATTCTGAAATTCGCATGCTGGAGGCGGTGTATCCGGCTGCACGCTATATTATTTAAATTCGCCCTACTGGAGGCGGTGAATCCAGGGTCATGTGTGTGATAGAAATCTGCCCTGCTGGAGGCGGTGTGTCCAGTCACACTTTGACCATCACATGAATGTTGGTATGTTTTCATTGACTCATACTATAATATGCGGTAATCTGGCAGTTTTATAAAAGTTCTGGACATGTCATAATGGGAACAATGTGCCTCAGATTTTTGGCAGTGTAGAATTATTGTTTTAGGAATGTACATATTGTCTAGGAGACTCATCTAATATACAGTTGTGGCCAAATGTATTGACACCCCTGCAATTTTGTCAGATAATACTCAGTTTCTTCCTGAAAATGATTGCAAACACAAATTCTTTGGTATTATTGTCTTCATTCAATTTGTCTTAAATGAAAAAACACAAAAAGAATTGTCCTAAAGCCAAATTGGATATAATTGCACACCAAACATAAAAAAAGAGGGTGGACAAAAGTATTGTCACTGTTCGAAAAATCATGTGATGCTTCTCTAATTTGTGTAATTAACAGCACCTGCAACTTACCTGTGGCACCTAACAGGTGTTGGCAATAACTAAATCACACTTGCAGCCAGTAGACATGGATTAAAGTTAACTCAACCTCTGTCCTGTGTCCTTGTGTGTACCACATTGAGCATGGAGAAAAGAAAGAAGACCAAAGAACTGTCTGAGGACTTGAGAAACCAAATTGTGAGGAAGCATGAGCAATCTCAAGGCTACAAGTCCATCTCCAAAGACCTGAATGCTCCTGTGTCTACCATGCGCAGTGTCATCTGTTATGAATGAGTCACCGAAGGAGGAAAAAACAAAAATACAAGCTAAGTCCAGAAAATCGGAGAGGTTGGTAGCTATTGGATTGCAGACCCCTGATCCTATCCACAACAACTAACAGTAGCCGTGGGGGGTTCCTACGATGTCCTAGACCCCTCGATCACAGCCGGAGAACTAAATAGGCTTAAAGAAAGAAAGGGGAAAATGAACTCACAACAGTACCTCCCCCTTGAGGAGGGGTCACCGAACCCTCATCCACGCCACCAGGGCGATCAGGATGGGCCCGATGAAAGGCACGAACCAATCTTTCGGCATGAATATCGGATGCAGGGACCCAAGAATTATCCTCCTGGCCATAACCCTTCAATTTAACCAAATACTGGAGTCTCCGTCTAGCCAGGCGGGAATCCAGTATTTTCTCAACCTCATATTCCACATTACCTTCAACCATTACCGGGTCAGGAGGTGCCACCACAGGAACTACTGGCTCAACAAACCTCTTTAACAGAGACTTATGAAACACGTTATGGATCTTAAATGTAACAGGAAGAGCCAATCGAAAAGAGACTGAATTAAGAATCTCCAAAATCTTGTAAGGTCCAATAAATCTAGGTTTAAACTTTGGAGAAGCCACCTTCATAGCGATATTCTTTGATGACAACCAAACCATATCACCCACCTTAAACTGGGTGACCAATGGTCCTATGCCGATTGGAATACTGCTGGGCCTTTTCCTGGGAGAGAGACAACTTATCCACCACTTGGTCCCAGATCTGGTGCATTCTCTCCACCACAGTGTCAACACCTGGGCAGGCAGAAGGCTCCACCTGCCCTGAAGAGAATCGAGGATGAAACCCAAAGTTACAAAAAAAAGGTGACATCAAAGTGGCAGAACTAGCTCTATTATTTAAAGCAAATTCGGCCAAGGGCAAAAATGAAACCCAATCATCCTGATCAGCAGAAATAAAACATCTCAAATATGACTCCAAGGTCTGGTTTGTTCTCTCCGTCTGTCCATTGGTCTGAGGGTGAAACGCAGAGGAGAAGGACAACTGAATTCCCAGCTTGGAACAGAAAGTCCTCCAAAATCTAGACACAAATTGAACTCCTCTGTCAGATACAATGTTCTCAGGAATCCCGTGCAAGCGAACCACCTGTTGCAAAAACAAGGGCACCAACTCTGAGGAAGATGGCAACTTAGGGAGTGGTACAAGATGAACCATCTTAGAGAATCTATCACAAATCACCCAAATAACAGTCATTCTCTGAGAGACAGGCATATCAGAGATAAAATCCATTGAAATATGGGTCCATGGCCTCCTGGGGACCGGCAAAGGCATCAACAACCCACTAGAGCGAGAACAAGGTTTAGACCGAGAGCAAGTCCCACAGGACTGCACAAAATTCCTGACATCACGAGACAAGGCGGGCCACCAAAAAGATTGACTCACCAAATCTCTAGTACCAAAAATACCTGGATGACCAGCCAATGCAGAGCAATGAACTTCAGACATCACTCTCTTCCTCCACTGGTCAGGAACATACAATTTTCCAATGGGACAACGCTCAGGTTTGTCCTCCTGAAACTCTTCCAGAGCACGTCTCAAATCGGGCGAGATGGCAGAAAGAACTACCCCCTCACCTAAGATGGTAGCAGGCTTGGTCTAATATGACCCTTCTCCAATGACTCCTTAATATAGGATCGCATAGCCTCGTGCTCGGGTACCGATAAATTGAAAAGTCGACCCTTGGGAAATAACTCCTATGAGGAGGCAAAGACGCAGACTCATGCTCACTAAATACATCATAAAAATCAGCCAAATAGTCAGGAACATCATGAGACTGGGGAGAGGTGGAGAAAACAGGAGCATCACTAAGGGCACAACGACAACCCCAACTCACCACAGACACAGATTTCCAATCCAAAACTGGATTATGGATTTGCAACCAGGGAAACCCCAGAAAAATGGTATCATGCAAATTATGCAACACCAAAAATCTGCAATTCTCTTGGTCTGGGGCGACCCGCATTACCACCTGAGTCCAAAACTGAGGTTTATTCTTCGCCAAAGGAGTAACATCAATACCCCTCAAAGGGATAGGCGTCCGCAGAGGTGTCATAGGAAATCCACAACGTTTAGCAAAATCCAAGTCCATCAGGTTCAGAGCTGCTCCCGAATCCACAAAAGCCTTAGAGGAAAATGTGGACAGGGAGCAGATCAGAGTAATTGCCAGAAGAAACTTAGCTTGAACACCACCCACAGCAAATGTGTGTGCAAAACGTTTCTCTCGTTTGGGGCAGACAGAAATTATATGCGAGGCCTCTCCACAGAAGAAACACAGCTTATTACGCCTTCTGAACTCCTGACGCTGCGCCCCAGACAAAACTCGATCACATTGCATAGGTTCAGACATTTGTTCAACAGGTGGCAACACCTCTCGTGCGGTTTTGCATTCACACAAACGCCGATCAACCTGAATGGCTAATGACATAGAATCGTCAAGACCAGAGGGAACAGGAAATCCCACCATAGTATCTTTTACGGTTTCTGACAAACCCTTCTGAAAGAGAGCTGCCAAGGCACCATCATTCCAGGTAGTAAGGACCGCCCACTTTCGGAATTTTGACAGTACAACTCTGCAGAATCCTGACCCTGGCTCAATGCCAACAGGGCCTTTTCAGCCTGATCAATAGCATTAGGTTCATCATACAACAACCCCAAGGCTTGAAAAAATGCGTTCACATTAGTAAGAATAGGATCATCAGGTTTCAAAGAAAACGCCCAATCCTGGGGATCGCCGCGCAGCAAAGAGATGACAATTTTAACCTGCTGCGCGGAGCTCCCCGATGAGTTAGGCTTCATGGCAAGAAATAATTTACAATTATTCTTAAAATTCAAAAATTTAGACCGATCCCCAAAAAACACATCAGGAGTAGGGATCTTTGGTTCAGCAGCATGTGAATGAGCAAGATAGGCGGAAATTCCCCGCACTTCAGCAGTGAGCTGCTCCACACGATCAGACAATTGCTTCATCTCCATTGAGAAAGACAAAAATAAATTCCCCCTGGGGCCTCAGAGACATAGAGGAAAAAATATACACAAAAAAAATAAATAAATAAATATTCTGACAAACTCTTTTTTTTTTTTTTTTTACAATTCTTTCTTGCTATTGAGTACCCTAGGATCTTCGGTGTGGCTGGTGATTCTGTTATGAATGAGTCACCGAAGGAGGAAAAAACAAAAATACAAGCTAAGTCTAGAAAACCGGAGAGGTTGGTAGCTATCGGATTGCAGACCCCTGATCCAATCCACAACAACTAACAGTAGCCGTGGGGGGTTCCTACGATGCCCTAGACACCTCGATCACAGCCGGAGAACTAAATAGGCCTAAAGAAAGAAAGGGGAAAATGAACTCACAACAGTCATCAAGAAGTTTAAAGCCCATGGCACTGTGGCTAACCTCCCTAGATGTGGACGGAAAAGAAAAATTGACAAGAGATTTCAACGCAAGATTGTGCGGATGTTGGATAAAGAACCTCGACTAACATCCAAACAAGTTCAAGCTGCCCTGCAGTCCGAGAGTACAACAGTGTCAACCCGTACTACCCGTCGGCATCTGAATGAAAAGGGACTGTATGGTAGGAGACCCAGGAAGACCCCACTTCTTACCCCGAGACATATTCTCTGGTCAGATGAAACAAAAGTAGAGCTTTTTGGGCAAAGGCATCAACATAGAGTTTACAGGAGAAAAAAAGAGGCATTCAAAGAAAAAAACACGGTCCCTACAGTCAAACATGGCAGAGGTTCCCTGATGTTTTGGGGTTGCTTTGCTGCCTCTGGCACTGGACTGCTTGACCATGTGCATGGCATTATGAAGTCTGAAGACTACCAACAAATGTTGCAGCATAATGTAGGGCCCAGTGTGAGAAAGCTGGGTCTCCCTCAGAGGTCATGGGTCTTCCAGCAGGACAATGACCCAAAACACACTTCAAAAAGCACTAGAAAATGGTTTGAGAGAAAGCACTGGAGACTTCTAAGGTGGCCAGCAATGAGTCCAGACCTGAATCCCATAGAACACCTGGGGAGAGATCTAAAAATGGCACTTTGGAGAAGGCACCCTTCTAATATCAGGGACCTGGAGCAGTTTGCCAAAGAAGAATGGTCTAAAATTCCAGCACAGCATTGTAAGAAACTCATTGATGGTTACCGGAAGTGGTTGGTCGCAGTTATTGTGGCTAAAGGTTGTGAAACCAAGTATTAGGCTGAGGGTGCCAATACTTTTGTCTGGCCCATTTTTGGAGTTTTGTGAGAAATGATCAATGTTTTGCTTTTTGGTTCATTCTCTTTTGTGTTTTTTCATTTAAGACAAATTAAATGAAGATAATAATACCAAAGAATTTGTGTTTGCAATCATTTTCAGGATGAAACTGAGTATTATCTGACAGAATTGCAGGGGTGTCAATACTTTTGGCCACAACTGTATAAAGCTCAAGTGTGTGTATGTATGTGTGTATATCCAGGATTGGCAGCCGCACCGTCGCAGCTACAGCCACAAAATTTGGCACAGTCACACGTCTGGACCCCAAGAGCATCCTAGGCTATGTTGTGAGGCGAAATGTAACCCTGCGTGTTCCAATTCACCAAACAATTTTGCCCCTATCTACATAATTGGGGAAAAAGTGTGTGTGTGTATCAAGCCCCGCCCCTCATTATGATGTCATAATGGTTGCCATGGCGTGTCATAGGTTGCAAGCCCCGCCCCTCATTATGATGTCATAATGGTTGACTATGGGATGGAGGATGTGTGATGGGTATATGGGCACTGGACTATGGGATGGAGAATATGTATGACGGGTATATGGGCATGGGACTATGGGATGGAGGATGTGTGATGGGTGTATGTGCACTGGACTATGGGATGGAGGATATGTATGATGGGTATATGGTCACGAGACTATGAGATGAAGGATGTGTGATGGGTATATGGGCACTCGACTATGGGATGGCGAATATGTCTGATGGGTATATGGGCATTGGACTATGGGATGGAGGATGTGTGATGGGTATATGGGCATGGGACTATGGGATGGAGGATGTGTGATGGGTATATGGGCACTCGACTATGGGATGGAGGATATGTATGATGGGTATATGGCCATGGGCCTATGGGATCGTGGATATGTATAATGGGTATATGGGCATGGGACTATGGCATGGAGGATAATTATAATTTGCTATAACTAACCACAGTTAGCTACTATGCCAGGGCAGCGCTGGGCTCTTCAGCTAGTTTATTTATAAAGTTGTAGCTCTGTAGAGTGAAGTGCTGGCTAAATATAAAGCACTATTAGGTATATACTCCAGTGAAGAAATACAGTACTACAGGTGCTTCTCACAAAATTAGAATATTATCAAAAAGTTAATTTATTTCAGGTCTTTGATACAAAAAGTGAAATTCATATATTATATAGAGTCATAAGAAGCAGACTGATCTATTTCAAGTGTTTATTTCTGTTAATTTTGATGATTATGGCTTACAGCCAATGAAAACCCAAAAGTCATTATCTCAGTAAATTAGAATAATTAGCAAAAAAAACACCTGCAAAGGCTTCCTAAGCATTTACAAAGGTCCCTTAGTCTGTTTTAGTAGGCTCCACAATCATGGGGAAGACTGCTGACTTGACCGATGTCCAGAAGGCAGTCATTGACACACGCCACAAGGAGGGTAAGCCACAAAAGGTAATTGCTAAAGTAGCTGTCTGTTCACAGAGTGCTGTATCCAAGCATATTAATGGAAAGTTGAGTGGAAGGAAAAAGTGAGGTAGAAAAAGGTGCGCAAGCAACAGGGATAGCCGCAGCCTTGAAAGGATTGTTAAGAAAAGGCCATTCAAAAATTTAGAGGAGATTCACAAGGAGTGGACTGCTGCTGGAGTCATTGCTTCAATAGCCACCGCACACACAGACATATCCAGGACATGGGCTGCAAGTGTCACATTCCTTGTGTCAAGCCACTCATGACCAATAGACAATGCTAGAAAGGTCTTACCTGGGCCAAGGAGAAACAGAACTGGACTGTTACTCAGTGGTCCAAGGTGGTGTTTTCAGATGAAAGTAAATTTAGCATTTTATTTGGAAATCAAGGTCCCAGAGTCTGGAGGATGAGTGGAGATGATGGTTTTTGGAGCCATGTCATCTGCTGGTGTAGGTCCACTGTGTTTTATCAAGACCAATGTCAGCGCAGCCATCTGCCAGGAAATGTCAGAGCACTTCATGCTTCCCTCTGAAGAAAATCATTTTGTAGATGGAAATTTAATTCTCCAGCAGGACTTGGCATTTCAGGGAATTAGGTGTGTGCGATGAGTATGTACTCTATGTAATGTGTTGTATGTTCTGTGTATGTACTGTATGTCTTTTTTTTTTTCATTCACCACATTAGCCGGATGATGCAAATACTACTTTCCCATCATCCGCTCATGCTGTCACTGTAGCAGGCATAGCCAGATGGGACAAGTAGTCCCATCGGATGATGCCAGCAGAGCCCGAGTCCGGCAGAGCACAAGCCCGGCAGAGCCCCGCACAGCCCTGCACAGGCCCAGCACAGCTCCAGCACAGCCATGCACAGCCCCACACAGGCCCGGCACAGCCCCGCACAGTCCAGCACAGTCACGCACAGCACCGGCACAGCCCCACACAGCTCTGACAGAACCTGGCACAGCCCCCGTACAGCCCCAGCAGAGGCCGGCACAGCATTGGCACAGGCCCGGCAGAGGCCGGCACAGCACCGCACAGCACCGGCAGTGCTCGGCACAGCCCCGGCAGAGCTCGGCACAGCCCCGGCAGAGGCCGGCACAGCCCAGCACAGCACCTGTACAGCATCGTACAGCACTGGCAGATCCCAGCACAGCCCAGCACTACACTGGCAGAGCCTGGCACAGGCCGCACAGCCCCAGCAGAGGCTGGCACAGATCCGCACTGGCCCAGCAGAGCCCATAGAGCCAGGCAGAGCCCCGCACACATTTTCCACACACATTCTCCACACACAGACCCCCGCACACATAGTCTCCGCCCACACACATTCTCCGCCCATTACTCGCATTTCCCATAGACTTACATTGGACTTGCTACTTGTTACGAATACCCGAGTATTAGGAGCTACGCGTAATGAGTACAGCGAGTCCGAGTATTTCACTACTCGCTCATCCCTACCTGTATCTAATAGCTGTCAGCACATATCTCTAATAAAATATATTACAGTGTGGGGTGGGCAATGATTTTAAAGATGTTGTCCACTACTCAGACAACCCCTTCTCAATTCCTATATTTCTCGCATGTAAAATAATAACAGCTATACTCACCTCCGGTGATGTTGCCCCTTCCTCCTTTACTGGGGCCTGCATGAAATTGTTAGGTCACGTGAGCCCTGCAGCTAATCACTGACTGATTCACTCTCACTTCCATTGAAGAAAACTGAAACCCGGATGAAGTGTTGTGTCCGAAGGAGGTGAGAATGAAGTAGCTGCTGATTGGCTGCAGAGCTTGTGTGGCATAATGTCATTTGAGCCCCGGTAGAGGAGCTGATAGCACCAGAGGTGGGTATGGATGTTATTATTTTACTTAGGGGAAATATAGTAACTGAGCAAGGGTTGTATGACCAGTGGTCAAACCCCTTAAGGGCTTTTTGTATTTAAATAATCCATCTAATTACTTGTAATCTTGTAATGAGAGCATCTATGTGTTACCGTAATCCTAATATGTTATTCACAAGGAAAGGTTGTGCTTATCGGATATGACTGACAATGGATTTAACATGCCGGCACCAGAATCGTGTCATAAACCCTTCCCATCGACGCTCATGTCACATGTCCACTGTTGTCAATGTGCTGGCATGACAACCCGGAATCAGCAGGAGACTCCTGTGGTTGTCATCGCCGAACTGCTATGTGCGCAAACTGCAGGTGAGTGATCGGATTATCACAGCTTCTAGTCTCCTATGAAGACTGTTGAAGGCAGTGAAAAGTAAAAAAAAGCTTTTAAAAATTAAAAAATATAAAAGGTTAAATCACTGCTCTTTCTTTTCATTCAATGTAAAACTATTTAAAAAATAAAAATACAATGATATATCAATATATAAAATAATTAATCTGATCAGCAAACGTCAGAATTACGTTTTTTTGGTCGCCGAAACATTGCATTTAAATGTTATAACAGATATGATCAAAAGATAATATCTACACCAAAATGGTGTCAATAAAAATGTAATCTCCGTGCGCAAAAAATAAGCCCTCACCGAGCCCCAGATCACAAAAAATGGAGACGCTACAGGTCTTAGAAAATTGTGGCTTTTTTTTTTTTTACAAACTTTGGATTTTTTTTTCACCACTTAAGTAAAAAAAAACCTATACATGTTTGGTATCTAGTAACCTATAATGACCTGAGGAATCATAATAGCAGGTCAATTTTAGCATTTAGTGAACATGGTACAAAAAAAACAATTGTTGAATTGCACAACTCATCCTGCAAAAAACAAGTCCTCACATGGCCATATTGATGGAAAGATAAAATAGTTATGGCTCTTGGAAGGAGGGGAGTGAAAAAAGAAAACGCAAAAGAGGAAAAACTCAAGGGGGTAAAGGGGTTAAAAAACATAGAATGGACAATCCCTCAAATGTGAATGTGTTATCAGAAAATAACCAACTTTTTATGTAGAAAGTGATGGAAAATAATTTCAACATAATTAAAAATTTAATTTAACATAAAAACCTGACTTAAGGTGCGGTAATATTCTGCTTACACATTCCCTTTAATTTTTTAAATAATTTGTTTTTTGGTACATTCAGATAAATTGTATACAAAGTTCCAGTAGGTATAATGCCAATGTATGTCACTGATAGAAACAAAAAGAGCAGCAGCAGAAAACTTATTGCCGCAATATCCACAAAAGCCTCACTGGTATTATATCTCAAAGATTCATAAATCCCTTACCTTCTCCTCGGGACGACCGATAGTGTTGGGCATAGGCTCTGTATCTGATCCCTTGTCTCAATATTTGGATTGGCTGTTGAAACCTTTATTAACAGATATACCGTCATATATTAAAGACACAGGTTCTTCCCTGAAGGCGATTGATGAAATTGAATGGTAACAGGAATTTGTCCTTACTTCAATAGATGTGGAAAGCCTGTATACCAGGATTCCAAAGGATCAAGGCATTAAAGCCATTAGATACATTTTACAGAATACTGACAAAAGTCAGGAATACATTAATTTCGTTTGTGAAGCTTTGAAATTCATATTATCAAATGATACCTTCAAGTTCAAAGGCACATGGTACCAACAGAACACCGGTACAGCTATGGGTACGCCTGTGTTCGCCTATTTTTAGCATATCTTGAGAGCAAATATATTGGAACAATAAGTAATCCTTATATTCGACCCATGAAAACATATTTGAGAAATGTCGATGAAATCTTTATAGTACGGCAGGTACACGGGTACAGTTTGAATCGCTTGTAGAACATTTAAGTACCGTAATACAAATAAAGAGAATATGAAATTTACATCTATGTATAGAGGTAATGTTTTAAATTTCTTGGATGTGAAAATCAATATGGTGGAAAGTAAAATTATCACAGAAAATTATAGAACAGAAACATCAACTAATTCATTACTACACTACAAAAGCGCACACCCTTGCCATACAAAGCGCTGACATATAGCCAATTTATAAGGTTACAAAAAATAAACAATGTTCATAATAAATTTAAATTGCAAGCAGAATTAAAAGTTAAATTTATTAGAAGGGTATACCCGACTAGACCTCTGACTGAAGCCTTGGAAAAAGCCGAATAGACATCAAAGAACCGATAGGGAAAGTTTTCTCCGAGAGATAAAAAAAAGAGTAACAACAAACAGGGCCGTAAATTAAATTTTCAATTTTAAGCATCAAGTAAGGGACTTCATATAAAGTAAAATCACATGTGGTGTATATTATTTTTTGCCCTTGTCATTTTTATTATATTGGAAAAACTGTTAGACCCATCTTTATTTGCTTTCATGAGCACTACACATCCATTAATACTGGAGAAGGCGCCATAGTCCACAATCTTTCCTGCACTCTGCATTCTACTGCGTACCCTATGGATGTTCCAACGAAATGACAAATAAAGGACTGTCCATTTTAAAGGATTGGTGAGTGCTGCTCCTTCTGTTTAGGTCAGTGACTGCCATGTAATACTTTTGAGCTAGCATCCCAATCTTCCTTAATGCTGCAAAAGCTCAGAAAAGGGAAATAATTTTACGTGTGTTGCAGGTCTTTGGCTGGTGCCTCAGCTCTCATGTTTGTAGAGAGAGCACGGCACTCAGGAATAGCTTGGTTGTCGGTGCTCAAGTCGGGTGTTCAACCCATCAAATCAAAATGACAAAAATCTTGGCACTCAATGTGTGAAGCACAAGGTCGCACTATATTACCACCAATATTCGGTCTGTGTAGTCCTCTATGCTTAACCATACTCACCTATAGGCTCCCTCTTCCTTAACAACCAGCACAGCACTTTTGACGTTACCATCGCCTGACTCAGTAAAGCACCCTTGGATAGTACCTCCACTAGGCTGGTCCATACAATCAGAGCAACTGTTACCACCCACCTTTCGTGTCTCCCTCTTTCCTCATAGACTGTAAGCTTGCGAGCAGGGCCCTCTTTCCTCTTGGTATTTGTTATAATCTACTGTATGTGATTATTGTTATGCTGTAATGTCTATTGTCTGTACAAATCCCCTCTGAAATGTAAAGTGCTGCAGAATATGTCGGCGCTATAAAAATAAAATTTATTATTATTATAAAAATAAAATTTATTATTATTATTATTACTAGCCGTTTCTTTCTCCTTGGAAGTTTGTTGACGAAGTTGGAACATATATTTTGTCATGTCTTTTGTTAGTATGTATTTCTGTAATGATGCAGACAGCAATTAACATTTTGTTTTTGTTCTCCTTTTGTATGTATATTTCAGTAAACAAAATTATTCTGATGAAGGTCCTATAGTGGACCGAAAACGTTTAACCTTTTCTGTCTGGATGCACAAAATAAAAAGTATCTGAATATTTCACACATTGAGAGCCAAGATTTTTTGTCATTTTCAGCTCTCATGTTTGCTATAATGCCAATGTATTGATACTCTCCAACAGTGTTCCTCTACTTCAGTTGTCAAGAGTCACCAACAGGCCATGTTTTCAGGATTTCCTTAGTATTGCACAGCTGATAGAATTATCACATAGGCAATACTACAGAAATTCTGAAAACATGACCTGTGAGGCTGTGTGCCCACGTAGCAATTTTTAAGCATTTTTGCCGCGATTTTTGGCGCGAAAACGCTGCGAAAACGTTTAAAAATCGTGTACAGAATGCCCCCCATGCATTCCTATGGCATTCCGCACATGCTGTGCTAATGCTGCGCTTTTTTCCGCGGCGGAATGGCATCGCGGAAAAAATCGCAGCATGTTCATTCTTTTGTGAGGAATCCAAAGAATTGCCGCAATTCCGCACCCATAGGAAGGCATGAGAATCGCTTACTTCCCGCATGTGGCTATGCCCACCATGCGGGAAGTTAAGCATCTCATGTGCGGTTGGTACCCACGGGGTGGAGGAGAGGAGACTGTCTTCCAGGCCCTGGGTACCATACCCCTGTAAAAAAAGAATAAAAAATAAAAAATCGGGGTATATTTACCTTCCGACGTCCCGCGCTGCATTCCCGGCCTAAGCGTTCCCAGTAATGCCTTGCGGCAAGGCCCTGTGATGACGTTGTCTCGCGTGACTCTAGCAGTCTCGCGAGATCGCTATAGTAACGTGAGACCAATGTCATCACAGGTCTCGCAAGGCATTACTGGGAACGCTGAGGCGGCCTCAATAGTAAAAAGCTGGTCACACTTGTCAAACACTATGTTTGACGAGTGTGACCAACCTGTCAATCACTTTCCAAGCGATGCTTCAAATCGCTTGGAAAGTGCTTGAGAAAATCGCGGCAAAATCGCGAACAGAATCGCGGTAAAATCGTGATGAAATCGCGCGGAAAAAAACGTGCGATTTCTGGGAAGGAGTCCGGTTTTCATTGTGCGTTTTAACATGCAACGTGGGCACATAGCCTGAGTGACTCTTGAGGACTGGAATAGGGAAACACAGTTCTATAATGTTTGGAAATTCATGTGTTCTGATACAGAGCTCCAAATATCCTTTGTCTCCTGTAAAGGGAATCGGTCAGCCCAAACTGACAGCATTAATAAAGCACACAGTGTTGTTGGTGTTGTAGCCCTTATAAAAATTGTACCTTTGATGCTTAATAACTTCTTCTATTCTGCAGAAACTGAAATGTAATCAAATATGCAAATTATAGTGCTCAGTGTACCCTTAGTATGACCAAGAGCCTCAGTTTACTGTTTCTCCCACTTGCTTTGCATGCAGTTGCCACCCTCATTGGTAATTGACAGCGCTGGCTATCCTGGAACGAGCATAGATTGCAGAGAAAGCTCAGGCAATCCAGTGCTGTCAATCACCAGTGAGGAAGGCAGGGCATGCAAAAGTAGTGGAGCGGTGCAATGAGCTTTTTGGCCACACCCTGGGTACATCAAGCATAAGAGCATATTTGATTAAACTTCAGTTTCTGCAGAATGCAGTGCTTAGCTTACACTGTCAATTTTGGCTGATAAATTCTCTTTAATCAAAATATGGTGTAATTTGTCATGAATGGCGACATACTGTTACTACCATCAAGAACATATTACTGAGAGGTCTAAAAATGGACTCCTGTTCTTGAGTTTGTTAAGCAAGAATGTAAACTCTGAACAATAGTTTTAGGTATGCAATATATTTACTTGCTTGGTAGGAAACAATTCAGTATTGCAAGGAGTATGTGACAAATTGACCATTACGGTAAAATGTGTCATTCAGGTGCACAGGAACATTTTCTTATGAATTTTTGGTGAAGAAATGTTAACCAACATGAAATGCTACGCTACGTGTGCAAATCAAATTCTAAGTGAAGCCATTTGTGAACTTGCAAACCCATTCATATTTAGATGGCTTTTAAAAATATAGATGAGTCATGGTTTTACAGCACAGCGCATAAAAATTGCCAAGGGCACTGAACAGTATGTAAAAGTTTCTCTACATTAAGGACATCTCATAGAAATTGGGTTGTCTAACTTTCTCTGAAAAATCACTTCTGTCTGATAACAGATGACAGAGGATACTATACATCAAAGGCCATGTGCCACTCGCTGAAACGATTCCAAGAGTCAGAGTAAAAGTCATGCTGTTCTTTCAGCAAAATCCACAATTTAATCACTTTCACATTATGTTTTAATTATATGGGTGACCCAGTCCAATTAATTTTCCATCATTTTATTAGCAGTTCCTAATTTAATTACTCGAGCCATCCTCATGGGTGCTCCAGGACTCAGGCCTGGCATACACAGATTAGTCTATCAATGGCAACATAGAAGTCACCTCTGTGGTCAAAATCACAGGATGTCATGTTGATCTGGTTATTATAGGTAGCAGGAAAAGGGTAGGCTGTAATTTTTAGATAAAAAAAAATCTTATGAAGGTGAAATTGTCTAGACAATTCCAAATATAAAAAGTATATAAAGTATATAAAGTATATTATTCGGGTGTCACCATGATGCGTGAAATCATTCAGAGCAGATGCCTAACAATCTTTCATTTACTATGCTTGGACTATGACAACAGTAATGCCAAAGTGAATAAGGCTATGTGCACACGTTGCGGATTCTGCTGCAGATCTGCTGTGGATTTGACCTCTGCGGATCCGCAGCAGTTCTGCAGACAGTGTACAGTACAATGTAAGTCTATGTGACTTACATTCTGCTGTGCACATGCTGTGGATTTTCAGCTTCGGTTTTGAATCTGCAGAAAGAATGTCAATTCTTTCTGCGGATTCCACTGCAGTTTGCCACCTATTCCATTGTCCAGGTGGCAAACCGCAGGCCAATCCGCAGGTAAAACCGCCGGTCATTTTACCTGCGGTTTTACCTGCGGGTCCGCAGATACAAATCCGCGGGTGAATCCGCAGCGTGTGCACATAGCTTAACATTTCTGGCTGTGGGTAAATGGATGGTAATTAAATTTTGGTAACCCACAGTATGTTAAATAACACATGCCACTGATAGAATATTTATGCTTTTTATACTGTAAAAATTGTTAAAAATTATCCCTTCGTGGGGGAAGATGCCTAATTTCTGTGCTGTTGTTTATAAAAAGGCAGAGTACATGGATGAGGCCATGGCTTTTTGACAATCAGTCTTTCAAAAATTATACCTTTTTGGGATCAGTAACAGGTTTGCTAGTTGGAAAATTATGAAGCAATACCTTATTAATAAGCCAACCAAAAATTATCCTTTTTTGTGAAGAGCAATAGGTTTTCGTTTTTATAAAATAAATAACAATAATTTAAGAAGAAACATGTAAAAATATCCCTTTTTTGAGAGTGTTTTCAGGTTTATTTACCTTGCGCAGAGTAGAGCTTCCAGCAGCAGGACAATATACTACACACAATGGTCAGACAGGAGATGTGTGGTTGTCTGGTGGACATGGCAGTAATCGCAACCCTACTGTATAGAAAATGATAGGACAGCCAACACAGTTTATCCTTACTAGCAGTGTAGTCTATAGTACTTTGAAACGCATTGACTTACCAGGATAAACTGTGATGGCTGTCCTATTATTTTGATCAATATCAATGTGCCAAGACAAAATTCTCTTCATTTCAGAAGTCAGAAAAAATTTGCCATGTGTGTTTTATAGTGAAGGTCTAATATCATGGCTATTCAATAGTCATTCTTTTGCTTAATGGTAATGATACATCTGTCATCCTACAAATAGGGCTGGGATGAGGGGTAGGAAAACACTTTTATAAAAAACCTGACAGTGTAATGGCTGGAGCCTTCCTCCTGCAACACATTGACTGCCAGGGCAAAGGCAGCTTACTGCCTGTCCCCTAGCCACTATTCCCTGTCTGTATTCAATTGTGTTTGCATCTTTAAAATGCAAATACATCTGAGGTGCGTGCCATGATAGGAGCAGAGCAGATGTAGTCAGCTCCGTGCTCTGCTGGTGACCCAAGCAAGATACAGGTTCCTTTCAGCCTGCGCACTGCCGGAGAATGGCGCCAAGCAGAGGATGCTTGACGCCACAATAACATCGCTGCATTGTGCCGTCCATTGCTCACTGCTATTTAAGACAGAAGAGAAGATGGGGGCCACGGTAGATTGGAAGCCTATATTAGGTTAGTGTAAGATTTTTTTTTAATTTTCCTTATATTATTTGCCCATTGAATAGGGGTCTGTGAGGACATCATGTTATATGGGGGCTGTGGTAGACATTGTACCTAGGCTGTGGGTAAATCATATTATTTTGCAGGCTGTGGGGAAAATAATATTGGAGATGAAGACATTATATTATATGGGGGCTGTGGGGTACATTATACCTGGGCTGTGGGGACATCTTATTATATGGGAGCTGTGGGGCACATTATTACTGGTCTATGTAGACATCATATTTTATGGGTTAGTGTAGAAGACATTATGCCCGAGATGTGGAACATCATAGTATATGGGGGACTGTGGGAGATATTATACCTGGGCTATGGCAACATCATAATATATGGGGGACTGTGTGGGACATCACATTGAAATCTGTGAGGACATGATACTGTATATGAGGCTGTGGGAACATTATAATGTATGGGGGCATTATACCAGAGTCTATGGTGACCATACAGTCTTGGAGGTTGCAGGGATCCCACTTTATATGAGGCTGTGGGGGACATTATACTGGGGGCTGAGATGACCATACTGTACAGTGAAGGAAATAAAGACAGGAACAGTCTAGTTTTAAGGGTAGGTTAATTTTAACGTTGAGAGATAGAATATCAAAAATAAAATCCAGAAAATCATATTGTATAAATTATGTAAATTTATTTACATTTTGCAGTGAGAAATAAGTATTTGATCCCTCTGGCAAACAAGACTTGGTGGCAAAACCCTTGTTGACTAGCACAGCAGTCAGACGTTTTTTGCAGTTGATTATGAGGTTTGTGCACATATCAGGAGGAATTTGGTCCACTCCTCTTTGCAAATCATCTCTAAATCATAAAAATTTTGAGGCTGTTGCTTGGTGACTCGGAGATTCAAATCCATCCATAAGTTTTCTATGGGATTAAGGTCTGGAGACTGGCTAGGCCACTCCATGACCTTAATTTGCTTCTTTTTGAGCCACTCCTTTGGTGCTTTGGCTGTATGTTTTGGGTGATTGTCTTGCTGGAAGACCCAGCCACGACCCATTTTTAATGCCTTGGCGGAGGGAAGGAGGTTGTCACTCAGGATTTTACGGTACATGGCTCCATCCATTCTCCCATTGATGCTGGGAAGTAGTCCTGAGACCTTAGTGTGGCGCCCCTGAGGCTCAGTCGCCACAGAGGTACTGCACCTTCTCCTAAGGTGTGGTGCCCCACCATCCAGGTAAGTTGGAGGCTCCTGACCACGCTCCAACACTCGCACCCCACACAATAGAGTAGTTCAGCAAAACCACATTGCGGCTCCTTGCTTAGAAAGAGGCAGAGCACCTTTGGTGGTTCTCTGCTTGGAACACTAGACGTGCTGGGAGGTGGGTGGAGTTTAGAATACATATAAAAGAGCGGGATGGTTCCAGGATTGAGATTCAGTTGAGTTCAGAGGTTGAGTAGGAGAGAGGAAGCCACTCGGGAGGAGTGGGGATCCCTGGAAGAGGGATGGAGGAAGGAGTGCTGCAGCTGCCTCAGTGATCTGAGCCAGCTGGCACGGGAAAGGAAAGAAGGAGAAGGACATTGAACCGAAGCCTGAGCTTCTATAGAAGGGAAAAGACAAGTACGGAACATAGGAGTAAAAGGGAACACAGAGGATGTAGGTTATAGGAAGAACCCTGCCTAGAAGTTCTAAGCGCAAGGCCGGGGCCCGGTCCCCGAGGTTGTATGGACACTAATGGTTCTGCAGCAGACACCGGTGGAGTAGTGGGCTGTAAATGCACTACTCCCATCTAAGACTTGAGGGCACAATAGCAACACGGATAGAGAGCCGGGGCTCAGGAGTAGAGAGTCCCCGAAGCAGGCTACAGCTGTCTGCCGTGCAAGTAGAGTTCTTGGGAACATCTGTCAGGAGGAAATCCAGTGTAACACAGTGCTAGGAGATCTTCACACTTAAGGCGCTAGAGAGGAGACGTTGAGGAAAGGCACATAAGTTGGCGGAGTGTGGAAGGGAGCATTCCATCTTGCCTGGAGGTTGACTGAGTCCCTGACCCGGAGGACATGGCACAGAAGCGTGCACTACAGACTGTGAGTAAAGCTTTGGAACTACATGCCCTGGTGTCCTCCATTCCTTCCTGCGTCCGTCCGCCTGGCACTGCTACGTCCCCTGCACCAAACACTACACCATCTAAGTGTCTCCACATCTACACTGCCCTGGGACAACAGCCCTGCCTGTGGAGGGCTATAACATCATTACTGCACCACTCCATCTGTCACGGAGGATCTGTCTGCAGCGTCGGCTTAACACCTCCCTTGCTGAACACCACAGGTGGCGTCACGAACTTTTCATTTAACTGCATTCCAAAATTCAACATCTTCCTATTACTTGGGCGCCCAGGGCCACGGTCCGGGTCACCGCCGCTGTGACACATCCCACTGATACCAGCCCGGTGCCGGGTGCCCCACAGCCCTGGGAGGGGGCGACCCATTAGCAAGGAAAGACCCCCAAAACATGTTTCCACCTTCATGCTTGACAGTGGGGACAGTGTTCTTTGGGTCATAGGCCGAATTTCCCTTCCTCCAAACACAGCGGGTTGAGTTAATGCCATAGAGCTCAATTTTTGTCTCATCTGCCCACAGCACCTTCTCCCAATCACTCACAGAATCATCTAGGTGTGCATTGGCAAACTTCAGAAAGGTCTGCACATATGCCTTCTTGAGCAGGTGGACCTTGCGGGCACTGGAGGATTTTAAACCTTTACAGTGTAATGTGTTACCAATGGGTTTTCTTGCTGACTGTGGTCCCAACTGCATTCAGATCATTAACAAGTTCCCCCCGTGTAGTTTTAGGCTGATCTCTCACATTCCTCATGATCAAGGATACCCCGCGAGGTAAGATTTTGCATGGTTCCCTAGTTGTCTCCTTCTCACCCAGCATCTTAGTTATGGTTTTGCAGCCCATGTAAGCTTTGTGCAGGTGTATGATCTTGTCCTGGATATCATTAGAAAGCACTTTGGTCTTGCCCATGTTGTAGAGGTTAGAGTCTGACTGATTAATTGAGTCTGTGGACAGGAGTCTTTCATAAAGGTGACTATGTAAGACAGCTGTCTTTAGTGCAGGTAATGAGTTGATTAGGAGAGTCTAACTGGTCTGTAGGAGCCAGAAGTCTTAATGGTTGGAAGGGGATCAAATACTTATTTCTCACTGCAAAATGCATATAAATTTATATAATTTATACAATGTGATTTTCTGGATTTTATTTTTGATATTCTATCTCTCAATGTTAAAATTAACCTACCCTTAAAATTATAGACTGTTCATGTCTTTTTCAGTGGGCAAACTTACAAAATCAGCAAGAGATCAAATAATTATTTCCTTCACTGTATAGGGCACTGTGAGGGACATTCTACTGAGGTTGTAGTGACATCATACAATATATTGGGGAACTATTGTGGACATTCGTTCATTATACTGCGAGGGACTGTGGTGGACATCAACTGTGTATCGGGGCTGTGGTAAACATCATACTGTATATTGGGAGGCTGTGGTGGACCTCATACTGTATACTGCCAGGCTGTTGTGGATGGCATTCTGTTTTGGCGGTTTTGGTGCCCATCTTACTGTGAAGTGAAACAAATTGAGGAGGGGGTACAGTTTGGAGAGGACACTGTGGTGGGCAGTATGAGGGCATAGTGGGAATAGTGGGAACAAAATACATATAGAGAGGGTCAGTGTGAAATAAGGGGACAGTATGGAAAGAGGTTAGCATGGTGTGGAACAGTGTGGAGATCTATAGCGTGTTAAGGAAATTAGTGGATAAGGGATAGCCATGATATAGGATATGGCTAAAAAGGGTGGATGGTGTGATGGTTATAGCTGATAATGGCAGTCAGTGTGGTGGTTCTAGAACATTATGGTGGATAGTGTGGTGGGTGTATGGTGGATAGTGAGGCTGTCTGGTTTACAAAACCAGCATTGGAGTGTCTTCTCCCAGGAAAACTACAGCAACCGAGAATCAGTGAGTGACTATGCCAGAACGAGCACGTACTTCACACAGGATTCAAGCTGCATGTTGCCGTGGCAGAAAACACTGTGAGTACTGGTAGTACTGGAAGTTTCAGACTCTAGGAAACCTTTGTCTCTGAAGAGATTAGAACAGCAGGAAGTTTACACTGAACCACAGCAGAGAGAGAAATAACTCCCATTGTGCAGAGCAGACTTCCGGCCTCCTCCACACCTGACTAGATTTAGGACACAAGGACGGGAGTCACATGCTGACCCTACACATCGTGGTTACTATAGGTACTGTTCCAGCAGCTGGACTACAAAGGCAAACCTATACCACTTATACACACACCTCAAAACCAAGGATCTAGTCATATCCCTGATGAAAGCTCGAGATGTAGAGCTGAAACGTTGGATTGTAACACCACCCTTTTTTGGATTGTAACACCACCCTTTTTTTTCACAATCAATAAAATCACAACAATTAAAGACTGTCGTTGAGAAGACTTTACTTTCATGTTATTAGTGTGCCGGGGTTACTCCTATACTTTAGTCTTGTTTTTTCCCAGAGCACCTAAGTTGGGGTTTGAGCCTGTCATATCTACTTTATATCTATGGGGGCCAGCCCTAGTTGGAGGGGGCAGAAAAACTGCCAAGAACACTTATAAACACAGAGAACCGTGAAAACTACAAAAACCAATAAAGAACAAAGTCCTTCAAAAGATACAGTCAAAATTCCTTTATTGAACCATGTCAAAAGATAAAAAGGGAATAACACATACAGGAAAAAGCAATGCACACATTGAGCAGAAGAACAAGTTCAGCCCACAGCAGACATAAATGGAAACAATCCTTGTATAATACAGTACAAATAGATTTCGATTTCAATTTCAAAAAATTGAGGGCTAGAACAAATCCTAGAGGACAATAACTGGGATATAAAATACAAGCTCACAAAACAGTATTGGCCTGATTATAGACAGGAATAATTCATCATAAATAATTTGACAGTAGATAGAATAAAGATTTCTTTGTATACCATGGCCAGTATTTAGATGCTTAATAGCAAGTATAAACACAATTGAAAAGAGCTAAAATTAGACATATTTACCCAGAGTCCACACTGCTGCAATGAACCCTTTGACACGCGTTTCGATGTCTTCCTCAGAAGGGGCACGCCTTTTGACATGGTTCAATAAAGGAATTTTTTTACTGTATCTTTTGGAGGACATTGTTCTTTTTTGGTTTTTCTAGTTGGAGGGGGTTAAACACCTGCACTGCCATCACCATCTACACCCCAGGGATCATCTGCAGTGCCGGCTATCTTACAGTCGAACACTCTAACTGGCGTCACAAACTCTTTTTCAAATTTCTTCTATTTTTCTTTCATTTTTTAACCCCCATTTCACTGTCCCTGGAGCACAGGCACCAGGTACGGCTCTCACCCCCGTGACCTCCTGAATCTAACGCTGCCCAGCGACCTGAGTACCCCGCTCTGGGTGATACAGACATACTCCTCAAGGATGGTAAGCCACAAAAGGTCATTACTTAAGAAACTGGCTGGTCATAGAATGCGGTAACCAAGCACGTTAATGGAAAGTTGAATCGGAGGAAAGTGTTGTAGAAAAAGGTGCACAAGCAAATGAGATAACCGCAGTCTTGGAAGGATTATTAATACAAGGTCATTCAAAAATTTGGGGGAAATTCACATGGAGTGAACTGGTGCTGGAGTCATTGCTTCAAGAGCCACCACACACAGACGCATCCAGTACATGGGCTACAAGTGTCACATTCTTTGTGTCAAGCCACTCATGACCAATAGACAATGCTAGAAGCATCTTACATAGGCCAAGGAGAAAAAGAACTGGACTGTTGCTCAGTGGTCCAAGGTGTTGCTTTCAGATGAAAGTAAATTTTGCATTTCAATTGAAAAGAGTGGAGAGGCACACAATCCAAGGTGCTTAAGGTCTAGTGTGAAGTTTCCACAATCAAAGATGGTATGGAGAGCCATGTCATCTCCTGGTGTAGGTCCACTGTGTTTTATCAAGACCAAAGTCAGCGCAGCCGTCTATCAGGAAATTTTAGAGCACTTCATGTCAATTCTATCTGCGGATTCTGCTGCAGTTTGCCATCTCCTCCATTGGGGAGATGAAAAACCGCATGGCAAAACCACAGGCCAATCCGCAGGTAAAACCGCAGGTCTTTTGACCTGCAGATTTACCTGCGGATTTTACAAAATCTGCACGGCCAAATCCGCAGAGCATTCCGCAGCGTATGCGCATACCCTAAGTGCTCCATTCCATTTAGGTATTGAGATTTATCTCTTTTGTGAACAAATGCTGTTTTTTCTTATGTAATACTGTGTGGGCATAGTTGTCAGCACTGGTAATGGTGGAGCAGGGCGTGGAAATGCCTAGTGAGCTCGTGCGTTGATATCATCGCTGACATCATTGTCGATTGGCCAATTGGGAGTATCTGATTACTGACATGCTCAGTTGTGCTCTGAGAATGCTGTTATGTTGGAACTACAACATGGGTCTGAGTGTTCCAGGTGATTTATAATGTTTATGCATTTTAAATATCACATAGGTGTTTCACATATTTTAATCATTGTTAATCTAGCTCTATCAATGATTGTAGGTACAGTTGGATAAAATTTTTTGCACTCTAACATGCACCTTATATATGTAAACACTATGATGGTTCTCATATTTACTGCAATGTAATTTTTATACACTTTGATTATTATTTATATTTAATATATGCTAATTTTTGTATATTGGTAAATTGATGATATACAGTTGTGGCCAAAAGTATTGACACCCCAGCAATTCTGTCAGATAATACTCAGTTTCTTCCTGAAAATGATTGCAAACACAAATTCTTTGGTATTATTATCTTCATTTAATTTGTCTTAAATGAAAAAAACACAAAAAGAATTGTCCTAAAGCCAAATTGGATATAATTCCACACCAAACAAAAAAAAGAGGGTGGACAAAAGTATTGGCACTGTTCGAAAAATCATGTGATGCTTCTCTAATTTGTGTAATTAACAGCACTTGTAACTTACCTGTGGCACCTAACAAGTGTTGGCAATAACTAAATCACACTTGCAGCCAGTTGACATGGATTAAAGTTGACTCAACCTCTGTCCTGTGTCCTTGTGTGTACCACATTGAGCATGGAGAAAAGAAACAAGTCCAAAGAACTGTCTGAGGACTTGAGAAACCAAATTGTGAGGAAGCATGAGCAATCTCAAGGCTACAAGTCCATCTCCAAAGACCTGAATGTTCCTGTGTCTACCGTGCGCAGTGTCATCAAGAAGTTTAAAGCCCATGGCACTGTGTCTAACCTCCCTAGATGTGGACGGAAAAGAAAAATTGACAAGAGATTTCAACGCAAGATTGTGCGGATGTTGGATAAAGAACCTCGACTAACATCCAAACAAGTTCAAGCTGCCCTGCAGTCCGAGGGTACAACAGTGTCAACCCGTACTATCCGTCGGCATCTGAATGAAAAGGGACTGTATGGTAGGAGAACCAGGAAGACCCCACTTCTTACCCCAAGACATAAAAAAGCCAGGCTGGAGTTTGTCAAAACTTACCTGAAAAAGCCTAAAACGTTTTGGAAGAATATTCTCTGGTCAGATGAGACAAAAGTAGAGCTTTTTGGGCAAAGGCATCAGCATAGAGTTTACAGGAGAAAAAAAGAGGCATTCAAAGAAAAGAACACTGTCCCTACAGTCAAACATGGCGGAGGTTCCCTGATGTTTTGGGGTTGCTTTGCTGCCTCTGGCACTGGACTGCTTGACCGTGTGCATGGCATTATGAAGTCTGAAGACTACCAACAAATTTTGCAGCATAATGTAGGGCCCAGTGTGAGAAAGCTGGGTCTCCATCAGAGGTCATGGGTCTTCCAGCAGGACAATGACCCAAAACACACTTCAAAAAACACTGGAAAATGGTTTGAGAGAAAGCACTGGAGACTTCTAAGGTGGCCAGCAATGAGTCCAGACCTGAATCCCATAGAACACCTGTGGAGAGATCTAAAAATGGCAGTTTGGAGAAGGAACCCTTCAAATATCAGGGACCTGGAGCAGTTTGCCAAAGAAGAATGGTCTAAAATTCCTGCAGAGCATTGTAAGAAACTCATTGATGGTTACCGGAAGCGGTTGGTCGCAGTTATTTTGGCTAAAGGTTGTGCAACCAAGTATTAGGCTGAGGGTGCCAATACTTTTGTCTGGCCCATTTTTGGAGTTTTGTGTGAAATGATCAATGTTTTGCTTTTTGTTTCATTCTCTTTTATGTTTTTTCATTTAAGACAAATTAAATGAAGATAATAATACCAAAGAATTTGTGTTTGCAATCATTTTCAGGAAGAAACTGAGTATTATCTGACAGAATTGCAGGGGTGTCAATACTTTTGGCCACAACTGTATGTATAAAAAGTGCACTATTCTATGGTATCACTGTGCTTGACAAAGACCTTGCTGTGAGGTCGAAACGTTGCACCACTTAAAGTCCACAATTTTCCCTTTAACTGGAGTGCTGACTGTTTTTTTTCTATTTATATTTTTGCGTTGGACAACCGCATTACTCAGGAAGTATTGCACCCAAAATCTGCTCAAGTTTGTGCTGCTATCTGTTTTTTCTATTTTTTTTCTATTTTTTTATATATATATTTATATAATTTCATAATCTTTAACATCTGATCTATGTGAATTTTTGTGACTTTCATTTTGTGTTATTTAACATTTATTTGCCACTGTATTCATAGCAGCAAAGTGTATATTTTTTTTATTATTACTATATTTTTAACCCCTTTAGGACCAGGGGTATTTCCGAATTTGCGCTTCCATTTTGATGCTCCCCTTCTTCCCATGGCCATAACTTCTTTATGTTTCCATCAATATGGCCATCTGAGGGTGTGTTTTTTGCAGGACAAATTGTACTTTTGAAAGGCACCATTGATTTTACCATATCATGTACTGTAAAATGGGAAAAAAAATTCCAAATGCAATGATATTGTAAAAAAAAGTAATTCCACAATTGTTTTTTGGATTTTTTTTACCATGTTCAATAAATGCTAAAACCGACCTGCTGCTATGATTCTCCAAGTCATTGCGAGTTCACAGACACCAAACTTGTCTAGGTTCTATTTTATTTAAGTGGTGAAAAAAAAAATTCCAAAGTTTGAAGAAAAAAAAATGTTGCCATTTTCCAAGACCTGTAGTGTCTCCATTTTCCGTGACCTGGCTGAGGGCTTATTTTTTGCGCGCCAAACTGACGTTTTTATTGATACCATTTTGGTGTGTATACAATCTTTTCATCGCCCGTTATTATATTTTATTGCAATGTTGCAGCGACCAAAGAAACATAATTCTGGTGTTTCGATTTTTTTTTTCTCGCTATGCCGTTTACAGATTGGATTAATTCTTTTTATGTATTGATAGATCGGATGATTCTGAATGCAGCGATACCAAATATGTGTATATTTGATTTTTTTTATTGTTTTATTTTGAATGGGGTGAAGGGGGGTGATTTTAACGTTTATATTTTTTAAATATTTAAAAAAAAATTTTTTTTCTTACTTGGGAGACTTGAAGCTGCACTTCTCCGATTGCCTCTGCTACATAGAGCAGGGCTGCAGCTTTGCTCTATATAGCAGATATACTCACTCGCAGGGCAAATAAGCATGCGATATACTAAAACTCCAAGCATGTCCTGCAGATCCTATGGCATGCTGAGAGATATACTATATCTCTCAGCATGCCATAGGATCTGCAGGACATGTTGGGAGTCATAGTTCTCCTATGGGATTTTAAACCAGCAATACAGTGTTATTTGTCAGTGCTGGAGTGGTGGTTTAAATATAAGCCCTGTGCCCCCATTCTTATACTCACCCCAGTAGCGTAACTACCGAGGGGGCGGTGGTCCCAGTCCTGCGCTCTGAGGGGACCCACCCAGGCTATGCTGCTGTAACTGTATCTGCGGCAGAGCAGGGAGAATCGATCATCTCCCTGCTCTGCCACTATGTTCTCTTCTCTGCCACAGGACCTGTGATAAGGTCACATGAGGGGAGGAGTCAGGGGTCATATGATCAGGACCCTCGGTGGATGCAGGACTCTGCTGGTTGTCATGGTGCTGGATGAGGGGAAGTTTATGTGTGGGGTCAGGAGGGGTTTACAGGGTGCATGTAGCAGAGCCGTATGTGTACGAGGTGCACGGAGCGGAGCCGTGTGTGTACAAGGTGTACGGAGCTGAGCCGTGCGTGTACGTGCTGTACGGAGCAGAGCCGTGTGTGTACGAGGTGTATGGAGTGCAGCCGTGTGTGTACGAAGTGTACGGAGCGGAGCCGCGTGTGTACGAGTGAGGTGTAAAAAGCAGAGCCGTGTGTGTACGAGGTGTACAGAGCAGAGCCATGTGTGTACGAGGTGTACGGAGCAGAGACGTGTGTGTGTACGGAGCGGAGCCGTGTGTGTACGAAGTGTATGGAGCAGAGCCCTGTGTGTGTACGAAGTGTACGGAACGGAGCCATGTGTGTATGTGGTGTACGGAGCAGAGCCGCGTGTGTACGAGGTGTACAGAGCGGAACCGCGTGTGTATGAGGTGCATGGAGCAAAGCCACATGTGTACAAGGTTTACGGAGTGGAGCCATGTGTGTACAAGGTGTACAGAGCATGGCCGCATGTGTACAACGTGTACGGAGAAGAGACACGTGTACGAGGTTTACGGAGTGAAGCCATGTGTGTACTGAATGGACCCGTGTGTGCGCGAGGTGTATGGAGTGGAGCCGTGTGTGTACGAGGCATAGAAAGTGGAACCGTGTGTGTATGAGGTGTGAGGAGCTATGCGTGTACAAGGTGTATGGTGGGGAGCATTCACACCTCTCAACCATCTCGATTTTGAGAGAGTCTGCCCTGGTCAGGAGCTTACTTTTCCCGCGGACACAGGAGTACATGGCAGGAGGAGGAGCACTTTAAAATTCGCACGTGACATTCCACCGGAAATGACGTGCTGGAAGCTGACCGGAAATGAGGTAATTTCGGCTGGAGATTGTTGCGGGACCGTGGAGGCACTTCAGGGAATGCTTCAGATCCATCACCGTGTCTCCTCCGACAGCACGGACAATGGGATCGCCTTGGACTCGGGGATGTCGGCCATGTGAGTGGATCATGATATGTCCTGCATCGGGAGGCTCAGGTGGGTACTACAATGGGAGCTGGGCTGCTATAGTATCTTTATAGAATCTTTCTCTCTCTGTTTCTTTCTCTCTCTCTGTTCTTTCTTTCTCTCTGTTATGTAGCCCCCTTCATGGTATAATACAGCCCCCCCAAAAAAATATAATGTAGCCCCTTCAGAATATAATGCAGCCCCCCTCATAGGGTAACATGCAGCCCTCCCTTATATGGGGTATCATGCTGCCCCCCTTATACGGGGTATCATGCTGCCCCCCTCATGCGGGGTATCATACTACCCCCCTCATACGTGGTATAATCTTTATTAATTTTTTTTTATATATATATAGCGCTAACATATTCCGCAGCGCTTTACAGTTTGCACACATTATCATCACTGTCCCCAATGGGACTCACAATCTAGATTCCCTATCAGTATGTTTTTAGTGTGTGGTTCGACTCGACTTTTGGTAAATTCGGGTGGTCCGAAACCCGACTCGACCTTCCCGGAGGCAAAGTCGCTCATCTCTAGTTATGATCTCTTTTTTACTATTTGGGTGGTTTGCATGCACCTCCACTTACCACTTGTAACGGGGTCTGTGATGGCCACTTTTTCAGTAACCTTTTTGTGGCACTTGTTTGTCCCCCCACAAGGCCTTTTGCTCTGTGGTGTGCCAGCCGATTGCTACAGTATGGTTTAAGCTGAGATTACCATTCCCCTTGGGTTATTTCTATAGTTATACCTCAGGTGCCATGCTCCTTTCTTTTCTTTAAATTATTTATTTTACTCTAATGTGCAATTTGATTTCTTTATAGCTTTCACTGTACTTAGAAATAATTAATTGATTTCTAGTACAGTAATTGTACATGAAAAGTGATGTGTTTTGTCATGTTTTGGACACAGTGTACATTGTGCATCGTTTTTAGTTTTACTATCATGCGCTTTGTTGCCTTACCTGTTTGGCATTGAGAGCTTATTACATGGCATCACTCTTTGTTATGTTTTCCAGTGTGGCACACTTAACTTCCTGTTGTGCAACACACATGTTCTTCTGCCCATCTACACTCATTAGGCTTGCAGTACCACTTGCGTACCTCCGTCATTTCCAGTGTGGCCCACTATGACACACACGCCGCTGACGTACTGCTGTCTGCTGCAACTTCTTTTATTATGGCCTTAAGCCTACGCCACTGACAGGTGATTCCATCGCTCTTCTACATTCACTGGTTAGCAGCATCATGTGCGTAGACACGTCATTTCCAGCAATGCCATCCACCGTGACACGCACGCCACTGACGAATTTAACTCCCTGATTATGGCCTTGTGCCTATGCCATTCGACAGGTGACTGCTTCTTAATTGTATATGGGATACTACATATATATTCCAACTTTTCGCAATGCACTTTACCCCTAAGGAAGCTACATTGCTGTGGCGTAACTCATGTGGTCCGTGGCTCTCCCCCTCTCTTCAGTTTACATTGTGGGTTGCATACCCTGTGGTTTGTATGAAATGTTTTGTTATTTTTGATAAGTTATCTCTGCTATAATCTTTATCAACATTCCACTGGAGATTATATTATATTATCTCAGGTACCCTGGTATATTTTGCACATTGTTTAAAGAATTGTTTGGCAGTAGCGTGAGCAACCCCGTTCACTATAGTTAATCTTTTGCATGTATCTTTGCTATTGCGGGAGTCAGTCTTTTTTATCCTTTTAATTATGACATGGTGAATGTGGGTCGCCCTCCCAGGTCTGTGGGGTACTCGGTACCGGGCCGGTATCAGTGGGATGTGTCACAGCAGAGGTGACCCGGACCGTGGCCCTGGGCGCCCAAGTAATAGGAAAATGTTGTGAATGGTGGGATGTAGTTAAATGAATAGTTCGTGACGCCACCTGTGGTGTTCGGCAAGGGAGGTGTTAAGCCGACGCTGCAGACAGATCCTCCAGGACAGATAGTGTGGTGCAGCAATGATGTTATAGACCTCCACAGGCAGGGCTGTTATCCCAGGGCAGTGTAGATGTGGGGACACTTAGATGGTGTAGTGTCTGGCGCAGGGGGATGCAGCAGTGCCAGGCGGATGGGCGCAGGAAGGAATGGAGGACACCAGGGCATATAGTTCCAAAGCTTTACTCACAGTCCGTAGTGCCCGCTTCTGTGCCATGTCCTCCGGGTCAGGGACGCAGTCAACCTCCAGGCAAGATGGAAAGCTCCCTTCCACACTCCGCCAACTTATGTGCCTTTTCTGAACGTCTCCTCTATAGCGCCTTTAAGTGTGAAGATCTCCTAGTACTGTGTTACACTGGAGTTCCTCCTGACAGATGTTCCCAAGAACTCTACTTGCACGGCAGACAGCTGCAGCCTGCTTCAGGGACTCTCTACTCCTGAGTCCCGGCTCTCTATCAGTGTTGCTGTTGTGCCCTCAAGTCTTAGATGGGAGTAGTGCATTTACAGCCCACTACTCCACCGGTGTCTGCTGCAGAACCGTTAGTGTTCATACAACCTCGGGGACCGGGCCCCGGCCTTGCGCTTAGAACTTCTAGGCAGTGTTCTTCCTCTAACCTACGTCCTCTGTGTTCCCTTTTACTCCTACGTTCCGTACTCGTCTTTTCCCTTCTATGGAAGCTCAGGCTTCAGTTCAATGTCCTTCTCCTTCTTTCCTTTCCCGTGCCAGCTGGCTCAGGTCACTGAGGCAGCTGCAGCACTCCTTCCTCCATCCCTCTTCCAGGGATCCCCACTCCTCCCGAGTGGCTTCCTCTCTCCTACTCCACCTCTGAACTCAACTGAACCTCAATCCTGGAACAGTCCCGCTCTTTTATATGTATTCTAAACTCCACCCACCTCCCAGCACGTCTAGTGTTCCAAGCGGGGAACCACCAAAGGTGCTCTGCCTCTCTCTAAGCAAGGAGCCGCAATGTGGTCTTGCTGAACTACGCTATTGTGTGGGGTGAGAGTGTTGGAGCGTGGTCAGGAGACTCCAACTAACCTGGATGGTGGGGCACGACACCTTAGGAGAAGGTGCAGTACCTCTGTGGCGACTGAGCCTCAGGTGCGCCACAAATGTGCTTTGTTGCAAAAGGTATTCCCTCAAAGATATTTTAATTGTTTTTATGTGTATTTTTGTGTTTGTTTTTTGTATCAATAAAGTATTTCTTTCTTTTTTGGATATTTTACAATAGATTATGAAGCGCACATTTTATCTGGCAGACACTGAGTTTGAATGTTTTTTCTTTAAACAAAAAATGTGTAATTGAAATGCAGCACCTGCAATATGAAATTTGAACAACATCCCCGCACATGAATGGGAATATAGAGGCATAGACACAGTATAAATTAAAACATTTATATTTAAGCATTTTAACATAATTGACTCCCAAACAAGGAATCCTCATTGGTAAAAAAAACAGGGTGTAAAGAGACCAGGAATATAATTGTGCCACCAAAATAGCAATAATGCAAATACAAATTCAGGAGTATACACAATACTCTATATAGCAGTAAAAAATTAAAGTGCTTCGTGCCTATATGTTGCAATGTAAATTACCAATATATCAAAAATTAAGTGCTACCAGCCCTGATTGTATCCGATTAGATATAAATGACTATGTGCAAATGCACAATCATAACAAATATACAATGAATGGCCAGCTAATGAAATAAAGTGCGCAGTGCCTTGTTACTGAAATATACCGGCCAAAAATTGCCTAATTAATCCTGGGTTGCAGGATGTTTCAATGGAGAATAGAGAGATTTCTATACAATATAAAAATGCTGTTCATAAAAAAAAATAATTATGGTGGAATAGGACAACACTTGAGAATTATTTATCCCATAATATTGTACCAAGAGGTTTAAGAGTGCAACTGTATCCCTCATTTGATTTGGATGATGCTGATTTAATTCATAGATGGAAACAAGCTGCTAATTTATGTTCCCTTGAATTCATGAAGATCATTATAGAAAAAAATACTATTTCTATGGATGTCCTCGATAAGGAGATAGATGATCTCCATAAAGTTTTAAAGAGACAGTTGTCTATACATAAAATGGAGGATTTCATTAAATCCCTAGAAAAAGAAACAGATATATGGGAACAGGATATTAGTCAGTTGAAATTAAAGAAATTTACAAGGGATTTGACTGATTTTGAGACTGGGAAAATCTGCAGATGGCAGTTGCCTAAAAAGAAATCGGGTAAAGTTTCCCCACAGGGGGATAGTGTTAATCGGGAGCAAACATCATATGCAGAAAGCAGTACCTCATGTAGTGAGGCAGAAAGTACAAGTGAACTGCGGACAAGGAACAGAACTCGCTACAGAGATAATAGGAGATGCCCTGATATATTCCACAGAAAAAATACGAGACAAGGGAGTGATAAATCCAAGGTAATCAATTTATCAGATCATATTTTGACCAATTCTTAGATTAGTTTGTTGGAAAAAGGCTTAACTTTCTCCCCTTCTTTAAATTTAGATAAGTTCAAAGTAGTCAAAGACCTTCATTTATTTGCACGCAAGGTAATCTTGCAAAAGTTGCATTATAAAACGGATATGGATTCTTTATTTCCTACGGAAGCTGAAAAAGAGGCTTTGAAAGTTTTGGAGGAATTGATGGAGCAAAATAAAGAGGATGAAGAGGGTAAGTTCCCTATGCATCTCATTACTAAATTTACAAGATTTCCATGTTTGAGCACATGCTCAGCTGTGGAAATCTTTACAAAAATGGTAATCAAGGACGTAGACGCTCTTCCTCATATTCCAGGTTGGAAATCTAATATTACTGCTGATGAGAACAGAGCTTTAAAAGATTTACAGTCACTTGATGACATAGTCATCAAGTAGGCTGATAAAGACGGCAACACTGTTGTCTGGCCTAAAACGATGTATTTGAGGCAGGCTGAGAAAATTCTAAGTGATACGACATGTTATAAAATATTGCACTTTAATCCATTGACCCAATTCCAACAAAAACTAATTGGTATTTTAGAATCGGCTTATCAGGAGGAGGTGATTCCTAAAAGATTGGTGGAAGTGATTACTAAATTGCTTCCCAAGTTAGCAACATTCTATCTTCTACCTAAGTTGCATAAGAATCCTATAGACCCACCGGGAAGGCCAATTGTTGCAGGAATTGGTAGCCTCAATGAGATTATCTGTACAGTTATAGATTTCAGCAAAGAGCAAACAGATGAACGACATACTAGGGCGCACAAATCACCACATTACCAGACGGAGCTCTTTATCTGAAGTATTGCGGCATATGATTCAGTCAAAAAATGGAGGTGCTTGCATGAAAAAACATGAATGTTTCAATGTGAAGCAAAAAAAGAAGAAATATGCAGCACTCACCAATGTAGCTGAAAAACTGTGAGTCTTTATTTCACATAATTTCCATCAAATGTGTGGACATGCAGGACGTGGTGGAATGCTAGGGGAGGGAGGTGCCGAACGACGGCCGTTTCGCGATTACTCGCTTCTACGGGTCCACCTGGACCCGTAGAAGCGAGTAATCGCGAAACGGCCATCGTCCGGCACCTCCCTCCCCTAGCATTCCTCCACGTCCTGCATGTCCACACATTTGATGGAAATTATGTGAAATAAAAACTCACAGTTTTTCAGCTACATTGGTGAGTGCTGCATATTTCTTCTTTTTTTTGCTTCACAGTTATAGATTTCTATTTGCAACTTTTGGTACAGACTCTGCCTATATATATTAAGGATACCTCCTCTATGTTGTGTAGATTAGACTCTTTGCAGCTAGAGGGAGATGCGGTTTTGGTACAGCGGATGTGGAAGCTCTTTATTCCTCTATCAGGCATGAAGATGGTCTGATGGCTTTCTCTCATTACCTACATGAAAGTAATCTGGAGGTTAATTTAGTGAATTGGATTCTCATTTTAATGAGATTTGTCCTTGAACACAATGTTTTTATTTTTAATAAGGACATTTTTTTGCAGAAGCAAGGGACTGTGATGGGGGCCACTTGTGCCCCCTCATGTGCCAACTTGTTTATAGGATTTTGGGAGTGATTAATTTTTGATGAAGGCTATGATTCTGGTATGGATGTACAAGGATGGAGTCGATATATCGATGACATCCTTTTCATCTGGGAGGGTACTAATGAGGATCTGGTGTCATTAATGACAAATCTTAATGACAATAAGTTTAATATTAAATTGACTTATGAATATGGAAAAACTGTCAATTTTCTTGATTTGCAGATTATAACCCTCCCAGATGGAAGAGTAGTGAAGGATGTATACAGAAAGTCTACTGCGACTAATACACTGTTACACGCATCATCCTACCATCACAAATCCACAATCAATGGGATACCTACAGAGCAGTTTATGAGGATCAAAAAAATATGGACTAGAGACACAGATTTTGAGCTTCAAGCATCTGATTTAGCTCGGAGATTTGAAGACCGAGGGTACAGTAAAAAACAAATCAAAAAAGGATATAAAAAAGCGTCAGGCTTGACAAGAGATGCATTGTTATATAACAATATAAGGCAAAAAGACTTTCCTCTCAAGAAGAAGCAAATTAGATTCATAACAGAATATATAATAAGCAATGGCCAGAATTAACAGATATTATTCGAAAACATTGGGGAATTTTACAAGCGGATCCTGTACTGAAAAATATTCTATCTGAATATCTATCTAATGTACCCAGACGTTCACATAATTCAAAAGATATACTGATTAAAAGTCATTTCACAAATGTAACACCAAAATCATTTTTGGAACAGAAAGGGTTTTTCCCATGCAATTCATGTAAGGCATGTCTGAATCACTTTAAGAGCAAATGTTTTCAAAATTATGATGGTACGAAGATTTATCAGATATGGAAAAGGCTTTCATGTGACTCCAAGAGGGTGATTTATCACGCCCAGTGCCCCTGTGGAAAGGTCTATGTGAGTTTGACAACACGAGAGATTAGAATCAGAACCAGGGAGCATGTAGAGACATAGAAAATTCAGTCACTGTGGAAAATTTAAGTACTCTCAGGACATTGCCCAGGCATTTTAAACTCTGTCATAATTCAGATCCCAAGGGTCTTAAAATACAAGCCATAGATCAAGTTGTGTTGGGACCAAGGGGAGGGAATTTGGGTAAAATTCTGGCACAAATAGAGAGTAAATGAATCTATTTGTTGGGGACCATGGCTCCACAAGGTCTTAATGAGTGTTTTTGCTTTTATGCATTCTTGTAATTTGGGGTATGTGTAAAATTATTTATATTGGATTTTTCTCTCTCCATTATCCATTCTGTTTTATTATATGTTTGTGTGTTGTTTTTATTTATTGCTTTGTTCTTTGCTTACTTTAGTGCTTTATTATGTGCATCCCATATTCATTGTGATTCATCTTTCCGGATATTCATAAGAGGCCGATAGATATCTTAAAAGAAGAAAACAATGCAAGATTCAAGAAATTCAAGGACTTGCTGGATTTATGGCAATATATGTGTCTGGCCGTTTAAATGATGTCTTTGTCCTTGTAATTTATAAGATTGAATTTAGAGGGTTGCTTTATGTTTTATTAATGTTTTGTCTGTAGTAGGGATTTACATTATGATAGGAATGAAGTTAGTTTTTATGTGCCTTTTGTAGATTTCACTAATGTGGAGTGTAATATAGAATTATTGTTGCACATTATTAGGACTATATATATATTTGTATAATTATTATAGATTCATTATGTATTGCAATGTCACTTATTGTATATTATAAGTATTACACTTATTTGGGCACTTATGTAAAGTAAGAATCATGTATTTTTGTTATGTCATTATATTCATATGTCACTTTCCCAATAGTGATTTAGTTGATTGCGCTGATCATGAGAACCCACATTGTTTGAACTCGGTGTTCTGACAGTGCATGCGTGGTCTGGAACAATCCTCTGACTTACGGCAGTGCCTAGATGGGTTTGCAGTACGTTCCACGCCTGCGTCCCAGGTGCGCTGAGCCGGAAGTCATATTTTCAACAGCGGGGAGAGTTTGTGAGACTGCGCATGCGCAAATTACGGCTGATCACACCAACGCTGAACTCAGCTGTGGTAATGATATTTAAGAGGCACCTTTTGCATGCACTTACATACAGTTGTGGCCAAAAGTATTAACACCCCTGCAATTTTGTCAGATAATACTCAGTTTCTTCCTGAAAATGACTGCAAACACAAATTCTTTGGTATTATTATCTTCATTTAATTTGTCTTAAATGAAAAAACACAAAAAGAATTGTCCTAAAGCTAAATTGGATATAATTCCACACCAAACATAAAAAAGAGGGTGGACAAAAGTATTGGCATTGTTCGAAACATCAGGTGATGCTTCTCTAATTTGTGTAATTAACAGCACCTGTAACTTACCTGTGGCACCTAACAGGTGTTGGCAATAATTAAATCACACTTGCAGCCAGTTGACATGGATTCAAGTTGACTCAACCTCTGTCCTGCGTCCTTGTGTGTACCACATCGAGCATGGAGAAAAGAAAGAAGTCCAAAGAACTGTCTGAGGACTTGAGAAACCAAATTTTGAGGAAGCATGAGCAATCTCAAGGCTACAAGTCCATTTCCAAAGACCTGAATGTTCCTGTGTCTACCGTGCGCAGTGTCATCAAGAAGTTTAAAGCCCATGGCACTGTGGCTAACCTCCCTAGATGTGGACGGAAAAGAAAAATTGACAAGAGATTTCAACGCAAGATTTTGCGGATGTTGGATAAAGAACCTCGACTAACATCCAAACAAGTTCAAACTGCCCTACAGTCCGAGGGTACAGCAGTGTCAACCCGTACTATCCATCGGCGTCTGAATGAAAAGGGACTGTATGGTAGGAGACCAAGGAAGACCCCACTTCTTACCCCAAGACATTAAAAAGCAAGGCTGGAGTTTGCCAAAACTTACCTGAAAAAGCCTAAAACGTTTTGGAAGAATGTTCTCTGGTCAGATGAGACAAAAGTAGAGCTTTTTGGGCAAAGGCATCAACATAGAGTTTACAGGAGAAAAAAAGAGGCATTCAAAGAAAAGAACACGGTCCCTACAGTCAAACATGGCGGAGGTTCCCTGATGTTTTGGGGTTGCTTTGCTGCCTCTGGCACTGGACTGCTTGACCGTGTGCATGGCATTATGAAGTCTGAAGACTACCAACAAATTTTGCAGCATAATGTAGGGCCCAGTGTGCGAAAGCTGGGTCTCCCTCAGAGGTCATGGGTCTTCCAGCAGGACAATGACCCAAAACACACTTCAAAAAGCACTAGAAAATGGTTTGAGAGAAAGTACTGGAGACTTCTAAGGTGGCCAGCAATGAGTCCAGACCTGAATCCCATAGAACACCTGTGGAGAGATCTAAAAATGGCAGTTTGGAAAAGGCACCCTTCAAATATCAGGGACCTGGAGCAGTTTACCAAAGAAGAATGGTCTAAAATTCCAGCAGAGCATTGTAAGAAACTCATTGATGGTTACCGGAAGCGGTTGGTCGCAGTTACTTTGGCTAAAGGTTGTGCAACCAAGTGTTAGGCTGAGAGTGCCAATACTTTTATCTGGCCCATTTTTGGAGTTTTGTGTGAAATGATCAATGTTTTGCTTTTTGCTTCATTCTCTTTTGTGTTTTTTATTTAAGGGCAAATTAAATGAAGATAATAATACCAAAGAATTTGTGTTTGCAATCATTTTCAGGATGAAACTGAGTATTATCTGACAAAATTGCAGGGGTGTCAATACTTTTGGCCACAACTGTATACTGTGTCTATGCCTCTATATTCCCATTCACTCTGCAATAGTAGGACTCATCACAGGAGGAGATGAAAGAGAGTACAGAGACACTAACCAAGCTTTTGTGGAGTGGTGTCAGAGGAACCACCTTAGGATTAATTCCGGGAAGACCAAGGAATTGGTGGTGGACTTTCGCAAGGGCAAAAATCCACCAGTAGTGGTGAATAGTGTTGAGCATTCCGATACCGCAAGTATCGGGTATCGGCCGATACTTGCTGTATCGGAATTCCGATACCGACTTCCGATATTTTTTCAATATCGGAAGTCGGCATCGGAATCGGAAGTTCAAAGTTGATTGACAGCCGAAATGACGTCATCATGATGCGCGGTGTGTGCGCGCATCATGATGCGCCGTCATTTTGGGCCTTCCGGGGGTCTCTGCCGGCCTGCCGGGGGGCTGTGTGGACTGCCCGGGGTCTGTACCGGCCTGCCGGGGGGCTGTGCCGACCTGCCGGTGGTCTGTGCACCCTGTGGGGGTCTGTACCGGCCTGCCGGGGGGCTGTGCCGGCCTGCCGGTGGTCTGTGCACCCTGTGGGGGTCTGTACCGGCCTGCCGGGGGGCTGTGCCGGCCTGCCGGGGGGCTGTGATGATGTCCGGGGGTCTGTGCAAGCATCGTCCGATGGGACTATAAGTCCCATCTGGCGATGCCTGCTACCATGACAGTGATTGACACATTAGCCAACGATGGGACAGTAGTAGTCCCATCATCCGGCTAATGTGTTAAATGTTAAAAAAAAAAAAAAAAATACTACATACATACTACATACATACTACATGCATGCTACATACATACTACATGCTACATACATACTACATATATACTACATGCTACATACATACTACATATATACTACATGCATGCTACATACATACTGCATGCTACATACATACTACATACTACATACATACCACATATATACTACATACATACTACATGCATGCTACATACATACCACATACATGCTACATACATACTACATACATACCACATATATACTACATACATACTACATGCATGCTACATACATACTACATACATACTACATACATACTACATGCATACTACATGCATAACACATATATACTACATGCATGCTACATACATACTACATGCTACATACATACATATATACTACATACATACTACATACATACTACATGCATGATACATACATACTACATGCTACATACATACTACATATATACTACATGCATGCTACATACATACTACATGCTACATACATACTACATATATACTACATACATACTACATACATACTACATGCATGATACATACATACTACATGCTACATACATACTACATATATACTACATGCATGCTACATACATACTACATGCTACATGCTAAATACATACAACATATATACTACATACATACTACATACATACTACATACATACTACATACATACTACATACATGCTACATACATACTGCATGCTACATACACACTACATACATACCACATACATACTACATACATACTACATACATACTACATGCATGCTACATACATAACACATATATACTACATGCATGCTACATACATACTACATGCTACATACCACATACATACTACATACATACTACATACATACTACATGCATGCTACATACATACTACATGCTACATACATACTACATGCATGCTACATACATACTACATGCTACATACATACTACATATATACTACATACATACTACATACATACTACATGCATGCTACATACATACTGCATGCTACATGCATGCTACATACATACTACATACATACTACATGCTACATACATACCACATATATACTACATACATACTACATACAATACATTCATACAATACATACATAGACATACAGTACATATAACATAGAGTAACATACTTACCAATACTTGTCACATTGTTCCCCGAAGCCATTGTCTTTTACGGAATAAATATTAACATAACAAACCACAAAAATACTCACCCACGATCCGAAGCAGTCCACGAGTGTGTCCCACGAAGATCTTGGGTAGAGAACTGCAGCATCAGCTGACGCTGCCGTTCTCTACGGGCTGCAGGAATCCAATGACGGAAGGTAGGTATCCTTCCGCACTGTATTCCTCCGCCACTTAAAAAAAAAAAAGTCCCTAGTCTCACTTTATGCCATTGCTGCGTGGGAAATTCCCACACAGCAATGGCATAAAGTGAGACTAGGGACTCTTTTTTTTTTAAGTGGCGGAAGAATACAGTGCGGAAGGATACCTACCTTCCGTCATTGGATTCCTGCAGCCCGTAGAGAACGGCAGCATCAGCTGATGCTGCAGTTCTCTACCCAAGATCGTCGTGGGACACACTCGTGGACTGCTTCGGATCGTGGGTGAGTATTTTTGTGGTTTGTTATGTTAATATTTATTCCGTAAAAGACAATGGCTTCGGGGAACAATGTGACAAGTATTGGTAAGTATGTTACTCTATGTTATATGTACTGTATGTCTATGTATGTATTGTATGAATGCATTGTATGTAGTATGTATGTAGTATATATGTGGTATGTATGTAGCATGTAGTATGTATGTAGCATGCATGTAGCATGCAGTATGTATGTAGCATGCATGTAGTATATATGTAGTATGTATGTGGTATGTATGTAGCATGTAGTATGTATGTAGCATGCATGTAGTATGTATGTAGTATGTATGTAGCATGCATGTAGTATATATGTAGTATGTATGTAGCATGTAGTATGTATGTAGCATGCATGTAGTATATATGTAGTATGTATGTAGCATATATGTAGTATGTATGTAGCATGTAGTATGTATGTAGCATGCAGTATGTATGTAGCATGCATGTAGTATATATGTAGTATGTATGTAGCATATATGTAGTATGTATGTAGCATGTAGTATATATGTAGTATGCATGTTGCATGCATGTAGTATATATGTAGTATGTATGTTGCATGTAGTATATATGTAGTATGCATGTTGCATGCATGTAGTATATATGTAGTATGTATGTTGCATGTAGTATATATGTAGTATGTATGTTGCATGTAGTATATATGTAGTATGTATGTTGCATGTAGTATATATGTAGTATGAATGTAGCATGTATGTAGTATGTAGTATGAATGTAGCATGTATGTAGTATGCATGTTGTATGAATGTAGCATGTATGTAGCATGTAATTTTTTTTTTTTTTTTTTTTTACATTCAACACATTAGCCGGATGATGGGACTACTACTGTCCCATCATTGGCTAATGTGTCAATCACTGTCATGGTAGCAGGCATCGCCCGATCGGACTCGTAGTCCCATCGGACCATGCCTGCACAGACCCCCGAAGCCTGCACAGACCACCGGCAGGCCGGCACAGCCCCCCGGCAGGCCGGCACAGCCCACCGGAGCCTGCACAGACCACCGGCAGGCCGGCACAGCCCCCCGGCAGGCCGGCACAGCCCACTGGAGCCTGCACAGACCACCGGCAGGCCGGCACAGCCCCCCAGCAGGCCGGCACAGACCACTAGAGCCTGCACAGACCCCCTGGCAGGCCGGCACAGCCCCCCGAAAGGCCCGTACAGACCCCAGAGAGGCTGTACAAGGCAAAAACAGGGTTTTTCTTATTCCGATACCGGAAGTCCCATAGACTTGAATGGGACTTCCGGTATCGGAATCGGCGATACCGATACTTTTTTTTAAGATCGGCCGATCCATTCTGATCCGATACTTTGAAGTATCGGACGGTATCGCTCAACTCTAGTGGTGAACATTCAGGGAAATGACATTGAGATAGTCGACACCTATAAGTACCTTGGTGTGATCCTCAATAATAAGCTTGACTGGGCCCATCACTTGGATGCAGTGTACAGGAAGGGCCAAAGCAGGCTTTATCTGCTCAGAAGGCTGAGAGCCTTCGGAGTAATAGGGGCACTCCTTGCATCCTTCTTCAACTCTGTTGTGGCATCAGTCATCTTCTTTGGTGTGGCATGCTGGGGTAGTGGCATATCAACCAGGGACAGGAATAGGCTGGGCAAACTGATTAGAAGGGCCAGCTCTGTCCTGGGATGCCCCCTTGACCCAGTTCAGGAAGTAGGCGACAGGAGGATACTGGCCAAGGTGAGCTACATGGAGTGGAATGATTCCCATCCCATGCATGAGACCGTGACAAAGATGTGCAGTACTGTCAGTGACCGGCTACTTCATCCTAAATGTGAGAGGGAGCGCTATTGAAAGTCCTTCCTTCCTGCTGCAGCTAGGCTGTATAACCAGCACTGTCCAAAACGGAGAACGACCCAAACAGAGAACTGATAGATCCAAAGTTGTGACAGTCCGGTTACATTTTTTTTTTTTTTCCGTATATGTACCTACTGTCAATGTAATGCCTTTATGCATCTGTATCTGTACTTGTTCCTGCCTTGCTGCTGTAATGCTCTGAATTTCCTCATGGTGGGACTATTAAAGGATTATCTTATCTTATCTTATGTGTGGGGATGATGTTGTTCAAATTGCCTTTTGGGAGGTGGTTGAATTGTTGTAAGTGGACTGTGTTTGATGACCTGCAATATGTAGTATATTTATTGTTGTGATCAATCACTGCTGCTGCCAATAAATATCTCTTTCTTTCCATGTCAATTAAATCTCTATCTTATTCTCATTTCACATGTAGATCAGGAGAGCAATCTGTCAGATGTTACATGTCTCACACTGACAATGCCCTCTTTCATTTAATATAAGCTCTGGAGGCATATTCTCAGGGAGATCTATGTCCAACCCATAGATCTTAACAGCTCATTTACATATTAAGAAAAATGTGGATTTCATGAAAATAAGTCATTGGATCACTAATATCAACGTAATGTCAACCTTCTATGATCAGCATGCCCATATAGAGACAACTTAGGAGAGTTGATCCTACTGACAGATGCCTTTTAAGAATTACTATATCTGTTTTTATGTTAGGAGCATTAATTATAAAATTAAGAACTGTAGCATGCCAATCCCTAATGAAGTGTGATATACTCAATGTCAGGATTTGGTTCTGCTTGCTGGTTCCAGCAGTCATCACATGACCACTTAGGTACGATTTTTATACTCAGTCATTTTCCAATTCGCTTTACTTCCTGCTACTCAATAATTAGAGGCTGTAATTTTTTATTTAACATTGAGAGAATCAGGAAGAGAAGCTAGCTGCCATGTGACTGCAAGTATGTACATCACGATTTAGCGTCCATATAATGACTATTCAAACCACTTAAGCTGTGTATATGAGGGGGCACGTAAGACTTAGGCTGGTTTCACACTTGCGTTTTTTTGCGCTGTATTTTTGCGCAAAAAAACGCATACGGTTTTTTCCTATCTTTTACATGGATGCGCATACACATGCATTTGTACGCGTTTGTATGCGCATGCGTTTTTTTGTAGTGTGCGCTCGGGCGCACAAAATGCATCTTGTTGCATTTTTTCTGCGTCCGACCTGCCCCAAAAAAATGCGCCTAAACCCACAAAAAAAGTGTGAAAGTAGCCTAAGGTGTATAAAAACCTAGACTCTCCTCTGGATACATTATGTTTTTTAGGATACATCTGTCCCATAAAATCCATGGGAATGTTACACTATATATTGTATACTGTTGTAGATCAGCTCTCTCGGTTGCACATGGATGTAGTCAGTGGAACACTGCACCTATAAGGATGCTCTTGGTTTATTAGTAAAGCATAAACCAAGGTCTTAAGCACAAATATAAATACGGTCCTTTGGACAAAACAGCAACACAAAACGGTAGCACTTGAGTGGGGGTCAGCCCACTCAGGGTTAACAATGTCCTTACACAAACATTATGTGGACAAACACTCTCCTGGAGCCTCTCCAAGTCCTCAACAACAAAGACTAAAGGCCCCATTGCACATAACGATGTCCCAGCGATCCCACTGACGTGGGTGGGATTGCTGGGACATCGTTAGGATGATCGCTAATGAGCTGTCACATAGACAGCCCCTCCAGCGATCAGGACCAGCGAGCAAGCTGGTTTCCAATGTAAACAGCGGGTATCTAAGAGCCACGCGGCTCTTGGATACCCGCTGTTTACATTGGAAACCAGAGTCCAGCGTCGCTGATCGCTGGTCTCTCGCTGCCACACACAGCGATACGTGCTGGCCAGTGGGAGACCAACGATCAAAAAACGGCCCAGGACGATGGAGCGCGATCAGCGATACCCGGCAGGGGGGCCGGTCGCTGATCCCCGTCACACACAGCGGGCCTTAACCCTGGAGCTCAGCTATTTAAAGTCAGACCATGTGACTCCCCATCATGTGACTGATCACATGATCTTGACATCATAAAAGTCCTGTAATGACATTGAAGCGGGAGATACGTGAACACCCTCCCTCCCGCTCTATGGAGGTCCACTAAAACCAGATATAACGACTCGACACATGGTGTGCTGGAGGAAAAGATCCTGGTTTTACATCACTGATATCATCATGCACAGTGACATGTATCTCCCCTCCATCACTTCACCAGTCACTCTCTCATGTATCCCCCCCCCCCCTCTGCTCAAAGCCGGGGGTTTTGGCACCTTCACTGGTTAAGCAGAGGACTCTGTCACAAAACATTAGAATGCTGTTTTGTTTGAATACAAGTTACTTGTTAGATTATTTCTATTACGGAATTTTTTTTTTGAATTAATGAAAGTCTTTTATATTTTCAATGAAATTCAGTTTCTTGTGGTGTTTTTAAAAGGATATTAGCCTTCTTAGTTTTATTGAATATATTTTCCTAATGTTGTAATAACAACACTGCTGGATGCCATTAAAGCAAAGTGTTATTATCCAGAGTGTCAGCAGAAAACAGACTCAACATTTCTGTATATTTACCAGTACTTCCACCAATGAATTATTTTTATTAATCTTTTTAAGAAGTAAAAGTTTAAAAATCCTAAAGAAATTAGTCTTATGTATTACGTCATTAAATTCCCATTACTATGCATCAGTTTAATATTTATTATATACACTAGTTTCTTATTGAACCCTTTACTTGCCTTTATGCACTGGTATAGGCAAATCTGACTTCTCAGTGGATATGGCACAGAATTCTACATTTATTGATAAATGTAATAAAAGTTACAATACAGGCCTATGGACATGGTGCCTAACATATGCAATCCAATCTATTATGCAGGCTGTAGCTTTCCTAAATCTTATTTTGGGAAAAGAAGATTGACAAAACCTCTCTCACTGTATACCATCTTAGAAATGCAAATATTCAGGAGCCCAATAACATCCTATATCTTTAATTTTACTGAAGCAAATTTACTGTACTTCTCAATGGGAATTAGCAGCCTACCTAAAGTAAAGCCACTAGTCCTTGAGGTCATCTTACCAAGTTGGGGATACAATAGTCTAAAGGGCATGTCACACTAAGAGATATCGCTAGCAATATCGCTATAACTAGTGACGTTATAGCGATATTGCTAGCGATATCTCTGTGTCTGATACTTACCTACGACCGGCTCCCCCGCTGGTTATCGCTGATCGCGCGAGAACGTTCAGGACTGTTTCTTCTCGTCAGCTTCCTGTGGCGCTTCCTGCTGTGAGGACGAGCGACGCGTGGAGCCGGGCGGGAGGATGCAGGATCTCCTGGTGTGACAGGTAAGTAGCGATCCCCGTCCCCAGCGATGTCGCTAGTGAGATCTGCCTATGTGGCAGCTCACTAGCGACCACTTAGCGATGTACCAGTGATCCTGACCGCGTCATATCGCTGGTCGGGATCGCTGGTACATCGCTAAGTGTGACAGTACCTTTAGGCTAGATTCACACATCCATGTGAAGGTTATCAAAACCAAAGTGTCAACTTAACTGCATTAACTCCTTCCGCATCCTGAGGTAACATGCTTTCACTTTCTCTCCACTTGTATTTATACTTATAGGGTTAGCTGCTGCCTTACTTCACACTAAGTGCACATTGGCTATGCAGCCTCCCATTCATACTTATTATATACTAAGTGATTAGTTTACCGCATTATATCTTTGCGCAATGCCTAAGGGGATTTTTATCATCCATACATGTTAACTGTATTGCACTTTAATTTTTACCATTTGTATTTGCACAATTGTGCTTTTCATAATGATTCAGCAAAGCACTGGCTCTCATTTGCATTATTTGCACTGAACTTCCCCCTTGGCATTGTTTTGTACATGCACTTCTTGCACTTTTTCTGCATGGTACCCCTGATGTGAATATGAACCTTTTTTTGTAGTGTCCTCACTTTTTATTATTGTATTGATTCTTATATTCATTTTTAAATCATGTCTCAATTAAGATTATTACATTTTAGGTATGGCTTCTTTTTCGTTTTTTGATGTCTCTATATTGAAGCTGTCTATTTTCTAGGCTATCTGCTTTTTTGAATATTAACTGCATTCTAGCTGGATCCATTTATTAGTTCCATTTCTTTTCACCAAAGAGATGGGCTTGCTTCCAAGCCCATTAAAAAAACAAGCAAAAAATCCATGAGACACTGATGCAAATGTAATATGCTACAGGTACTGAGGCTGTCGCCACGGATCCGAGACAGACCAAGAGTTAAAGAGTTTATTTACAGGTACTTTACTCTCCACACAGAGAGAAGCAATGGGGGGTTAAATGAGACAGAGTAAACAGAAAAAAATGCAAAACAGACAAAAGAAGGCCATTAAACAGTTATGCATTGTTTAAACGGTTAAACTGGGATTTTTATAACTTATCAGTCCGGGGAAAGCTTGATTGAAGGGGTCTCTTTCTCCCACGTTGGCACCGACAACAGCAGCACTTGCAGTCTCTGTAGTCTCTCCTCTGGATAAAGCTAGAACCTCAGGAGTTAAAACAAGGAGTTGGAAGACGCTGCTGACCTGAGTCTCCCCTGCTCTGAGTCTCCATATGATATCCCGGCTGTCCTTCCACAAGAACAATATTGTGCTTACTGGGAAGTCTCTCTGCCACACTCAGGGGCTCCGGCCTGACACCGTGGTCATCGGACCTGCGCGCTCGGGTCACTGTCTCTGCACTGTCAGGGGGGAGGTCTCCTCTGGTCACGGAGGATACCGAGTCCATGTACTCACATACAGCGTTCTCTATGTCTTGTACTACAGTCCCAGTCCTCTGATGGGGAGTTCTCTCTATCTGGGAACACGGTGCTGCAGTCTGATCTCTGTCTAGTGAGCTCTGCTCTGTCTCTGGAGCGCTCAGCTTTCACGCCCTCAGCCTGCACAGCTTCCAGTCCATCGCCGCTTCTCTTCCCTCACTGCCCCTTACAGTCACATGGTGCAGTTGGTCCAGGTCCAGGCCAGAAAGTCTCCCCCCCGGCAACCCTTCTACCCAGCTAAGTGGTTCCGGACACGGCGCAGGGGAGGTAACACCCTTTGGGCTCTTCTTCCTCTTCACCCTCTTACACTCCCCATCTCTTTTTGCTTGCCATTCCACGGGCGAGATTTTCAGTAATTCTTGTTGACAGTCTTCCAATCCCTGAACAATTTGCTGCCAGACGAATTGGTCTTGGCTATAGCGAGTGGGGGGTAGACCGGCAGTTGAATGCTCAGAGCGTCGTAAATCAGAAGGAGCAGCCGTGTCATCCATTATGGGAGGAACGTGGGCTGGGGTTGCTCCCACTGTGTTGGCAGTTTCAGGCACCAGCCCCCCTTCCATGTCCATGATTAAGGAATCCAAGAAACGCTATGAAGCTTTATAGATGCTTGCCTCTTTTTTTTAACAAATGTATAACATACATGATTTTGTGAAACTGATATACAGTTAGGTCCATATATATTTCGACAGAGACAACATTTTTCTAATTTTGGTTCTAGACATTACCACAATGAATTTTAAACAAAACAATTCAGATGTGGTTAAAGTTCAGACTTTCAGCTTTCATTTGAGGGTATCCACATTAAAATTGGATGAAGGGTTTAGGAGTTTCAGCTCCTTAACATGTGCCACCCTATTTTAAAGGGACCAAAAGTAATTGGACAATTGACTCCAAGGCTATTTCATGGACAGGTGTGGGCAATCCCTTCGTTATGTCATTCTCAATGAAGCAGATAAAAGGCCTTGAGTTGATTTGAGGTGTGGTGCTTGCATTTGAAAGGTTTTGCTGTGAAGGAAACATGCGATCAAAGAAGCTCTCCATGCAGGTGAAACAAGCCATCCATAAGCTGCAAAAACAGAAAAAATCCATCCGAGAAATTGCTACAACATTAGGAGTGGCAAAATCTACAGCTTGATACATCCTGAGAAAGAAAGAAAGCACTGGTGAACTCATCAATGCAAAAAGACCTGGGTGCCCACGGAAGACAACAGTGGTGGATGATCGCACAACAGCCAACCAAGTGACCAACACTCTCCAGGAGGTAGGCGTATCAATATAATAAATAATAATCTTTATATAGCGCTAACATATTCCGCAGCGCTTTACAGTTTTGCACATATTTTCATCACTGTCCCTGATGGGGCTCACAATCTAAATTCCCTATCAGTATGTCTTTGGAGTGTGGGAGGAAACCAGAGTGCCCGGAGGAAACCCACGCAAACATGGGGAGAACATACAAACTCCTTCCCAAATATCCAAATCTACCATAAAGAGAAGACTGCATGAAAGTAAATACAGAGGGTTCACTACACGGTGCAAGCCACTCATAAGCATCAAGAATAAAAAGGCTAGACTGGACTTTACTAAAAAACATCTAAAAAAGCCAGCACAGTTCTGGAAGAACATTCATTGGACAGTTGAAACCAAGATCAACCTCTACCAGAATGATGGAAAGAGAAAAGTATGGCGAAGACATGGTACAGCTCATGATCCAAAGCATACCACATCATCTGTAAAACACGTCGGAGGCAGTGTGATGGCTTGGGCATGCATGGCTGCCAGTGGCACTGGGTCACTAGTCTTTATTGATGATGTGACACAGGACAGAAGCAGCCGAATGAATTCTGAGGTATTCAGAGCCATACTGTGTGATCAGATCCAGCCAAATGCAGCCAAACTGATTGGTCGTCGTTTCATACAACAAATAGACAGTGACCCAAAACATAAATCCAAAGCAACACAGGAGTTTATTAAAGCAAAGAAGTGGAATATTCTTGAACGGCCAAGTCAGTCACCTGATCTCAACCCAATTGAGCATGCATTTCACATGTCAAAGACTAAACTTCAGACAGAAATGCCCACAGACAAACAGCAACTGAAAACCACCACAGTGAAGGCCTGGCAGAGCATCCAAAAGGAGGAAACACAGCATCTGGTGATGTCCATGAGTTCAAGACTTCAGGCAGTCATTGCCAACAAAGGGTTTTCAACCATGTACTAGAAATGAACATTTTATTTACAATTATTTAATCTGTCCAATTACTTTTGGTCCCTTTAAAAACAGGGTGGCACATGTTAAGAAGCTGAAACTCCTAAACCCTTCATCCAATTTTAATGTGGATACCCTCAAATGAAAGCTGAAAGTCTGACCTTCAACTGCATCTCAATTGTTTTTGTTTTGTTTAAAATTCATTGTGGTAATGTCTAGAACCAAAATTAGAAAAATGTTGTCTCTGTCCAAATATATATGGACCTAACAGTACAGTATAAGTGTTCCATGATCTCTTTCTGCTCTTCTATATGCTGGGTTCCTCACAGACTGCACTGCTGTTCTGTTCTCAAAATGGCATTTCATAGAGGATTAAGGCTAAGTTCCCACAAGGTGTTTTTGCTGTATTTTTATGCTAATTTTCAGCTGCTTTTCACAGTACTAGCAATGCCTGATTTCAGAAACCTCATGCACACACATTGTTTTTTTTGTCATCAGAATTTTGTGCTTTGCATGTTTTTTTTGGACATAGAGCATGTCACTTCTTTCAGCATTTTTTCAGTATTTTCCACCCAATGAAAGCAATGAGTGATGAAAAAAATGCTAACAAAATGAAAAAAGCAAGTACAGTAGTATATGAAACCTATGTATTTTTGTGATTTTTCTAGGTTGCCATCTTGTCTAGGTCACCTGAGACAGCAGTTTGGATTAATACTGTTGAATTAAATTAGTGATGCCTACAAAGTAAACATTGGCTCACAAAGGTGTGAAATTGAACAATACCTGTGGCTAACCAAAGTGTGAGGGTGCACAATGCATGAGCAACTCAATCCCAGACCAAAGTGGGAAAGATAAACAGTGTTCTAGAAACTCAACGCACTGCCTGGGTCCAATTGTATTTATTTATTTTTCATTTACTTTACTCATTTATATAGCGCCATTAATTCCACAGCGCTTTACAGACATTATTGGCACTGTCCCCGATGGGGCTCACAATCTAAATTGCCTATCAGTATGTCTTTGGAATGTGGGAGGAAATTGGAGAACCCAGAGGAAACTCACACAAACACGGGGAGAACATACAAACTTCTTGCAGATGTTGTCATTGATGGGATTTGAACCCAATTCACCTCTATCAGCTGTTGCATTTGTAATTGTGTATTTTTTCGTAAACATATTTCTTGTACTGGTGACCTGTGTTCATGCTTCTATGGTGGAAGCAAAACAGAACTTTGGGATTCTGAAAAATGCACCAAAACATGCGTTTTTGTTGCTGATTCTTTTCTGCTTAGAGTCCAGGTTTTGCTGCAGAAAAGAAATGCAGCAATAACGCCTAGTGTGAACTTAATGTTCAGACTGTCATCCTCAATATACATGACAACATAACTGTTTGTAGATCTGAAGCCTCTGTCATACCAGCTCTGTTCCCCACACAGTGCCACTTTCTGTTGGACTGTTTGCTCCTCTGCTTGACATCACATAGGATAGAGGCTGTCAGTCAAGCATGAGGAGACGGCACTGAATGGGAGCAGAAGTTTCATATCTAAAACTAAAACACATAAGGATTTCTCAGTAATGGAGAAGCGGACTGGCCATGTAAAGATATTGCTGGATTTGTCTTTGAAAGCGCTACACATGCATATAAATTGTTTAGAGTGTGAAATCCTTCTGACAGACACCCTTTAAGCTTTCTATGTCTTTTTGTCTTTGTATCAAGATATGTACTGTTTTTATCTCTACATTGTTTATACCTAGCAGGATCTTCCAGCATTTTTTAGGCTTAGGGTCCCGTTACATTTAGCGATGCACCAGCGATCCCGACAACGATACAACCCGGCGGTTGCTCGGCGGTCGCTCCTCCCTGTCACACGGCAGCGATGATGACGACTTCCGCCTGCGTCCATGCGTTGCTAGTCGGTGCCAGCGGGATGCCAATGAGGAGAAAATGGCCAAGGATGTTCAAGCGCATTCAGCAATATCCAGCGGGGGGGGGGGGCGGTCGGAGGTACATGTCACATGTAGCGAGATCGCTAGCGGTATTGCTGTTGTGTCACAAAATCGGTGATGCTTTAGCGATATTGCTAGTGATCTTGCTATGTGTAAAAGGCCCTTTATTCCTATCACTATGCTAATTGCCCATGACCACAAGTTATTCAGAAAAACACTAGCTGTGGGATAGGTAGGTAGAAGCCCAAAGCTGTCTCACCAATTTGAAATCAAAGGCATGATTTTTTCAAGAGTTTCTCACAGACCTCAATGACTGTAAAAGATACCTTAGATAACACCGATCATACTTTTACATATTCTCCAAAGAGAGCAAAATGTTTATGGTGGGACCCAATGATGTGACCCAATTTGTCTGGCTATGTTCCTGAATAACCAACGCTACCTGTTCTGCCTAATTTTTTTTTGGTGACTCTGACTTGTCTCACTACCATACTGATTACAACATGTCACCACCTCCACATTACCCTTACTTTTATTATGGACATAGACTATTCTGACTGAATATGGACAATATATGCTCAAGTTTGTATGTTCCTCTTTGGCATTGGCTTCCTCTGGGTACTCTAGTTTCCTCCCACACTTCAAAAACACACTGATAGGGAATTTAGATTGTGAGCCACAATATGGACAGTGATGAGATTGTCTGTAAGGAGCTGCAGAATAAGTAGAGAGCAAGCTTAAAGATATAAATATGCTTTTCTCCAGGACATTCATTGACCCTCCAGTGGATTGTTTATGCACATACATTCATTTATTCTTGTTCCTATCAGCAGTACCTCAAAACTATTCCCTTTACTTCTGGTTCCATCTATGCTAGAGATGAGAGAATCGATTAGCAGGACTCTAGTCCATTGGGCAGGTAAGTAATCTGTAAACAATGGACGGGAGACCTGCGAATCTACTTACCTCATGCATGACATAATATCATCATCGCAGCATGAGGCGCACACACAATGTCAACCCAGCCTTGCTATTCGAAAGAAGAGCCAGGAAAGCCTGGAGGTAATGGGATTCTCAGGCTTCCCATCCAGCAGTCACAGATTACTGACCTGGCCTTTGGACTGGAGTCCTGTGAATTGATTCTCTTATGTCTAATCTAGACTTTAATGTCATCTAGCATTGGAGTAGATTAGAATGCCAAAGTCCTAAGGCCAACTGAATACCTCATGATAAACTGCAGTAGTAGAAAACAAAGTGGGTCCTATAGGAAAATTATGCTATTCAGATTGGTTATTTTCCTGGGTATCACTAAATAAATTAGCTCAACCTTTGTTTTGACTGCATATAAGTTGTAACGGAGTGAGTGGTGGAACCACTGTGCCGTGATCCGCAGAGAGCCTGGAGGGTCATGACTAGGTACCTTACCAAGTCACACCTCGGACAGACAGAAATTGACAATACCGCGATCTGAGGAGAGATGAGGGAAGCGAAACCAGGTTCTACACCAAGGAACAGGAGGCAGTAACAGCCCGGAATGGTAGACAGTAGACAGGCAGGCAAGCGGGCACGGATGATAGACAGGCAGGCAAAATGGTAGAAACAACAAGGCACTCAAATATATAGTCTCCTGTAGGTGCACAAGTAGGGTATCCAGCCCGTTCCAAAATGATAATGAACTTAGCACTCAATATTTGTTGAAAATAAATTTCATTTTTATTTTACATCCATGTGAAGTTTAAATTCTAAACGTTTTCGGTCCAGCATAGGACCTTCATCAGAGAATCTCTTAAAGATTACTGTATGGAATACACAAAAACAAAATCACAATTAGAAATATTGTAAACAGACTAGTGAACAAAACAATAATAATTACTCTCCACTGATGCCCAAGGATCAAGGAAAGGGGAAGGATAAGACAAAAATCATCATGTCAATCAAAGTCTCCAATTGAAAAAACAGACATAAGTGATCGTTCCACGAAGGAGTGGCCCATAGAAGTGTCCCATCGAGGTGTCCATTTCAAACATTCAGAGATCATGTCAGGAAAAAATAAGAACTATCGGTTCCATATTACATTCCAGATTGTGGTGTGGTAAGAGACCATTCAAGGCAGTGAGAAGGTATAGGTGCTCCAGGTAATTTGAGTATAGTAGGTGGTACTATCAGAGAGAATCAGAGCGGTGCTTATGCTGTATGCAGGTTGATTACTCTGGTCCTCCTGGGAGGAGAGAGAAAGAGAGTGAAAATTACGCCATTATAACACATATTACGTCAGAATCAAATCCATCTGGCTTATAGTGCCGTTCATATTCAGGTAAGTACTCATGATTAGCCACAAATGTGTGCCAGTAATCACTGGGGAAAAGGAGGAAATGGAAAAAACATTTTAGAAAGGGTGCCTCTGTTTTTTACCTGGATGCTGTATATGCTTGTAATAAGCTAGATAGCGTTATTAGTGAGGCGACTCACTGTCACTTTTGTTTTCATTATACCCTGGAAAGACATTATAAATGAAAGTGAGCAACGTATGTACAAGTTTTAAAACTCCTTTTCCACAGTGATTACTGGCAAAGGAGTTTTAAAACTATTTCCTCCTTTTCCCCAGTGATTACTGGCACACATTTGCGGCTAATCATGAGTACTTACCTGAATATGAACGGCACTATAAGCCGGATGGATTTCATTCTGACGTAATATGTGTTATAATGGCATAATTTTCACTCTCTTTCTCTCTCCTCCCAGGAGGACCAGAGTAATCAATCTGCATATAGCATAAGAACCGCTCTGATTCTCTCTGATAGTACCACCTATTATACTCATATTACCTGGAGCACCTATACCTTCTCACTGCCTTGAATGGTCTCTTACCACACCACAATCTGGAATGTAATATGGAACCGATAGTTCTTATTTTTTCTTATTTTTTCCTGACATGATCTCTGAATGTTTGAAATGGACACCTCTATGAGACACTTCTATGGGCCACTCCTTTGTGGAACGATCACTTATGTCTGTTTTTTCAATTGGAGACTTTGATTGACATGATGATTGTCATGATCTGAAGTGATCTGACAGTTTTAAATCACTGGGTGAACTTTTTTACTTTGGAAAGTTCCAAGGTGTCTTGACTGTCCCCGGTGGTGGTTTTGATATTGCACTTTAGGTTTTGTGCACTTAATCATGTATCAGGTGTTACACCCTATAAAGGTGTGCTAGAGGTGTGCAATCACGGCCTGTGAGATTGTGAGTTTGTGGTCACTCTGTTTTTGGAGAGCCTGGAGGAAGGATGGAGCTGGTGAGGAGTCCTGCGCAGCTTAGCCAGGGGGGATGTGTTTCAGCTATGGTGTCTGGACGAAGGGCTGGCATGGCGTGGTGGAGTCGCAGTGATGGTGTCAGCGGGAAGTGTCTGCATGGGCTGGTGGAGTGGCGACTATGGAGAGTGGCACTCACCATGTGGGACTTGGCCGCTGAGCTGGACTCAAGCATGCTCGACTTCGTGTCAGCAGCTGAACTCATCCTTGGGACTCTGGTTCTAAGCAGCTGCAACTGGTGTTGGACTCTGCTCCAAGGCTGCACTAAGGTGAAGGATCCTGTTATGGTGATGGATCCAGGTGGAGGAGAAGATGCACTCAGGTGGAGGGCTCTGTTGCTAGGAGCGCACGCAACAGAGCAAAGCTAAGTGGTGTTTCCCCTGTATTGTCTCTTTCCTCATGTGTGTTATTAGTGCAGTGGTGGGATTAGTCTCTGCACCGACCCATTCCCTAGTGAGGGTTTAGGTTCAGGGCGAGCTAGGGCGTTGAGGTACGCGTGCGGCGCCCGGTGCGAAACCGGCATAGGGAACGTTAGGAGTGCAGGGACACTGGCTCAGGGGAGCTCAGGAGGTCTCCAATTCCCTTTTCCCTATTGCAGGGCCCACCATTGTTAAAGTTTCCCAGGTTCCCCCTTTATTATTTGATTATTGTATGTATAACGTGTAATACCTAAATTCGCCAGGTGGAGGCGGCGTATCCACCTGCACGTTTTTATTATTTAAATGCGCCCCACTGGAGGCGGTGTATCCAGGGTCACGTGTGTTATGGGTTCGCCTTGCGGCATCATCTGCGTCCTGACACACGTGATCATGACAATGATTTTTGTCTTATCCCTCCCATTTCCTTGATCCTTGGGCATCAGTGGAGAGTAATTATTATTGTTTTGTTCACTAGTCTGTTTACAATATTTCTAATTGTGATTTTGTTTATGTGTATTACATACAGTAATCTTTAAGAGATTGTCTGATGAAGGTCCTATGCTGGACCGAAAACGTTTAGAATTTAAACTTCATGTGGATGCAAAATAAAAATGAAATTTATTTTCAACAAATATTGAGTGCTAAGTTCATTATCATTTTTTGAGACAGGCAGGCAGTCAGACACGGCTGATAGACAGGCAGGCAGTTGGGCATGGCTGATAGACAGGCAGACGGGCAAGGCTGATAGACAGGTGGGCACGGCAAGTGTGTTAGACACAGTCTACAATGTTGCACAAGCATCTCCCACCTGGTGAAAGTGACTTAAATCATAAGTGTTTCCAAGCCATTGGCTGGGGACACTTTAGGATGGTGCCCACTGTCTCTTTAAAAAGGAGGGACTTAGCACAAGCCTCCAGGCAGCAGCAGCAAGAGGATGAAGAAGAACAAGACCATGGCGGTATGTGTGTCGGTGCCTCTGCTAGGGGAGGGAGGCAGAGTGCAGAGATGCCAGTGCCACAGAAGCAGCAGGAGAAGGAGGGAGAAGTGTGGGCCGCAGCAGTGAGAGAGTTGGCATCTCTGCCAAGGAAGGGAGTGAAGAGGCGCCAGTGCTACCTACAGTTAGGGTATTCTATTCTATAGACATCTACCTTTTTTCTAGAATCTTTCATAGTAATTTCCAAGTACAGTACAGTAGAGAATATGTATTATATATACAGCAGTTGTGTAGCAGTTAGACCTAACACCATTCCATGTTTATTTTATGATTCTTATGTTAACATTAAGTACAGGTCAGAGCAAGCCAACCCCTCTCCCCCCATGGCGTAGGCAAAGGCTGGCATGACAGTGGGTTGGAGAGGGTGGGGACAGGTTTAGTGGGGTGGAGGTTTGCAAAAAAGGGGGTCTTTATAGGGTCAGTTAGGGGTGGGGTTATTTTAGTTCCCAAGAGTTCAAGAGCAGTCCCGCCCATCCTCCCTAATTTTGTATTGGTCTGGTGGGATATGGGTGGATTTGTTTACTAGGTCATGGTGGCTTTGCTGAGGTTGGGGGGGTCCTTGAAGTTGGTGCTAAATTGGTCTGGGGATCCCTGGGTATATGGATTCCTCAAATGATATTATACTATGGTTTTTAGTCTAGTGATTTTGGGGGAATTTTCGGCAGTGGTTGGTCAGATCCCCAGGATTAAGTGGACAATGGAACCTCTCGGGGTATTGGTCTCCCAAGCCAGTGGGGTAACGGCTAGGAGTAATTTATGGTTGGTTATTTGTCCACATTTTTTGTATGGTTAATCACCAGATTTTGGGAGCTTCAAGAACCCTTCCTGTGTTATTTATTTTATTGTTAAATATTTGTATGTTTTATAATTAAAGGCTGCTCTGGCCAATACTATTCAATGTATGGTGTCAGTCTCTTAATTTTAGGGCCCCGGGTTGGGGGGAGTTATTTGAATATTTAACGGGGTAAGTCTAAGTGAAAGAGGGGTACCCACTGAAACATCGACAATACCAATGTCATGTCCATTTCATACATTTATTCCTTGTAAAACCACATCAGCTTTCAGAGGTTTTACAGTAAGGTCTAATACTTACAACAACCAATGCTACTTATTGTGCACTAAGCTATGTTATTAGGGAGGAAACAAGTGCTCTTCTTTCTCCTCTCTCTTGCTGACATGTTATTTGAGAAAACGTAAGGCTGGCAAACATCATTCTAGTGTGATCTCTTAGTCATTCTAGCTGAAGAGGGAAAAGACGGGCAATCATTTACATGGCTTCTATACTTCATGTAATTTGCCTTATTATGACGTATTATGCTTCCTTTTGGACCCTAAACAAATTAATAGAGAAATTATAATTTGCATTTGTCAAGGGACATCAGTCTTTTTATGATGAGAGAACAAGTAATTGGAGCATCATCTATAACAAACAATGAGATTGTAATGTGCATAATAAAATGAGTAGGATGCAGATACTTTCCTAGATGTGGTCCCCTGGGGCCATTTACTCCAGGCACTAGATAAGCAGAGACTCTTGTATAGATATTAATATGCCATATCTGTCCTTTTAGCTCTAATTGGCTCTTGTTCTGTTTATGGTTCCACAATGTCGATTAATTTAAAAACTGTCACAGCTTCTCCAACACGGAGAATATTTATTAAAATCCTACTTTAAAAACAGGCATAGAGTTTTACATTTTATGTTTATGTCACTGAGACATTTTGGATAACCTTATGATAATTATGTATGGAAAATGTTATATATATATATATATACAGTATATATATGCACTGCTCAAAAAATAAAGGGACCACTTAAACAACAGAATATAACTCCAAGTAAATCAAACTTTTGTGAAATTAAACTGTCCACTTAGGAAGCAACACTGATTGACAATCAGTTTCACATGCTGCTGTGCAAATGGAATAGAAAAATGGAAATTATTGGCAATTATCAAGACACCCTCAATAAAGGAGTGGTTCTGCAGGTGGGGACCACAGACCACATCTCAGTGCCAATGCTTTCTGGCTGATGTTTTGGTCACTTTTGAATGTAAGTTGTGCTTTCACACTCGTGGTAGCACGGGACGGACTCTACAACCCACACAAGTGGCTCAGGTAGTGCAGCTCATCCAGGATGGCATATCAATGCGAGCTGTGGCAAGAAGGTTTGCTGTGTCTGTCACAATAGTGTCCAGTAATATCCAGTAATTTTTATGCCCTTAAATCAGAGAATCATATAGTACAAAATAGTTAATAAACAACACTTCCCACATGTCTACTTTACATCAGCACAATTTTTTAAATATAATTTTTTTGTTAGGAAGTTATAAGGGTAAAGAGTTTATCAGCAATTTCTCATTTTTACAAAAAATTAGCAAAACCATTTTTTTTAGGGACCACCTCACCTTTGAAATGACTTTGAGGGGCCTATATGGCCGAAAATACCCAAAAGTGACACCATTCTAAAAACGACCCCTCAAGGTGATCAAAACCACATTCAAGAAGTTTATTAACCCTTCAGGTGCTTCACAGGATATTTTGGAATGTGGAACGAAAAAATAAACATTTACTTTTCTTTCACAAGATGTACAATAACAAATGATATTGTGGTACCGTGTTAGCCAGAAAAATCTATGTGAATACTTTTCTGCCCAATGATGACAAAAGTATTCTCAGAGTGATACCTTTATTGGCTAACCAGAAAATACTATTTGTTTGCAAGCATTCAGAGCACAGAGGTTCCTTCTTCAGGTGGAATAATTTATTTGTAATCCTGCCTTAATAAGGAGCCTCTCTGCTCTGAAAGCTTGCAAACATACATAATTTTCTGGATAGCTAATAAAGAGAATACCAAGAATACTTCAAGAATACTTTTGTCATCATTGGGCAGAAAAGTATTCACATTGACTTTTCTTTCACAAAAATATTCCTTTAGACCTAATTTTTTTAACCTTTGCAAGGGTAAGGCTGGAGTCACACACAACGACAGAAAAATCGGTCCGTTTTTGATGGACCACAATCGCACAAATGTTTCATGTACAGTGATCCGTATGTCATCCGATTTTAATGCGAGGTTGCGATTTTGTTGCATCTAAGCATCCGTTTGACATCCGTGTGACATCTGTCTGCCGAGATTTTGTCGGCGGCCTGCAAAATGGACATATAATGGAGCTCAATGACAGGTTAAAACACAAATGAAAGAATAGATATATACCCATAGAATACATATATATATATATATTTCATAGAGTTCTACATAGCATAATAGCCGGCTTCTGTAAAATCATTCCAAAACTCGACATGAAATGACACATGGTTTACATACAAAATTTCAAAAATTAAAAAAATCACATTGCACTCGTCCCAATGTTAATCAATGGGGCAGCTCCCAGCATCCGATTTTTTCTCGCCCGATTATATATATATATATATATGTGTGTGTGTGTATATATATATATATACACACAGTATATATATATATATATATATATATATATATATATATTCTGTGTGTATATATCTATTCTTTCGTTTCTTTATTAAACATGTCACCGTGATTTTACTGTATCGCGCACCGAATTGCCGGCTTTTGTTAAAGGACACCGGGTGTGTATTTCTCGCAAGTCTCACTTGTGGTCCGTGTGTAATCCAATTTTTTTCTCGCACCCATAGACTTGCATTGGCAAGTCTCGGCCGAGAATCGGTGACAATCCCAGCATGCTGCGTTTTTCTCAGCCCGCTTTAAACGGGCAAGAAAAAAAATCAGATGCTGGGAGCTGCCCCATAGATTAACATTGGGACGATTGCAATGCAATTTTTTATCGCATTGTACTCATCCAATTTTCTCGCTAGTGTGACTCTGGCATTACATGAGAAAATGAACGGTAGGATTTGTTGTGCAATTTCTCCTGAGAATGCCAATACCTCATATGTGGGGGAAATCTACTGTTTAGGCACACGGCAGGGTTCAGAAGGGAAGGAGCACCATTTCACTTTTTGAATGCAAAACTTGCTGGAGCCCCTGCTGTGCCTAAACAATGGAAACTCCTAAGAAGTGACACCATTTTGAAAACTAGATTCCTTAGGGAACTTATCTAGATGTCTTTTGAGCACCTTGAACCCAGAGGTGGTTCACAGAAATTTATAATGTAAAGCTGTGAAAATAAAAAAAAAAAAAAAAAAAAAAAAAATCACATTTTTCCCAGATAAATCTTTTTATCTCCAAATTTTGCATTTTTATAAAGGTAACACAAGAAATTGCTTCATAACATTTGTTGTGCAATTTCTCCTGAGTACGCCAATACCCAATATGTGGAGGAAAACAACAGTTTGGGCGCATGGCAGGGCTTGTAAGAGAATTTGACTTTTTGAACGCAGAATTTGCTGGAATAATTAGCAGATGCCATGTCACGTTTGGAGAGCCCTTGATGTGCCTAAACAGTGGAAACCCCCACAAATTACACCATTTTAGAAACTAGACCCCTTAGGGAACTTATCTAGATGTGTATTGAAAACCTTGAACCCCCGATGCTTCACAGAAGTTTATAACATTAAGCCGTGAAAAAAAAAAAAAAAAATCACATTTTTCCAGCAAAAAAACTTTTTTTGCTTCAAATTTTGTATTTTCAGAAGAGTAACAAATTTGTTGTGCAACTTCTCCTGAGTTTGCCGATACCCCATAATCATCGAAAACTACTTTTGAGGAACAGTGCAAAGCTCAGAAGGGGAAGAAAACCCATCTTATAGTGAAGATTTGCTGCAGTTGTTTGAGGGTGCCATGTTACATTGGCAGAGCCCTTGAGGTGCCAACACAGCAGAACCCCCCATAAGTGACCGCATTTCACAAACTAAACCTCTCAATGAATTCATCTAGAGGTGCAGTGATTATATTAACACCACAGGTGTGTCACACACTTTTATACCATTGGGCTGTGAAGATAAAATAATTTACATTTTTACCACCAAGATTGTGTGTTAGCACCAAGTTTTATATTTTCATACTGGGAAAAGGTTAAAAATGGCACCAAAATTTGCCCCACGATTTCTACTGAACATGGCAATACCCAATAAGTGGCTGTAAAGTAGTACTTAGCCATACGGAGAGACTTGGCAGGGGTGGAATGCTATTTGCCTCCTGGAACTCAGATTTTCCTAGAATAGTTTTTGGATTCCATATAAAAAGCCCCTAATTGATAGAAAAGCAGAATCTCTGTCAAGTGACTCCATTATGGAAATTAAAACCCTTTGGGAATTTATCTACAGATGTAGTGATGATTTTGACTCCATGAGTGTTTTCTAGAAATAAACAGCAATAGATGTTACTGAGTGAAAATTGCAAACTGCCTGTATGGACTGTGACTGTATTCCTGTTTTGTCTGCTCTTGCCCTTAGTTCAGTTGGATTCTGCCCTTACCCAAAATGGAGTTGCTGGCTTCACGGGGGCCATCTTGTTTCCGGTCTGATACTCCTTGTTTCCTGTCTGCTGTGTATATAAAGGAGCTCTGCACTCTATACCTTGCTTGTGCATCTTGTTCTCTACTTGCTGCCAAGCTGGAAGGACTTGCAACCTGCTTGCCTCTTCTACTCCTCAGGATACCCTGCTTGTTTCTGGATCTACGTGCCATGGAAGGACTCTGTTGCTTGCACCAACCTCTGCTACGGTCTGCCTTCCAATAGGAGCCGGCCCGGGCTCTGGGCCCTGGATCCTGCATTGCTGGACTGGTACTCGCACCCTCGGTCTGTACTACTACATCTGCACACTTTTTAAGACTTATTTGCCTGCTTATCTGTAGAGTCGCAGTTTGCATCTCTCACCTGAAGTTCATATCTCTACAATAGATATATACATCTTGAACTGTGATATACCGTGTTTTGTCTTTATTTCTGACCCATGTTATCGGGCTTCATAGAACTTTAGTATCAACTTATAACAGAATACACAAGCCCCAAAGATGGAGCTCACTGGGTCAGATACGATGGAGACATGGGTGAAAAAGCTGTGCTCATTTGTCACAGGACTGCACGGGCAGCTTCAGGCAATTAAGACTAAGCTGGGGGTATTAGAGTCCCAAACAAATCACTATGCAAATGTGGCTGATACTTCTATCTAGGCTATAGCCTCTCGCCTCTCAAATGTTGAGACTACAGCCGCAGCTGCGGTTCCAGCCCCAGCTCCAGGTCCGGTTTTTCCCAAACTCCCACTATTCAGGTTTTGTGGAGAAAGAGAGAAATTCTGTGGGTTTCTGAATCATTGTCAATTGTATTTTTCTGCACGTGCGGCTCAGTTTAAAATTGAACGGGCCAAGGTGTTAACCATGATAATGATGCTGACGAACAAAGCCTTAGCCTGGGCTAATCCTCTGATTGAAACCAATGATGCATGCTTGAATTCTCTGAATGACTTTATTGCTCCATGTGTCAGATGTTCGATGATCCCAACCGAAATGTAACGGCAGAAGCTGCATTATTAACACTTCGTCAAGGAAAGCGTCCTGTTGTGGAATATGCTATGGAATTTTGAAGGTGGGTGCTGGACACTACATAGAGTGACTAAGCAAAATATGCAGTGTTCAGGAGGGGTTTGTCTGTTACTATTAAAGATGAACTGGCTCGGGGTGAATCACCTGCTAATCTGACTGACTTTATAAATCATTGTATTCGGATAGATATTCGTCTCACGGAATGCCGACAAGAGAGGTGGGCAGAAGCCAACCAAAATAACCCCATATTCCTCCCATCTTCCTCCAGGGAAACCCAAAACAAGTCGTCTTCTCCGGCAGAGTCTGAACCTATGCAGATTGATGCAGTTCGGAGGGGTACCATCGACGCACGCAAGGAACATCGCTTCAGAGAAAATTTATGCTTCTACTGCGGAAAATCGGGTCACTACATCTCTGTCCCGGAAAGAATTGCAAGCCCGCAGCTGCGGTAATCGAATGTGACTTTTCCGATGTATCTTCTGTTTGTTCTCAGTCCAATACTTGTAGAGAAGTGATGCCAGAAGAGACCCCAGACTTCCCTGATTCTTGCTCAGAAGCATCATCACCTGTGGGTGGGAAAGTATTTCCAATAAGTGCTGCTACGTCAATCTCAGGCGAGGTCAGAAAGGACACACTTTGTACTATTCCCATTGAGATCTGGGTGCAATCCTGTTGGATTACTAGTAAGGCCATGATTGCTTCTGGGGCTAGCGGCAATTGCATGGACATTGCATTCGCTAAAAGGTATGGTATACACTCGCAGAAGAGATGTTCACCAGTGTTAATGGAGACCGTAGATGGGTCCCCGTTGGTGTCCGGACCAATAGACTTCCAAACAACACCTCTGAAGATTCATATGGGGGGGTGGGGCATTCTGAAAAACTGTCATTTTTGCTAAGTTCCTACCTTTACTTTCCTATAATTCTAGGGTTACCATGGTTACAACGGCAAAATCCCACTATTGATTGGAGGACGAAAGAACTGCAGTTTCCAAGTAAACAGACACCATCTGGAGAATTAACTTCACTCAGGTCAGACATCACAGTTGAATTAGAATTACCAATTGAATATCAAGATTTTGCGGATGTATGCGATAAAAAGAATGCAGACAAATTGCCACCACATCAGCCATACGATTGCCCTGTGGAAGTACTTCCCGATGCCGCTATTCCATTTGGGAATATTTATCCCTTGTCTGGGCCAGAATTGAAAGCCCTCAAAGAGTATATTGACGAGAACTTAGCGAAGGGATTTATACAACCATGTTCCTCTCCAGCAGGTGCTACAATCTTCTTTGTCAATAAGAAGGATGGTTCTCTTCGACCGTGTATCGATTACCGTGAACGTAACAAAGTTACGATCAGGAACTCTTACCCGGTTCCACTAATTCCCGAATTACTCGAAAGGGTGCGACACGCCAAGATGCTCACAAAATTAGATCTCCGTGGTGCTTACAATTTAGTACGGATTCGTCCCGGGACGAGTGGAAAACAGCCTTCCGGTCATGTTATGGACATTTTGAGTATCTTGTTATGTCTTTTGGTCTGCGCAATGCACCAGCTACATTCCAACATCTGGCAATCGATATCTTTAGGGATATGCTCGATATTTTTGTTGTGATTTATCTGGATGACATTTTAATCTTTTCCAGCAATACCGAAGAGCACCAGCAGCACGTGAGAATGGTCAAGGATCATTTACGGCAAAATCATTAATACATCAAACTGGAGAAATTTGAGTTTCACAAAGCGGAAATACCCTAAAAATTGTATGTTATTTCTCCCCAGGGTCTCAGCATGGATGCGAGCAAGATGCAAGCCATTCAAGAGTGGCCAATTCCCAGGTCTGTGAAGGAGGTTCAACAATTCATTGGATTTGCCAAGTTTTACAGTCGGTTCATTAAAAACTTTTCAGAGATCGTCTCATCCATTACTCAGTTGACTCGGAAGAAGATGCCGTTTGTTTGGTCACCACAGGCACAACTGGCATTCTCTAAATTGAAGGCTAAATTTACTTTGGCCCCTATCCTCGTGCATCCGGACCCAGATTGTGCCTTCATAGTGGAAGTGGACACCTCAGACTGCGCTATAGAGGCCATACTCTCGCAGAGAACAGGTGAGAAAGATCTTCTACACCCTTGTACTTTTCTCTCCCAAAAGTTGTCACCTGCAGAAAAAAATTACGACGTAGGGAATAAAGAGTTGTTGGCGATAACTGCATTTAAAGAATGGAGGCATCTGCTACAGGGGGCATCTCAACAGACTGTTGAGCTCACAGATCACCAAAATCTTGAATTCATGAGGTCGGCAAGGTGCCTAAAACCCAGACAAGCTTGGTGGAATCTATTCCTTAATCAGTTTGATTTCATTATTTCCTATAGAGCAGATTCTCGCAATGGGAAGGCCGACGCTCTGTCCAGGATTCTTTCGCCTCCAAGGACCATACTGTCAGAATGAAACTTCGTAAGTGTGCTGCACAATCAAGACCTATTAAAGGATATTAAGGAGGCCAATGCCACAAATTCACTTCTGGCTTCATGGTGGCCATCTTGTTTCCTGTCTGATACTCCTTGCTTCCTGTCTGCAGTGTATATAAAGGAGCTCTGCACTCTATACCTTGCTTGTCTATCTTGTTCTCTACTTGCTGCCAAGCTGGAAGGACTTGCAACCTGCTTGCCTCTTCTACTCTTCGGGATACCCCGCTTGTTTCTGGATCTACATACCCCGGAAGGACTCTGTTGCTTACACCCGCTCTGCACCCACCTCTGCTATGGTCTGCCCTCCATTAGGAGTGACTCGGGCTCTGGGCCCTGGATCCTGCATTGCTGGACTGGTACTCGCACCCTCAGTCTGTACTACTACATCTGCACACTTTGAGACTGTCTTATTTGCCTGCTTATCTGTAGAGTCGCAGTTTGCATCACTCACCTGAAGTATATATCTATTGTAGAGCTATGAACATCTTGAACTATAATATACCGTGTTTTGTTTTCTTTTCTGACCCACGTCATCGGACTTCATAGAACTTTAGTATAAACTTATAACACTGCCATTGTAGTGACCAGTACATTATGCCCAGCTCATGGGTTCAGGAGACATGCACCTGTAAATTAGGCATGCTCTCATCACTGCACAAATGCCAAACATGTGGGCACTAAATGTGGTTAAGGCACACTGGGACTCAGAAAGGGGGATTTGGATTTGGGAGAGGAGAATTTGATGAATTTTTTTGAAGGGGGCAAGTAGCCATTTCACTTTTCTAGTCTTTGTGCTACCAGTAACGTGGAAGCCCCTATATTTCCGTTAACAGATGATGGACCGAAGTGCGGACTTGCTTTTCTTGTGGATTGATTTGAAGCTTTTATTGGAAACATTTTACGCAACATTTATAATCACATTTATCCGGCGCTCAACGCTGAGCACTTACATTGGGGTTTCCATGTAAATCTCCGAGTGACGTGACAGATGAAACCCCGATGGATCCATTCACTATAATGAGGCAGCAGAGTTACTCTGGACTCCATATGGCCTCTGTTCAGCAGTGTCCTTCCTTTCCGAAGTGCACAAAACTGTCTGACTGCACTTTTATGCAATCCTAAACAGATGGACACCGCTGGATCACTGGGTCCTATGGCGTCCACAGTGCCTCCAACTGGCTCATTATAGGGAATCTGCCGCCGGAGGTTCTGTATGAATCACGTATTTCAGAGATTTACACGGAAACCCTGGTATAAGCACTCAGCGTGGAGCGCAGGACAAATGTGTGCTGAGCATTTACTGCGATCTTTGGGAGGCAGAATGAAAAAAAAAATCAACAGCAGGTGAAGAATTGGTTTTATTTATTTTTTTATGCCATTCCTAGTGCAGTATAAGTAATTAGGCGACTTTATTCTTCAGGTCAATGCGATTACAGCAATACCATATTTATATCAGGTTTTTATGTTTGGCTACTGTCACACACTGAAAGACGCTTTTTATTGCGAAAACTAGTTTTTGCATCACCATATTTTGATAGCTTAATTTTTCTATATTTCGGCCAACAAAGTCATGCTATGGCTTGTTTTTTTGCTGGATGAGCTGACATTTCTATTGGTACCATTTCTGGGCACATGACATTTATGATCGCTTTCTATTCCGATTTTTGGGAGACAGAGTGAACAAAAACCAACTAATCAGGAATTGCTTTTTTTTTTTTATATCATTCTATGTGTGGTAAAACTGGTAAGGCAGCTTTATTTGGGTTAGTACGGTTACAGTGATACCCAATTTATATTTTTTTTATGTTTTGGCGCTTTTACACAATAAAACTATTTTATAGAAAAAATAATTATTTTTGCATTGCTTTATTCTGAGAGCTATAACTTTATTTTTCTGCTAATGGAGCTGTACAGCACCTTGTTTTTTGTGGGACAAGATGACGCTTTCACCGGTACCATTTTTATTTACATTCATATTTTTTATTGCGTTTTATTACACTTTTTGTTTGGTGGTATGACGATAAAGCATTTTTTTTTTTGCATCTCTTTTTTTTTTTTACGGTGTACACTAAAGGGGTTAACTAGTGGGATCGTTTTATAGAGCGGGTCGTTAAGGATGTGGCAAAACCAAATATATGTACGTTTATTGTTTATTTACATAAATGTATTTATTGGAAAAGTATTTGCTTCTTTTTTTCTTTATTTGGGGATTTAAAAAAAAATATTTTTACACTTTTTAATTTTTTTTCAAAACTTTTTTGCATTGTCCCATCCAATCCGGGGACATCATTATATATCATCACATCGTTGCTCTGATACTCTGAAATGCATCTGCACTGCAGGGCATTGGAGCAGCATCTGACAGGCAGGGAAGGAAGGAGGCGTGTCAGCACCTGCACTCACAAGACACCTTCCCTGCAAGACCTCGAAGGACCCCACGGCCATCTTGCATCCAGGGGTCTCTATGGAATGGAGACCATCAGGACAATGGGATCACATCACGTTGTCCTGATGGAAGCGTGCAAGGAACTCATTCCCTGCACGATGCTCCTCTATGCCGCTGTCACTACTGACAGCGGCATCAGAGGGGTTAAATGCCCATGATCGATGCTAGAACTGATCTTGGGCATTGCTGCAAGGTGTCAGCTTTCAAACAGAGCTGACACCAGCACCTGATCACGGCAGCGCTCAGCGTGAGCTCACCCTCCCGCTGGGGACTTTTGCAGTAATTCATAAGTCATGCAGGGAAAATTGACTTCCCGTTTCTACATATAGCTTAGAAGGAGTCAGCTAGTCAGTTTTTAATCATATGTCATAGATTTAATGGAAATAAGAAGAGAAGCATTAACTGGGTAGAAAGGAAAAATGAGCAATTGTGCACAGTGCTAAATAATATGATGATTGCAATACAATAAAAAGATAAAAACTTTGATGGAAGTGCTTTTTGAAATAATTCCAGACCTTGTGAAAAACAATAAAGCTACTCGTTAATGGACTATTAACAATGTAATAATATGTAAAGCACCATAAGAAAAAACCCTGAAAATGCGGTTACTTAAAACATTACTCTGCCACACATTTTTTTGCTATACCAATATAAGAGTAATCAGTTGAGCACCTCATGATTATGAATTGGTGCTTTTAATCTTTTTATTGTTAACCTTTTTTCATTAAAACAAAATCACTGATTGAGGTGGAATGACAAAATAAAATATAACTTTTAATGATATTGAATAAATATAATATTGATAATCGGTACACTGTACTTGGGTGCATGGAGGGAGGACTTGGACCTGCCACGAGATGAATCCAAATTAGACGAGCCAATTTACATGTGGAGGGTGCACGTTCAAGCTAGTTAGCATAGCGGAATCAGGAAAAAAGGAGATTGACGGCACTCCAGAAATAAAGAAAAAAAAATATATTTTATTGTGGCAAATTAAGCCATATTAAAATCAAGTTGCCTGATGCGTTTCGAGTGCCTGGTGTGCAGTCTTAGTCATAGGACTTAGAGTGCACACCAGGCACTCGAAACGCGTCAGGCAACTTGATTTTAATATGGCTTAATTTGCCACAATAAAATATTTTTTTTTCTTTATTTCTGGAGTGCCGTCAATCTCCTTTTCTCATGTACTTGGGAGCAGTCTGTCTACTATACCCTGAAGATGACAAAACCATGGTAGTTGTCACGCACAGTGTTGGAAGACTAAGTGCAACACGAAGGTATCAGGGGAAGGAAGCCCAAACACTAGGGAATGGGGGAGTGTAGACTTCTAGGCACATATTATAACAACCTGCCTAGCCTAATGTCCCAAAATTTGTTCCAAACAGATGGACGAGCAGGAAACCTAAATCCTTTATATCAATAGAACTAAGCCCTTCATAGGGAGGGGGTGTGGTAAGCACTGGTCAGTCCCCACTGATAACTAAAGACAGCAAGAAGAGAGGAACTTAGCTTGAGCAGACTCCTGAAAAATCACATCAAATGTCCTTCAAGAGCAACAGAGTGGAAGTTAGCCAACAGCTACAGCTCCAAGCTTTCACAAGGGAGAAAGTGAATATCACTGGTGACTCCCTGAAGCAGGCTGGGAGTTTATAAACACCAAGGTCTAGGTTGCTGCTGGGTCCAACAGTCAGAAGGATTAAGAAGGTGTCTGCAATGCCAAATGCAGAGACCTTCTGCAGCCAGATGTAAAGCTACTGTCTGTTGCTTCTGACACACCCATGACAGTAGTATGATGGACACTAATAAAATTAAAAGTAGGACACTGGGATATCAGGGATAGTGAAATGGGAGAACCCAATATTGTATCCTATAAGGGTTGCAGATACAAGAAATGGATCTCCCACACTGTATCCATGACACAGAGGAAAATATCCCTGAAATATATAATGTGCATAGAGATCAAAGGATTGCACTTCGCCCATTATAAGGGAAATACTTTTGATCATATGTAATTGATATTAGAACGAACCCTAATATAGGTCTCAGCATATCCCAAAAGAATATATTATGCACATAGGGATCGACCGATGATTGCACTTTGCACATAATAAGGAGAAATTAATTATTGACCATGTAACTTTAATTCCAGAGAGAGCACTGATATAAGAGTCTAGCTCAATGAACACAGCTTAGTAAAGTGCATCATCTATTGCACATTATCCCCAATTGGAAAGGGAAAGTCTCCATATAAAAGTACTGTGGCCAGATAGGCACCTTTGATTTTAAATGCTGGGCGTGTATGCTGCCGCACTCTGCTTATATCGTGGCCGGAAGTATAATGCTCCTGTGTGATTGTACTAAGCACACAAATATGAAAAATAGCCTCCTGATGTGCCCATCTATACAGTAAATGGAGAAACACATCAAGGTGACAAAGCACAGGTGCCACGGACTGTGCCTATGTCAGGATTTAGATTCATCACTCCCCCAATAATATAAAGGGGTCGTTTGTGCTTATGGTGAGGGATGGTAATGAATCAATTTGAACGGAAGTGATTATGCCAATAACTATACATCACTCCTCTGCTTCTATTTGTCCTAAGGCGCTTCTATTATGAGCAGTTTTACAGTGATGCTAGTGACACTGGTTTAAGTCTATAGTACTAGGTGGAGGTTTTTATCTGGCCACGGTACTTTATATGGAAACTTTCCAATTGAGGATAATGTGCAATAGGTGATGTACTTTATTAGGCTGTGTATTTTCATTGAAATAGAGTCTTATATCAGTGCTCTCTTTGGAATTAACCCCTTAACCCCCAAGGGTGGTTTGCAAGTTAATGACCGGGCCAATTTTTCCAATTCTGACCACTGTCCCTTTATGAGGTAATAACTCTGAAACGCTTCCATGGATCCTGCTGATTCTGACATGTTTTCTCGTGACAAATTGTACTTCATGATAGTGGTAAAATTTCTTTGATATAACTTGCGTTTATTTATGAAAAAAAAACGAAATTTGGGGAAAATTGTGAAAATTTCACAATTTTCCAACTTAGAATTTTCATGCCCTTAAATCACAGAGCTATGGCACACAAAATACTTAATAAGTAACATTTCCCACATGTTTACTTTACATCAGCACAATTTTAGAACCAAAATTTTCTTTTGTTAGGAAGTTATAAAGGTTAAAAGTTGACCAGCGATTTCTCATTTTTACAACACCATTTATTTTAGGGACCACGTCACATTTGAAGTCACTTTGAGGGGTCTATATGATAGAAAATACCCAAAAAGTGACACCATTCTAAAAACTGCAGCCCTCAAGGTGCTCAAAACCAAATTTAAGAAGTTTATTAACCCTTCGGATGCTCACAGGAATTTTTTGAAAATGAACATTTAACTTTTTTTTCACAAAAAATTACTTCAGGTCCATTATTTTTTATTTTCCCAAGGGTAACAGAAGAAATTGGTCCACAAGAGTTATTGTGCAATTTGTCCTGAGTACACTGATAAACCCATATGTGGGGTTAAACCACTGTTTTGGCGCATGGCAGAGGTCGGAAGGGAAGGAGCACCGTTTGACTTTTTCAACGCCGAATTGGCTGGAATTGAGATCAGACGCCATGTCTCGTTTGGAGAGCCCATGATGTGCCTAAACAGTGGAAACCCCCCAATTCTAACTCCAACCCTTATCCCAACCCTAACCTTAACCCTAACCACTAACCTAACCTTACACACCCCTAACCCTAATCCCAACCCCAACCCTAATTCTAGCTTTAGCCCTAACCCTAACTTTAGCCCCAACCCTAACCCAGCTTTAGCCCCAACCCCAACTTTAGCCCCAACCCCAACTTTAGCCCCAACCTTAACCCTAATGTGAAAAAGAAAATACTTTTATTTTATTATTTTTCCCTAACTAAAGGGGGTGATAAAGGGGGTTTGATTTATTATTTATAGCGGGTTATTATGTTTGACAGCTGTCACATGCTAAAAGACACTTTTTATTGCAAAAAATAGTTTTTGCATCACCACATTTTGAGAGCTATAATTTTTCCATATTTCTTCCCACAGAGTCATGTGAGGTCTTATTTCTTGCAGGACGAGTTGACGTTTTTATTGGCACCATTGTCGGGCATATGACATTTTTTACTATGATTTTTGGGACTCAGAATGAACAAAAACCAGCAGTTCGTGAATTAATTTTGGGGGGGGAGGCGTTTATACCATTCCGCGTGTGGCAAAATTGATAAAGCAGTTTTATTCTTCGGGTTAGTACGATGACAGCGATACCTCATTTACATAATTTTTTTAGCTTTATTCTTCGGGTTAGTACGATGACAGCGAAACCTCATTTATATAATTTTTGTATGCTTTGGCGCTTTTAAAAAATAAAAACAATTTTATATGAAAAATAATTACTTTTGCATTGCTTTATTCTGCGAGCTATAACTTTTTTATTTTTTCACTGATGATACTGTATGGTGGCTCGTTTTGTGCGGGACAAGTTTTGAGCAGTACCACGTTTATTTATATCCGTCTTTTTGAACACGTGTTATTCCACTTTTTGTTCGGCGGAATGATAAAGCATTTTTTTTTGCCTTGCTTTTTGTTTTTCTTAAGGGGTTCACTAAATGGGTTAACTAGTGGGGCAGTTTTATAGGGCGGGTCGTTATGGACACGGCGATACTAAATATGTGTACTTTTATTGTTTTATTTTTTATTTACATAAAGAAATGAAATTATTGGGGAATTTTTTTTCTTTATCTAGGAATTTTTTTAAAATTATTTTTACACATGTTATTTTTTTTCTACTTTTTTACATTGTCCCAGGGTGGGACATTACTATAAAGTGTCAGATTGCTGATCTGACACTTTGCATAGCACTGTGTCAGATCTGCGATCTGACAGGCAGTGTAGGAGGCTTCTCAGCGCCTGCTCTCAGCAGGCACTGACAAGCCACCTCCCTGCTGGACCCGGAATGACTCCGCAGCCATCTTGGATCCCAAGGGAGGAGGCCCTCGGAACAACACGGAGGGTCTCGGGGAAGCACGCTGGGAGCCCCCTCCCTGCTCGATGCTTCCCTATGCCACCAAAACACTGCGATCATGTCTGATCGCAGTGTGCTGGGGATTAAAGTGCCGGGAGTGGTCCGTGATTCAGCTGACACAACCACCCGCGATCAGCCGCGCTCCCCCCGTGAGTGCGGCTGATCGATGACGTACTATCCTGTCCATGGGCATTAAGGCCCAGGGCACATGGACAGGATATTACGTCATATGTCAGAAAGGGGTTAATGGTACACGGTCAATAACTAATGTCTCCTTATAAAGGGCAAAGTGCAATCATAGGGCAATGCCTATGCGCATGATATATTTTTTGGGATATACTGAGTCCTAAATTAGGGCTCGTTCTAATATCAATTACATACAGGTGCTTCTCACAAAATTAGAATATCATCAAAAAGTTTTTTTATTTCAGTTCTTCAATACAAAAAGTGAAACTCATATATTATATAGAGTTATTACAAACAGAGTGATCTATTTCAAGTGTTTTTTTTCTGTTAATGTTGATTATGGCTTACAGCCAATAAAAACCCAAAAGTCATTATCACAGTACATTAGAATACTTTATAACACCAGCTTAAAAAATGATTTTAAAATCCGAAATGTTGGCCTACTGAAATGTATGTTCAGTAAATGCACACAATGCTTGGTCTGGGCTCCTTTTGTATCAATTACTGCATCAATGCGGCATGGCATGGAGGTGATCAGCCTTTTGCATTGCCGAGATGTTATGGAAGTCCTTGTTGCTTTGATAGCAGCCTTCAGTTGGTCTGCATTGTTGGTCTGGTGTCTCTCATCTTCCTCTTGACATTTCCCTATGGGTTAAGGTAAGGCGAGTTTGCTGGCCAATCAAGTACAGTGATACTGTTGCTTTTAAACCAGGTATTGACCAGGTATTGGTACTTTTGGCAGTGTGAACAGGAGCAAAGTCCTGCTGCGCTGACCCGCGGTGAACTGACAGTGTGGGAAAATGTTCAGAAACTTTTCCACGCTAATCAGTTCATCTTCAGTCAGGCTGGGAGGCTGCGCAGGCAGCTTTTCCATCATTCCTCCAGGGTCTACAGCCAGGCCGGTTGCATTAGCACCGCTCCTGGTTGTAAACTATTTAACCCCTGCAGATGGATTGCAGCATGGGACTTGACTGTACGGCATACAGGTATGGGATATTGTTGCTTTTTTATTGTGGATTTTTTACAGGAGAACGCGATGGCTTCGATTGGATTGGGAATAAAATAAAGATGGAAAAAAATGTGTGTTTATTTCATTAAAAGTCTTTATTCTTAATGTCTGTATTTTTTTTAACCCTTTCAGTATAGTGTCTTATTGACACCTTTCCATTATTAACCAGGCTTAATGTCACCTTACAATAGAAAGGTGACATTAACACCTTATTACCCCATATGCCATCCACTACAGGGCAATGGGAAGAGAGAGGGTAAGTGCCAGAACTGGCGCATCTTCTGGCGCCTTTTCTGGGGTGGCTGGGGGCAGATTTTTTTAGCCAGGTGGGGGCCCAAACACAATGGTTCCTCCTAGGCTATTAATTTCTGCTCTCAGTCACGGCTTTCCCTCTCTGGCGGAGAAAATTGCGCTGGAGACCACGCAAGTTTTTCCATGAATTAATCCTTTAATTTAACACCTACAGCTCCAAAAATTTACACACACACAGTACTTACATCATTAGTGAGGGACATATATAAATCTAATGGATAGGCAAAGGTTTACTGTATGTAAACCATGTCTCATATCCTGTCAGGTTCTGTAATGATTGTACAGTTGCCGACAATTGAATTATTGGCTATTCTGCTATCTACCACTGTATAAAATATAAATACATATACAGTATATGTCTCACTGATTATGAAAAAAATAATTTTTTGGCACAGCCAGCTCACCGCTTTGAAGAAAACCAGGAATAAGTCCAGCCTGTGGGAGCAGTTCGCATGGAAAACGGATTGGGATAAATCCTTGCATGTAAAAGAAATAGTATTGTTTCTCCAGCGATCAGTCCAATGGTAGAGTAAAATATAACTTTTATTTTTCCATTAAAAAGGTTCCATGTTTCTTCAGTAACAATTTTGCATATAGTCAATCCCTTTTGGACGACATGTTTCGACACTACATGTGTCTTCCTCCAGGTCCTAGTGAGGAATGAATCAAAACCGCATATATAGTATGAAGCCAGGGAAAAACACCACTGAATTTATGGGTGTCACCCTCTCTGGAAACTAGCTGGTGTGTATAGGAGATTTCAAGTGGATTTAGTTCAGCCAAATTAACCCTATAGCCAGCAGTAACCCTTTGCGGTGTTGTTCCATCCCCAAGGACTTCACCAACATGAATAAAACCAAATGATTAAAATCAGTATTAAAAACAAATAAAATCAATCGACACCTGTAAGATACAGAGATTTGTAGGAAACATTCAGATATTCCACAGCACAAGAATAGTTAATATTGGAATTATTTGATACTGGATTAATTACTGTTGCTGTGAAAGCATTATTGTAGTATTACCATTTATGTTTAATATTGTGTTATCAAGTCCATGCGGCTATTCAAACCGCACAGTACTCGAGTTTCCAGTAAAAAAATCCATTTACTTTCCGCTGCCAGGATTTTTTCATGTAAATTGACTCCCCGGTGGGCATGGACACTTTCTCTATTCCTTTGAAAGAGAAAGATTTTAGATCTCTATTATGTTTGTTAGCAAAATGCCGTGAAATTGCAGCATAACCTGCCAGCGGTAAGTTCACCGCATCGGACAAGTGTTTACGGATACGTTTTTTCAGAGGGTTCAAAGTACAACTTACATATTGAAGTTGACAGATATTACATTGAATCAGATAAATGACATTATCCATATTACAATTTATAAAACTGCGTATTGGAAACTTTTTTATTCTTAAAGGAGACAATTTTTTTTATAATTTGTGGCATATTGGCAACATTTGCACACATTATCTCCACATTTGTGGAAACCAACGGTACTGAGCCAGTTATCTTTTGATCTCGTTCCAAGTCTACAAATAAGCTAGTAGACAAAAGGTTTTTTAGTGCAGTCGCTCTTTTTGGCACAAATCGGACTGTGTGATTGTCCAAGATCTTTCTGAGAATTCTATCTTGTTGTAAAGTAGGTAAATATTTCTGTATGATATTAGTGATCTGATTGAATTGTGGACTATACCCCGTGGTGAATGTAAGGATATTATTTTTGGTTTCATTTTCCTTACATTTATGTTGAAGTAAAGAATCTCTGCTGATGTGTGTTTTTGTGTGTGTGTATATATATATATATATATATATATATATATATATATATATATAGACTGTATATATGTTTTCACAAATATTTGAGGCCAAGGATACATTATATGTCAATTTTGCAAGCCGGTGAGAAAATCTCACCATACGGATGCCATATGGATATCACATGGATGCTTAGATGTGAGAAAATCTCATCCTTGCATTGCAAGCGGATGACATATGGATCACTGTTCAGGGAACATTTCTGCGATTCTCGTGCATAGAAAACGAATGGTATTTTTATACTTTAAGTGTGATTCCAGCCTTAATTGAAAACCCTCAAGTCTCTCATCTTTATACATTAGTACAGTAGAAGATTTTAATAGAATGTCTGTCAATAGAATAATATAAAGTTGTATGGTTGTCACTCATGGAGCTATTATGATGCTCAGTGGTAGAATGTCAATCCATAAACTTCTTATTGTGCCCTGGTTTCTTGTCAATGGAATAGTGACAGAAAGGCTTAATCAATTGCACTACAACTACATGCATATTATGTTTGATAGTGGTCCTCAACATTTGTTATCTTGAGAGCCACATTCAGCTGTGAGTGTGTAATGAGACACATCTAAAGCACCCTCACCCAAATAGTAACATCCAGTTCTCACCTCCCTCACAATATTGGCAGCCAGAGACACCATTATCAGTTTAATGACAGGCAAAGCTTCCCAACAAAAATCACACTGTGGCAGTGTGAGCGGCAGCCAGGGCCATAGTCATGGCATGCAAAGATGTCTGCTTTAGAACACCCTGGCCACTCCAACCACATACACACAGTCCCACTGTCTTATTTGCCTGGTTCTCAGAGGCGTCCCTTAGTCGCAGAGACTCTTCTTCTTTTGATCTGGCACAAAAAGAGACAGAGTCCAAATCCAAGTTTAAATGTAGAACTTTACTTGTTTTCAATCGCAGCACATCCACACCAGTTATAGCATCAACACAGAGTTCTGCACAGTCCTCATCCTTTACTTTCCCTGTGCTCTTCACTATGTCCTTCAGTTTGCACCTGGGTCATACCATCTTGACCGGTACCACAGTGTCCTCCCTGTTCAGCTTCACTACGTTCAGGAGTTCCCTTGTCTGTTTCGCTCCAAACATGAGGACATCTGCCCATGTAGCAAGCTGCCACATCTTGGAGCAACCTGCGTATCATAACAACTGCACTTCTGGCCCACTGGCCCTGGACTGCTGGGCTTCTTGCTTGCAACGTTAAGGAGCTGACCACCCTGTCTGGGGTCTATAGCCCTATTCCCTAGGATCAGGAAATCCTTCTGGCTTACCCACGGTTGGCTCCTCCTAAGTTAACTATTTACAGCCTTGTATTATTTGTTCCCAGCATACCCCCTCTAGTGTGCTAATTGAGTACTGCACTTTCCCTCCAATAAGACAACATATTATACAACAACAGAATAAGCAATATTAATATATACATATACAGTAAAAGGCACATGCATAATGTTTTTTTTACAACCCCTTACAGCAGTATAATAACATTTGGCAGTTCCCACATTACTTCCATTCGATATTCTCACATCTCAAACACTCCCACCCACCACTCTAATGCATCCAGTTTCCAGCACCTCCTCTGACTTCGAAATCATCCTATCTCCAGCTTACCACTTATTTAATTACTCTCTCCAACCCCAAGGCTAGGATGTGCGAATCCAGGTATGCTCTTCTGTGCGGTACTGCTACCAAAAGTCACCATCTGAAGACCAGCTCTCCATAACAGTTTGCTAGACTTGTTGCTAATGCACCAAGCAGGTAGACAGTCACAAGTCACACATCATAGGCCCATGAGCTAGATGTGGCTCTTGAGCCACAGGATGGGGATTCCTAATATAAGCAATCAAATGATCACATGTTCAAATTCTATTGTGGGATTAATAATTATCTAATATATAAAGCTCAATGTGTGTGTGTGTGTGTGTATGTTTGTATGTATGTGTGTATGTCCGGGATTGGCATCTGCACCGTCGCAGCTAAAGCCACAAAATTTGGCACAGTCACACGTCTGGACCCCGAGAGCGTCATAGGCTATGTTGTGAGGTCAAATTTTAACCCAGCACATTCCAATTCACCAAACAATTTTGCCCCTAGGTATATAATGGGGAAAAAGTGTGTGTGTGTATGTATGTGTGTATGTCCGGGATTGGCGTCTGCACCGTCGCAGCTACAGCCACAACATTTTGCACAGTCACACGTCTGGACCCTGAAAGCATCATAGGCTATGTTGTGAGGTGAAATTTTAACCCCACGAGTTCCAATTCACCAAACAATTTGGCCTATTATTCTTATAATTTCTATGGTGCTATCGTCCTTCTGTAAAGCTGGAAATAACACAATTTATTACCGTGCCAACACAGACCACCATCTGACACAGATTGCAGGGGAGCCCATTATCACTGGGGAGACGAGCGTACCGCCTGGTCATCCTGAAGCTTCATTGAGGTAACGTGCCTGGGTTCTTAACCTATTAAGGGCGGGTTATTTGCCCGCTGGTGCAGCTTAGGCATTGTTCGCTGCACCATCTTCCCTCTTTTCATACATGTAAGATGTGCTCCACATGGCCCGAGGGCAGCAGTGTTAACTCGTTGTCAACCCTTTAAGTTACCTCTTTGGGATAGTATATGTATATATTTTGCACGATAGATGATGGGCATTGGTTCCCTTTCTATGTACGACATATTTTTGTCTGATCTATTTAGATCTAACACATGTTGCTCTTTATATGGAGTAGAAATATATACATTAACCCCTTAATATGATAGCTCAGGTGGACTGGGGCAGGTCCTGCTCGTATCAGCATTTACACTATTGCACTTTTTGATTTTCCTTTGCATATGTTCCCCATTTTTTGTCTTGTCTTGTCCATAATTTAATAAAGAGAATTTGCAATCTTATTAATATGGATCTATGGTCGCATTTTTCTATTGTGGTTTCCACATCCTCGTTTTACATACTAGCGATTGATCCTAGTTTGTCCAAATAGAGCGACACCTATATGGAGAGATATATAATACATTCAGGATGCGGCTCTGTACCGTTGCTGTTATAATTAGCCACAAAATTTTGCACAGTCAGGCTATGTTGTGAGGTGAAATTTTAACCCCACGAGATCCAATTCACCAAACAATTTGGCCTATTATTCTTATCATTTCTATGGTGCTATCGTCCTTCTGTAAAGCTGGAAATAACACAATTTATTACCGTGCCAACACAGACCACCATCTGACACAGATTGCAGGGGAGCCCAGTATCACACAGGATAGGATTAGATACACTGCTCAGCAGTCACTATCACACAGGATAGGATTAGATACACAGCTCAGCAGTCAGTATCACACAGGATAGGAATAGATACATGGCTCAGCAGACAGTATCACACAAGATAGGATTAGATACACAGTTCAGCACACAGTATCACACAGAATAGTATTAGATACATGGCTCAGCAGACAGTATCACACAGAATAGGATTAGATACATGGCTCTGCAGTCAGTATCACACAGGATAAGATTAGATACACGGCTCAGCAGTCAGTATCACACAGGATAGGATTAGATACACGGCTGAGCAGTCAGCATCACACAGGATAGGGTTAGATACACTGCTCAGCAGTCAGTATCACACAGGATAGGATTAGATACACGGCTGAGCAGTCAGTAACACACGATAGGATTAGACACACAGCTCAGCAGAAAGTATCACACAGGAGAGGATTAGGTACACAGCTCAGCAGACATTATCACACAGGATAGGGTTAGATACACAGCTCAGAAACAGGATGTGCCAAAGGAGAGGACATTTTCATTCCAAGAATTCCACTCATTCCATCTGATTTGTTTTTTTTATTTTAAACGCCTCCAGTTTCCAGTTCAACTGCTATTTGCAGTGTCCATTAACAATGCTCAGGGACAGTCCTTGAAAGTAGTAGGGATCGATTTGCAATCTCCATGCTTTTCTCATGGTCAACTTTATGTGGTCTGTTCAAGAGTTGGAACTACCAAAAATCTGTTCATCTTTGCACTGAAAGGAAAAACCAAAAATCTTGAATGAGTTGAAAATAAAATACTATCAATACTTGGGTAATCGTTTAGTTAATTTGTGTTGCAAATCTGTACTGTTGAATATATGATGTGAAATGTTTTTATGTGCAACATAATCATTATAATTTGTTATAACTAACCACAGTTGGTTACTATGCCCAGGCAATGCCGGGCTCTTCAGCTAGTTAAAAATATGCTTAAAAAGTGTTAAAAAAATATCCATTTGAAAATCTAAATCTTAAAAAAATTACCGAATTGACACTTATTTTAAAACCCATTACTATTTGGAGAATTATTATTGGTATTTCATCACCGTTTTGGTCAGTGACATGATGCATTGGTACTACTTAAAGGAAACCTATCTCCTTCAAAAATGCTATTTATCTTGAGATATAGTAGTAATTTGCTGGTGAATAGCATTTTATGTCTGGCAGGGTTACTAGAACAGCAGCTATAGAGAGAAAATGAAGTTATATTCTCCATGCAGCCACTCACTTCCAGTCACATTTGGGTGGTGCAGAAGGCTGTTAAAGTCACTACTAACTAAACAGTAAGTGCAGCAGTTATCACTCCTCCCACAGCTTGGTTGACAGTCTGCTTCCGCCAGCATGTGTGTGCACGGTGGGCTTTCAATCCAAGTACTCACTATGTGATGAGAGGTGACTGTAATAACTCCCTTCACTACCTTGATGACTGACTGCAGGGAGAGTATAACTTCATTTTCTCCCTATAGCCGCTGCTCCAGTAAGCCAGTTAGTCATGATTTTAACCCCATTTACTTGAAGATCACCACAATATCTGCTGGTAAAAAGCCTTTAAGGAGGTGAAAGGCTTAAATACAAACTCTGTTAAAAAAGATGAATCACTTAAAGGGAACCTGTCACCAGAAAAATAAGCTATTAACCTGCAGATATGGGGTTAATCTACAGGTTAATGGCATTATCATGCTGGCCAGCACCTGCACGCAGCCTAACGTTGTAGGGAGAAAATTAACTTTATTCTCCCCAGTAATGTTTCCGTTTCAGTCACTAGGCGTCGTTGGTGCTTTTTCAGTCGCCACCCGAATTATACAGAGTAGCAGCTGTAACCGCGCCTACGGCCCTGACTGACACTGGCTCTACATTGGGGCTCACCTATTAGTCAGGGTCTGGAGCATGGTTTCAGTCAGGGGGTCAGCACTGGTGCTGGCACAGTCACCACTCTAAGAATATAGAGTGGCGGCTGTAACTGTGCCCCTGGCCCTGACTGACACTGGGTCTGCATTGGGGCTCAGCAGTCTGTCAGGGCCAGGGTCACAGTTACAGCAGCCTCGCTCTATTCTTAGAGCGGTGACTTAACCAGTGCCAGTGCCGCCCCTGTGACTGAATCGAGAATGCTGCCGGGGAGAATAAAGTTCATTTTCTCCCCTCAGTGTAAGGCTGCATGCAGGCTCCGGCCAGCATTAAAACACTTTTAACCTGCAAATTAACTTCATATATGCAGATTAAAGGCATTTTTTCTGGTGACAGGTTCTCTTTAATCCTATGGACTACTTAGAAAAATCTAGGTGACAAATAACTCCTTTACATGTGTCTTCATATGAATATTTTAGCATATCTTGGAAGACTGGCTCATTAAATGAAAGTGGAGTAACATGTCCTTTCTTGTAAGGTCAAATAAACATGTAGTATAAGAATTTACAAAAAAAATAATGATGTCTCTGAGGCACTACATAATACTGTATGCATGAAATTCTATTGTCCAGAGAATTATAAGGCTACATTCTATCAACAATATTCCCAACATATTAATTCCACTGTGTCTTTTGAATGCAATTAAAAATACAATAAAAATTTATCATATGTATGGTGTTAGCCAACTGAATCATATAATAATGTAGCATGCAAATGACACAACTAAGCATATTAAATAATGAAAAAAACACTGTGGGTATACGGAATTGGGCATGGCTGGAGGAGCATAGCCAGGAGCGTATCTGGGGGGCGGGGCAGAGAGGGATATTTATTTGCTCAGGAGCAGCCAGCAGGGGGATACCATTGGGCCGCCTAATGCAGTGGTCTGATGTGTCTCCCTGACAGCTGCATTTTGCGCACCCATAGTGGGAGTCGGCTGTGCTCTGTGACGGCTGTCAGACGCAAGTACAATTGAAGCCCTGAACACCGGCACTTCCAGGTCAAGCTGACATTGGCAGCGTGAGCTGGTCATCTGATCATGCTGCTGACGTCTCTCTCCGTTGCTGCAGGGGTGCAGTAAACATAATAATAATAAAATTTTATTTCTATAGCGCCGACATATTCCAAAGCACTTTACATTTCAGAGGGGATTTGTACAGACAATAGACATTACAGCATAACAATAATCACATACTATAGATTATAACAAATACCAAGAGGAATGAGGGCCCTGCTCGCAAGCTTACAGTCTATGAGGAAAGAGGTAGACACGAAAGGTGGGTGGTAACAGTTGCCCTGATTGTATGGACCAGCCATAATGTTAAGTGTGTAACAGTACAGACAGAGAGGGCTAATGGATGCATAAAGCATGAGGGAACATGATGCGGGGAACCTGGTTATGGTAAAACTTTTGGCTGTGCCACACAGGGATAGATTAGGTTAATGTGTTGAGGCGATAGGCCAGTCTGAATAAATGCGTTTTCAGGGCACGCTTAAAATTGTGGGGATTGGGGACTAATCGTATTGACCTGGGAAGTGCATTCCAAAGAATTGGCGCAGCACCTGTAAAATCTGGGAGGTTCTGATTATTGAGGATGCTAACCTCAGGTCATCAGCAGAACGGAGGGCGCGGGTAGGGTGGTATACTGAAACAAGGGAGGAGATGTAGGGTGGTGCTGAGCCATGGAGGGCTTTGTGGGTGAGCGTAATAAGTTTATACTGAATTCTGGAGTGGATGGGTAGCCAGTGTAATGACTGACACAAGGTAGAGGCATCGGTGTAACGATTGGTGAGGAATAAAACATTAGTCTGGTAAGCGCTTCCCTGGAGCTGTGAACACCAATTATTTATTGCAATGGGCAGAGGGAATTAAAGAGACTTGAGAAGCAAGAAAGGCACAGTATTAGTGCGGACACTGTATATGGAGGTTTTTTGGGGGGATTGGTGTTGATACAGTATGATGAATTAGGGGAGATTTGTGTTGGCATACTATAAAAAGCTGGGTGTGGATTGGTGCATGCATACTAACGAGGGGGGTTTGGACACAGTATGAGGAGGGGGTTAATGGGGTGAATTGGTGCAGACAAAATATAAGGAGTAAGGAAGGATTTGTGTGGAAACACTATAAGGAGCAGGGGGAAATTTTGCATACACGTTATGAGGAGTGGGGGAATAGTACAGAAACAGTATGAGGAGTGGGGGAGTTTGTGTGGATGCAGTATGAGGAGTGGGGGACTTGTGTGGATGCCGTATGAGGAGTGAGGGATTGGTGTGGATGCAGTATGAGGGGGGTTTGGTGCAGACACACAATGAACTGTGGCGGGATTAGCACAGACACAGTATGAGGTGTGGGAGGAGTAGTGCAGACACAGTATGAGTGGGGGGATTAGTGCAGATGCAATATGAGGAGTGGTGGAGCTTTGTGCAGACATAGTATAAGGAGCGAGGGCGATTGGTGCAGACACACAGTGTCCGCCCGACTCCCCTCCCACAACGACTTGATGAGAATTTATTTGTGTTACTGCCTGGATCTCATCAGTGCTGTGGTTTCTGTACGGTCTATTGTCTGATGGCAGTTAACAAAAAAGCCTGCACCATCTTACTATTATTAAGGGCATACTGGGAGATTTAGGTTCATGTGATACAATTGAATATGGGGCTGACCTGACATTACAATTGATTGCTGAAAAAAGCTTGGTAGTGTATTCATGTACAGATGGTGGGTCTGTTGATGTATTCATGCAATGATGGTCACTTTGTTGATGTATTAATGTACTGATGATGGTTCTAGTGATGTATTTAACATTTCTCCAGGTTTTTCTCCCATCAACTAGATGACCTACAGCCACCTTACATACCTCTCCCTCTGCCTTATGCTGTGGCCTTGGCACTTTCTTTCACTAGATATGGCATTCTAGAGAGGGCATTGGCATTACCATGTAACTCCTGGCTCTATGTTCCAAATGGAAGCGGAAATCCTACAGGGCTAGAAAGCAGGAGGTAATGAGAGCATTTCTTCCCTTTTTTCTTCCTCATCCACCTGAGTGCTGCATTGTCTGACACTAATTTAAATTTTCGCCCTAAGATATAGTATCACATTGCACATTTTATGGCTAAGCATTCATTTCCTACAATGGCATAATTATTCTCATATGCCGGCAGTTTCTTATTCAGGTAGAGAAGAGGATGTTCTGCTCCATGTATCTCCAGAGAAAGGACTGCTCCTAATCTGACTTCTGCTTCCTTTGTTTGGAGTACAAATTCCTTTAGTCAGATGTAACCAGGACTGGCTGCTTACACAGAGCTACTTTCAGTTCTTTAAATGCCATCTCCGCCTCCGACGTCCATTTGGCCAGCATTGATTTTGCCCCCTTAAGGAGATGAGAAGTTTGGAACAAACCTCCTCTAGTACACCACGAATCACAGAAAAGCCCTACTTGCTTTTTCGAGAGTGATTTCAGCAAGTTCTGGATTGGTTCAACTTTATTGATCTGGGGTTTGATTTCGCCGCTACCTACTACATATCCAAGGTATTTGGCCTCCTCTTTCCCCATGGCACATTTTTTTCTTATTCAAAATTTTATTGTTTTATAATACACAACAAAAGCAAACATATCAACAGGTTCAACCCATGGCACATTTTTTTGATCTATAGAGAACCCCACCTTCCTGGGAGCATTAAAAAACACTTAGAACTTTCCCAGATGACTTCATCAATCTGGGCTGAAGATTACGATATCGTCCAGGTATCGTCCAGGTATGCAGCAGCGTAATTTTTATTCTGTTCATGGTCCTCTAGATGGTGGCCGGAGCTCCCTGCAGTCCAAATGGCATCTGCACATACTGGAAGAAACCATCAGGAGTAAAGAAAGCAGTCTACTCCTTGGTTTCTTATGACATGCGTGTTTGCTAACGACCTTTTGTAGATCCAAGGTGGTTATGTACCATGCCGACCCAAGTCTCTCGACCAGCTCATCGACATGTGACATTGGATATGAGTTGAACTTGGAGATTCCATTCAGCTTTCCAGAATCATTACAGAATCTCCATTCTCCAACAGTTTTTGGAACAAGGACAATCAAGTTATTCCACTTGCTCTTAGATTCCTCAATGGCTCCAAGTTTCAGCATACGTTTTACTTCCTTGGAGATCATTTCTCGGTGGGCCTCTGGAATTCGGTAGAGCTTCGAAGTCACTTGGGGTTCTGTCAGGACCTTGTGTTCTATGACATCTGTACACGCTGGTAAATCTGAGAACATGACTCTGTTCTTCTGCAGCAATTCCCAACAATGCTGTTTTTGGGCCTTTGACAGCGTCTCAGCTATTGTGACATTTTCAATATGCCCTTCTGGCTAAACCAGGAAGCATGGAGTTTCAACGGGGTCCCAGTCTAGCCATGCTTTGATGGGTAGCGGTACAAGGGGATTTCAGAAGTGAGAGTTGGGAGCGAGCAGCTAACTGACAGATGTTAGAGGACTTGCAATACCTTATAATTTCCCGGTGACATCCAGGTCAATAGAACCTATGTGGCTCACGGACCCGTGATGTGTGGCACGCGGCTGTTTGCCAGCTTGATGCATTAGTACCAGATGTAGCAAACTACTGTAAAGGGCAGGTCTCTGGATGGTGACTTTTGTGTGCAGCCCTGCACAGAAAAGAGGGTCTGAATGGGGGTTAGAGAGGAAACCCTAGAGCTTTGCATACTGCTTTGATGTGATTTCAGTGGAAAAACTTTGGTTGTCATTATGCTGCTATGGAGGCTTTGGGTGCCACTACTGTGAGTGGGGTAGGAGCTGAATGTGGCTTGCGACCCTCTCTTAGAGCTGAATGTGGCTCGTGACCCTCTTTCATAGCTGAATGTGGTTCTCAAGGTCAGAAAGGTTGGGGACCACTGGTCTATAGGGTCGTAGTACCAAAAATTGCTCCACTATTTCCACTCTGACCTAAGTAACCCCGTACAATAAGTCCCTACTAGTGATGAGCGAGTATTCTCGTTGCTCGGGTTTTCCCGAGCATGCTTGAGTGTCCTCCAAGTATTTTGGCGTGATCAGAGATTTAGTTTGTGTTGAAGCAGCTACATGATTTGTGGCTGCTAGACAGCCTGAATACATGTTGGGATTCCCTAACAAACAGGCATTTTTCCCATGTATTCAGCATGTCCAGCAGCCGCAAATCATGCAGCTGCGTCGACAAAACTCAATCTCCGAGCACGCCAAAATACTTGGAGGACACCAGAGCAATGAGTATACTCGCTCATCACTAGTCCCTACCCATCATAAAATAAGGAAATATGGTGACAGTCCCCGGCTACTGTGCTATGCCATTTATAACAGTGACATTATTGAATGATTCTTTTAGAGTTAGATCCCCATGTTGGGTGGATCCAAATTTGTCTCCGTTTACCCATATCTCAGGAATGTCAGCCACAGGGAATACTACCTTCTTATTTTCCAACAGTACAGAGAAGAGAAACCTGTCAGACTCTGGTGTTGGTAAGACTTCTTAAGAGCCAACAAGTAATGAGCAAACCCCTGGACGTTCGCGTCCGGTGGGTTGGGCCGAACAATTAAAAAAAGTCTGTTCAGGTACCAGAACATTACCTGAACCCAAACCCCATTCAGATGAATGGGGGGCCTGAACATCTGTTGTTTGCCACACTGTCATTTGCATGACAGCGTGCCAAATGCTGCCTCTGATCGGGGATGAGATTACTACTGGCGATCAGAGAGCTATGGTTCCCATGCTGTCAGATGACAATGTGAGCCAGCCGCTGCGACCGGTGTTAAAAAGTTTACCTCTAGTCATAGAGGTGTTGACTGATGACAGCGTACTACTTCCATCAGCCTGCGCCTGTCGACACTAATAACAGCGAGAGCAAGCACCACTGATGAGAGTATTCATCAGTCGACACCTGCACTATAAAAAAAATTTTTTAAACATTACATGGGGTCTGTTCTACTTTTGATGGCCAGCATGGCAACACTGACAGCTGTGAGCTGCAACCCTCAGCAGTCAGCTTTATCATGGCTGTTTATTGCCTTCTGGGATAAGTGAAGAGTCTCCGCGAGCTCAACGATCACTGGGTTTTGGCCGTTGCAGCTGAAAAGAGGAAATTGGAAAACCAGGGGAAGAGTCTTGAGGAGATCATTTGCATATTCCCAGTGCCTTCTGGGATAAGTGAAGAGTCTCCGCGAGCTCAACGATCACTGGGTTTTGGCCGTTGCAGCTGAAAAGAGGAAATTGGAAAACCAGGGGAAGAGTCTTGAGGAGATCATTTGCATATTCCCAGTGCCTTCTGGGATAAGTGAAGAGTCTCCACGAGCTCAACGATCACTGGGTTTTGGCCGTTGCAGCTGAAAAGAGGAAATTGGAAAACCAGGGGAAGAGTCTTGAGGAGATCATTTGCATATTCCCAGTGCCTTCTGGGATAAGTGAAGAGTCTCCGCGAGCTCAACGATCACTGGGTTTTGGCAGCTGAACAGAGGAAATCGGAAAAACCGCGCGCAAATTTTGGCTCATCTTTCATCGTTTTTAAGAAATCTGGAAGAGGCCAGGAGCCATTTGGTGAGCTGCATTTCTTGCTACATGTTCACAGATTTACCAGTGGAAAAGCCAAACTTCACATGCCACAAATGCAAGCTTGTGTCCCTGTTGGAGGAAAAGTTGCAAAATCTCGAAGAGAGGTTAGCTACGTTGAAGATCATTAAGGAAGGTGAAGAGTTCTTGGACAGAGCAGAATTATCTCTTCATGTTACAGAAAGAGAAGAAATTCGAAGTGCACCTGAAGAAACAGAGGAATGGAGACATGTGACCCAGAGAAGCAGGAGGATCAGGAGGCAGTCAGCACCCATACTGCTCAGAAACCAGTACCAGGCTCTCACGCAGGAAAACGATGAAGAAATACATCAGGATAAGACTTTGCCAACAAACAGCAACCTTGTACGCCTTCAGAGTCCTCCTGGATGGAGAAAGAAAAATGTTGTGAAGAAGAAACGGAGAGTGGTGGTCATGGGGGATTCCCTGTTGAGAGGAACAGAGGCCGCTATCTGCAGACCGGATATAACTTCAAGAGAAATGTGCTGTCTTCCAGGTGCAAAAATTAAAGATGTGTCTGACAGGATATCAGGACTCTTCAGACCTACAGATGACTACCCATTCCTGCTACTACATGTGGGGACAAATGACACCGCAAGAAACGACCTGGAAACCATCTGCAGAGACTTTGAAGACTTAGGCAAGAAAGTGAAAGAACTGGGAGCGCAGGTGGTCTTCTCTTCCATCCTCCCAGTGGATGGCCATGGAACAAGGAGGGGGAATAAGATTCTGCAGGTGAACAACTAGCTACGTCGATGGTGCCGTCAGCAACGATTTGGATTTCTGGATCACGGAGTGAACTACTTATACGATGGACTACTTGCTAGAGATGGGGTGCACCTTACGAAGACTGGAAAGCATGTATTTGGAAGTCGCCTTGCTACACTTGTAATGAGAGCTTTAAACTAGAACAACATGGGAAGGGAAGCAAAAGACCAGAAAAAGCCATACATCTGACAAATGCTATTGAGAACTCTGGTATTAGAAGTGGAAAGGAAGAACAAAGACGAAAGAATCTAATTAATAAAAATATTGGAGAAAGAGAAACCAATTACAAACTAAAATGTTTCTATACTAATGCACAAAGCATGGGCAACAAACAAGGAGAATTGGAACTACTAACACAGGAAAAGAAATATGATGTCATTGGAATCACTGAAACTTGGTGGGACAATACACATGATTGGAATACAAGGCTAGAAGGATACAACTTATTTGCAAGAAACAGACTTGATAAACGAGGAGGAGGTGTCGCATTGTATGTTAGAAACGCGTATATCTGCACAGAGAATGAAGCTTCAGAGACTGGGAGTTCTGTGGAAACTGTTTGGGTAAGAATACAAGGACAGAACAATGGAAAGGACACCATTGTAGGCATTTACTACCGGCCGCCTATGCAAGCTGAAGATATGGATGAACTCTTTATGCATCAAATGGCCAAGTTCTCCAAAAAATATGACATAGTTGTCATGGGAGATTTCAACTATCCAGACATTTGTTGGGAATCTCTCTCAGGCAAAACTAACAGGTCAAGGAAATTCTTATCCTCTCTTGCTGACAACTTTATCTTCCAAAAGGTAGGGGAGAAAACAAGGGGAACTGCTACCTTGGATCTAATCCTTATAAACAGGGAGGAAATGGTTGAGGAGGTAAAAGTGGCTGGAATCCTAGGAGGTAGCGACCATGCTATTTTAGAATTTTGGATAACTAGAGGCGGAAGACCTGTGAAGACTCAGACGTCAAGGTTAGATTTCAGAAAGGCACATTTTAAGGGATTCAGAAAGATAATTGGAGGGATCCAATGGCTGGATATCCTTAAAGACAAAAATGTCCAGGAAGGATGGGAAATCTTTAAAAATGAAATTCTCAAAGCACAGTTGTTAACAATTCTGAAAAGAGGTAAGAATAGGAAGCATTTAAGGAAACCAGGATGGATGAACACAGAACTTAAGCACATGCTAAAAAGGAAGAAAAAAATGTTTATAAAATGGAAAGAGGGAGGCATATCTAAAGAAGAATATAATGCTGGCTGCAGAACCTGCAGGGCACAAATCAGATTAGCTAAAGCTGAAAATGAATTGAGGCTTGCAAGAGATGTCAAAAGCAATAATAAAGGATTTTGGGGATATGTCAAAAGTAAAAGAAAAGTCAAAGATGCTATAGGATTTTTACAGGATGAAAATGATGAAATGGTAAGACAGGATGTTGAGAAGGCTGAACTTTTAAATTCCTATTTTGCATCTGTTTTCTCTCAGAAAGGAAATGTAACATTAACTGTTATTCACTGTCCTATTAAGGGAATAGAAGAATCCAGGATATCTATAAACAGAAAGATAGTGAGGAAACACTTAGCTAACCTAAATGAATTCAAGTCTCCAGGTCCAGATGAATTACACCCCAGAGTACTGAAGGAGATAGCAGAAGAAATTTTTGAACCCCTCTCCATAATCTTTGAAAATTCTTGGAGAACAGGAGAAGTGCCAGAAGACTGGAGAAGAGCAAATGTTGTTCCTATCTTCAAAAAGGGGAAGAAGGTGGACCCAGGCAACTATAGGCCGGTGAGTCTGACTTCTATACCAGGAAAGATCTTTGAACAAATTATTAAACAACATGTATGTCAATACCTGGATAAGAATGAAGTGATCAAACAGAGTCAGCATGGGTTTGTAACTAATAAGTCATGTCAGACTAACTTAATTTCCTTCTATGACGGTATCATTGATTGGGTGGATCAAGGAAATGCTGTAGATATAGTATATCTTGACTTCAGCAAAGCATTTGACAAAGTCTCTCATACAATCCTTATTGAAAAAATGACTAAGTATGGAATGGACAAGGCAACTGTTAGGTGGATTCATAACTGGCTTAGTGATCGGACCCAAAGAGTGGTCGTAAATGGCTGCACATCCAGTTGGAAGAATGTCTCAAGTGGGGTACCACAGGGCTCTGTCCTGGGCCCTGTATTGTTCAACATCTTTATCAACGATTTAGATGAAGGAATTGAGGGTAAACTGATTAAATTTGCTGATGACACAAAGCTAGGAGGGATAGCTAATACTAGAGGAGAGAGAGAGGATTCAAAAAGATTTAAATAAACTGGACAAGTGGGCAGCAACTAACAGAATGGTTTTTAACAGGGAGAAATGCAAAGTACTACATCTGGGCAATAAAAATGAAAAAAGCATATATAGAATGGGAGGAATAGGGCTAAGTGACAGCACATGTGAAAAAGACTTGGGTATACTAATAGATCACAGACTGAATATGAGTCAACAGTGTGATGCAGCAGCAAAAAAGGCAAATGCAATTCTAGGATGTATTAACAGAAGCATACAGTCTAGCTCACGTGAAGTCATTATTTCCCTCTACTCCTCTTTGGTCAGACCTCATCTGGAATATTGTGTCCAGTTTTGGGCACCACATTTTAAAAAAGACATCAACAAACTGGAGCAAGTTCAGAAAAGAGCGACCAGAATGGTGACCGGTCTGCAAACCCTGTCTTATGAGGAAAGGTTGCAGGATTTGGGATTGTTTAGTTTGCAAAAGAGAAGACTGAGAGGAGACTTAATAGCTGTCTACAAATATCTAAAGGGCTGTCACATGGTAGAAGGATAAACTTTATTCTCATTTGCACAAGGAAAGACTAGAAGCAATGGGATGAAACTGAATGGGAGGAGACACAGATTAGATATTAGAAAAAACTTTTTGACAGTTAGAGTGATCAATGAGTGGAACAGGCTGCCACGAGAAGTGGTGAGTTCTCCTTCAATGGAAGTCTTCAAACAGAGGCTGGACAGACATCTGACTGGGATGATTTAGCGAATCCTGCTTTGAGCAGGGGGTTGGACCAGATGGCCCAGGAGGTCCCTTCCAACTCTACGATTCTATGATTCTATGATTCTATGATTCTAATAGAGGGGTCCCCACATTTTTTTTTATTTATTTAAATAAATAATTTAAAAAACTGCATGGGATCCCCTCATTTTTGACAACCATCCAAGTTAAAGCAGACAGTTGGGGCTTGTATTCTCAGGCTAGTAAGGGGCCATGGATATTGACCACCCCAACCTAAAAATAGCAGCTCGCAGCCACCCCAGAAAAGGCACATCTATTAGATGCACCAATTCTGATGCTTTGGCCGGCTTTTCCCAATTGTCCTGTGGTGGTGGCAAGTGCAGTTAATATTTGTGGGGTTGATGTCAGCTTTGTATTGTGAGGTGACATCAAGCCCACAGGTTAGTAATGGATAAGCGTCTAAAATACATTTATCCTTTACTAACCCCATAGTGATATTGTAAATAAAAAACATCCTGTTTTACAAGACCTTGTAATCTGTAAAAAATAAAAAAATAATAATAAACAACAAAAATAGTCAATTTACGCCTAATCCCCAAATGCCCATGTCCACTGTAAAAAAAGAAAACTAATAAACAACCATATTCCTCACCTGTCTGAAGTGCAGCTACTCCATAACAATTCGGATGACTTGGAGTGAACTTTCTCACCTGAGCTGAGCGATAGACACTGACAGGAGTGAATTGCTCCTGTCAGTGTAAGCTGGATGACAGGGAGAGGGTCAGTAATATGACTGTTCTCCAAATCATCTGAATCTTTGTGGGACAGTATGGATTAGCTACACTTTGGACAGGTGAGGAATATGGTTTCTTATTATTTTTATTTTTTTCACAGTGCACATGGGCATTGGTGGATTAAGCGTAAGTTGTGTATTTTTGCTGTTTATTATTTTCTGTTTTTACAGATGACAGTAGCTTCAACGGAATGGGCTTAAGGTGAGTAAAATTTGTTTTTTATTTTTATTTCAAATAAAAGGAGTCTGTGTCATTTATTTCAATTAAAGGAGTTTATTATGGCTCTGTGTTTATATCAAAACTTCCTATTGAGTTAGGAATGGATAGACATCTTATAGACATCGCTCCATTACTAATCTGTGGGCTTGATGTCACCAGACAATACAAAGGTGACATCAACCCCACAAACATTAACCCTACTTGCCACCACCACAGGGCAAGTGGGCTGGCACTTTCAGTGAAGACAGACTTTCACATAAATGAGATAAGAGATGAGAGCTGCTACTGATGAGATTCTATGTACATGTGATCGGGAGGCGATGGGAGGAGCTCTGTCTTTAGCTTCTCACCCTCCATTCTTCATAGAATCTTATCTGTAGCAGCTGCCATCTCCTATCTCGTAATGGGAAAGTCTGTCTTCACTGAATGCAAATTTTGCCTCAGAATTGAGAATTTTCATAATTACTGATCAATTTTTAGCAGAGGAAGAAGCACATTTGTTTGATAAGATATATTACAAAGTTGCTTATTTTCATGTATACTATTGATTTAAGAAATGCAAATTCAAATGATGGTTAATCTTTAAATACTTAGTTATTAATAAACAGATAACAAAAACTTTTTAAAAGCCTGATACATTTTTGCACTGGGTTTTCCAACAGTTCTGATCCTTACGTAATAATAAAAAACAAATGGATAAGGACACAGATTTATAGCTATGTAATTTAGTGGGAATTGAAACTGCATAATTGTGAAGATGGCAAGTTAGATTGGTTCACAAATATAAGGCTGGTTTCACACTTGCGTTTTTTTGCGCTGTATTAGGGTTAGGGTTAGTATGGTTTGGTTAAGGGCTAGGGTTAGGGTCAGGGTTAGGGTTAGGGTCAGGGTTAGGGTATGGTTTGGTTAAGGGTTAGGGTCAGGGTTAGGGTCAGGGTTAGGGTTAGGGTTAGTAAAGTCATGGTTTGGGTTAGTGTGAGGGGCCAACTAATGTTGGAAAAAAACGCAAACGCGGTAAAAACGCGGTAAAAACGCATACAAACGCATAAAAACACTGCATTTTTTTCATGCATGCTCATAAAAATGCTTGAAAAAAACGCAGCATTTGTATGCGTTTGTATGCGTTTATTCCATGCGTTTTTTTGCGGGAAAAACGCGCTGCAAAAAAAAGCAAGTGTGAAAGTAGCCTAATACAGGACTTTTTTTTTGTTTTGTCATCAGTTAACTGAGCTACAGAGGAAAGCATCTCTTGTCCTGCTCTGTTGTCCTGTTAGTATGCTGGGCATAGAATTGTGTTCCTTGACAGCTTTGTTCTCCTGGAAGAAATAGCTGTCTCAAGCTTATTGCTCACTCCTCGGCAAACAGTTGTTTCCACTGCAGAAACATTAGGACATCAGAAGTGTTATACTTTTTTGTCTTTTTATGTTAGGACCACAATGTAAAATGATGTTTCTTCCTATTATTATTATTTATTATTATAGGGCCATTTATTCCATGGCGCTTAACATGTGAGGAGGGGTATACATAATAAAAACAAGTACAGTAATTTTAAACAATACAAGTCATGACTGGTACAGGATGAGAGAGGACCCTGCCTGCTAGGGCTCAGAATCTAAGGGATAGCATATGGTTTCATAATTTTTAGTTCATGTATTTGCAAAGAAACTGTTAAGCAATGTTATTATATTTATCAAAATTTTCAGGCTTACTCTAAATTGACTATGTATGCAGCAGAATCTGCAGTACACTCAGTGGTTACCACTGCAGCCTTGCAGCGCTGGGGTCCTAAGTTAAAATGCCACCAAGGACAGCATCTGCAAAGAGTTTGTATGTTCTCCCCGTGTTTGTGTGGGTTTCCTCTGGGTACTCCGGTTTCCTCCCATATTCAAAAGACATACTGATAAGGAATTTAGATTGTGAGTCCCATCAGGGACAGCAATGATAATGTCTGTAAAGTGCTGTGGAATTAATGACGCTATATATATGAGTAAAATAATAATAATAATAATAATAAATAGACATGACTTAAATAAATCTAGTGATTTAGACAGTTCATATACATTTTTTTTACCCAGTGGCATCATAAAAGTCAGATTATAAGGCCGGCGTCACACTAAAGAGAAATACGAACGAGTGCTATGCAAGAAAAAAATCATATAGCACTTGGACCGATGTTAATCTATGGGGCAGCTTCGATCATCTGTTTCTTTCTCAACCGTACTATGCGCGCAAGAGAAATCGCAGCATGCTGCGATTTGCACCGTATTACGGCCGAGACTTGGGTGTGAGAAAAAACGGATTACACATGGACCATCAGAGTGACTAGCGAGAAATACACACTGGTGTACTTAGAAAAGCCGGCAATTCAGTGTGGTGTACAGTAAGAAAGAAATGCTAGCACAGGCTTCCAGTATCCATTGTTTCAGATGCTGCACATCTCAAAGCATAGACAATTGCTTTCAGATGACCCCAAAGATAAAAGTCTAAGGGGGTCAGATGGGGAGACCTTGGTGGCCATTCAACTGGCACATGATGACCATTCCACTTTCCAGGAAACTGTTCATGTGGGAATGCTCGGACCTGACATCCATAATTGATGGTATGGTGTGGTATATGGGGTACAAAGATAGTGGGACCAGTCTTCATCAATGGAAACCTCAATGCCACTGGATATCTGAAATTGCTACATGATGATGTGTTGCCCTCTTTATGCACTGAAGATGGCACTTTCCCTGAGTTTTTCCAGCAAGATGGTGCACCACCACATTATGGGTGTCAGGTCCAAGCATTCCTACAAGGAATCTGACCCCCTTAGACTAGCATTTCTTCTGTGGTGTTGCTATCAGTGTGTCAAGAGTGGGAGAAGAGGGTTGCATTGACAATCCAACACAATGGGCAGCACTTTGAACACATTTTATAAGTGGTCATAAACTTGTAAATAACTCATGAAAGAACAAAGTCACGTTAAAACCAAGCACACCATTGTTTTTCTTGTGAAATTCTCAATAAGTTTGATGTGTCACATGACCCTCTTCCCATTGTAAAAAATAATGTTGGATTCAAAATGGCCACCATGGTCACAACCCATCTTGAAAAGTTTCCCCCTCCCATATACTATTGTACCACAAACAGGAAGTTGATATCTCCAATCATTCCCATTTTATTTAGGTGTATCTATATAATTGGCCCACATTGTAGATAGCAGAATAGGCGATATTTCAATTGTCGGCTTCTGTAAAATCATTACAGAACCTGACAGGATAGGAGACATGGTTTACATACAGTAAACCTATGCAGAACAGTTAGAATTATATATGTCAGTCACTAATAATGTAGTAGTAGTTGTGTCTATGTGTAAAATTTTGTAGTTGTAGGTGTTTAATAAAAGTATTTTTTCACGGAAAAAATTGGCGTGGGCTCCCAGGCAATTTTTCCGGCAGAAAGGGAAAGCCAGTGACTGAGGGCAGATATTAATAGCCAAGAAATGGACCATGGTTATTGCCCCCCTGGCTAAAAACATCTGCCCCCAGCCACCCCAGAAAACCGCATCTGCAAGATACACCAATTCTGGCACTTAGCCTCTCTCTTCCTACTGCCGTGTAGCGGTAGCATATGAGGTAATAAAGTGTTAATGTCACCTTTGTATTGTAAGGTGGCATTAAGCCCGGTTAATAATGAGAGGTGTCAATAAGACACTAAGGCACCTATCCATTACTAATCCAAAAGTATGAAAGGGTTAAAAATAAGGAAACACACATTAAGAATAAAGTCTTTTAATGAAATAATTAAACACACAGGTTTTACATCTTTATTAAACTCCCAATCCAAGCAAAACCCTCATTCTCCTGTAAAAAATAAAAAAGCAACAATATACCATACCTGTCCACCGTACAGTCAAGTCCCACGCCGCAAACCAAATCAAGGGGTTAAATAGTTTACAATCAGGAACGGTGCTAATGCAACCAGTGCTAATGCGACCGGCCTGGCTGTAACCCACTGTGGAATGACTGAGAAACTGCCTGTGCAGCCTTCCAGCCTGACCGAAGATGAACTCTGTAATGTGGGAAAGTTTCTGAACATTTTCCCACGCTGCCAAGTTCCTCACAGGTCAGGCTGTGAGTCTGCGCATGCTCAGTGATGTCAGCACTAGTCACTGAGGCTGTGCAGACTCCCCACCTGACCTGTGGTGAGCCTAGTCAAATTTACCAATAATATCACATACAATGGATAAATAAATCCGCACCATGATCAGACCACATATTACCACCTTATAGTAACTGAATAATAACGCCATACTGATCCTTATAAAAAACCACAATACTAGCACTTATATCAACAATGACAATATACACAGAGCTCTGTAGATAATATGTAGTAGAGGTAAATCCAGTGACTTACTGGTAACACCTCCAATAGAAGTACCGTACTTTACGGATTATAAGATGCACTTTTTTCCCCAAAAATTGGGGGGGGAAATGGGGGTGTGTCTTATAATTCGTATATACCTTTTCGGTACCGTTGCTGCAGACTGGGATGAGGGGGTGCCTGGCGGTGCTGCTGGGGTGTCTGTAGGTGCTGCTGGGGTCTACGGCAGTGCTGCTGGGGTCTCCGATGCTGCTGTGGTGGTCTCCGGTGCTGCAGGGGGCTCTGACGACATTTTGTGAAAGGCCAGAGCCCCCGCAGTTCCGTGGTTTCCTGTGCGGTGGATTCTGGGAAAATGGTTGCCGGGGGCGGTGGATGCGAAGATGGAGATCTCAGCACCAAGATCTCGGGAGATGAGATTTCAACCTCTGCCAAGTCCTCTAGATTTAGAGAAGCTTTTTTGCAGCTTCTTGCTATTTTGACCATCTTTATTAACTTAGAAACCTCTAATTTTTGTACTTGAATTATTTTTTTACTAAACCAGTTTACCTATTGATAATAACTTACAAATATCTTAAAATTGCTCTACACCTAATTTGTATAAATTTGCTTTTTTGTTGGTTACTAGCAAGCTGTAGTTTTTGTAACATCTGATTGTTTCCCATGTCTCATTTATTATTTCCACAATGAACAATATATTTATGTATAACAAATTACTAACAGTGAATTCCTTAATTACTGCTTTGCACTTGGGGGTATCAATCACCTCACTAATAAGAATAATGACATTTTTAAAGTGGGCTAAACTGTCATTTAGTCCAACCAATGTACAGTGGGGAAAAAAAGTATTTAGTCAGTCAGCAATAGTGCAAGTTCCACCACTTAAAAAGATGAGAGGCGTCTGTAATTTACATCATAGGTAGACCTCAACTATGGGAGACAAACTGAGAAAAAAAAATCCAGAAAATCACATTGTCTGTTTTTTTTCATTTTATTTGCATATTATGGTGGAAAATAAGTATTTGGTCAGAAACAAAATTTCATCTCAATACTTTGTGATATATCCTTTGTTGGCAATGACAGAGGTCAAACGTTTTCTGTAAGTCTTCACAAGGTTGCCACACACTGTTGTTGGTATGTTGGCCCATTCCTCCATGCAGATCTCCTCTAGAGCAGTGATGTTTTTGGCTTTTCGCTTGGCAACACGGACTTTCAACTCCCTCCAAAGGTTTTCTATAGGGTTGAGATCTGGAGACTGGCTAGGCCACTCCAGGACCTTGAAATGCTTCTTACGAAGCCACTCCTTCGTTGCCCTGGCGGTGTGCTTTGGATCATTGTCATGTTGAAAGACCCAGCCATGTTTCATCTTCAATGCCCTTGCTGATGGAAGGAGGTTTGCACTCAAAATCTCACGATACATGGCCCCATTCATTTTTCATGTACCCGGATCAGTCGTCCTGGCCCCTTTGCAGAGAAACAGCCCCAAAGCATGATGTTTCCACCACCATGCTTTACAGTAGGTATGGTGTTTGATGGATGCAACTCAGTATTCTTTTTCCTCCAAACACGACAAGTTGTGTTTCTACCAAACAGTTCCAGTTTGGTTTCATCAGACCATAGGACATTCTCCCAAAACTCCTCTGGATCATCCAAATGCTCTCTAGCAAACTTCAGACGGGCCCGGACATGTACAGGCTTAAGCAGTGGGACACGTCTGGCACTGCAGGATCTGAGTCCATGGTGGCGTAGTGTGTTACTTATGGTAGGCCTTGTTACATTGGTCCCAGCTCTCTGCAGTTCATTCACTAGGTCCCCCCGCGTGGTTCTGGGATTTTTGCTCACCGTTCTTGTGATCATTCTGACCCCACGGGGTGGGATTTGCGTGGAGCACCAGATCGAGGGAGATTATCAGTGGTCTTGTATGTCTTCCATTTTCTAATTATTGCTCCCACAGTTGATTTCTTCACTCCAAGCTGGTTGGCTATTGCAGATTCAGTCTTCCCAGCCTGGTGCAGGGCTACAATTTTGCTTCTGGTGTCCTTTGACAGCTCTTTGGTCTTCACCATAGTGGAGTTTGGAGTCAGACTGTTTGAGGGTGTGCACAGGTGTCTTTTTATACTGATAACAAGTTTAAACAGGTGCCATTACTACAGGTAATGAGTGGAGGAAAGAGGAGACTCTTAAAGAAGAAGTTACAGGTCTGTGAGAGCCAGAAATCTTGATTGCTTGTTTCTGACCAAATACTTATTTTCCACCATAATATGCAAATAAAATGAAAAAAAAACAGACAATGTGATTTTCTGGATTTTTTTTTCTCAGTTTGTCTCCCATAGTTGAGGACTACCTATGATGTAAATTACAAACGCCTCTCATCTTTTTAAGTGGTGGAACTTGCACTATTGCTGACTGACTAAATACTTTTTTTCCCCACTGTAACATGATAGTATGGGATCCCAGATGAATGTTTCAATTGAATACAGTTGAAACCAGAAGTTTACATACACTATATAAATAGACACATATACCTGTTTTTCTCAATATCTGACATGAAATCATAATAAACCTTTCCTGTCTTAGGTCAATTATAATTACCATAATTATTAATATTTGCCAAATGCCAGAATAATGAGAGCAAGAGAGAGTGTTTTAAGGTATTTTTATTACTTACTGCAAAGTCAAAAGTATACATACTTTTTATTAGTATTTGGTACTTTTGCCCTTAAACTTAATTACTTGGGTCAAGCATTTGGTATATCCTTCCGCAAGCTTTTCACAATAGTTGATCAGAATTCGGGCCCATTCATCCTGACAAAACTGTTGTAACTGATCCAGGTTTGTTGGTCGCCATGCTCGCACCTGCCTTTTCAGCTTTGCCCATACATTTTCAATATGATTGAGATCAGGGCTTTGTGATGGCCTCTCAAAAACATTGACTTTGTTATCCTTAAGCCACTTTATTACCATTTTCCCTGTATGCTTCAGGTCATTGTCCATTTGGAAGATCCATTTCCACCCAACGTTAACTTGCTGGCTGATGTCTTGAGATGTTGCTTCAGTATTGCCACATAATCTTATTTTCTCATTATGGCATATGTTTTGTGAAGTACATCAATCCTTCCTGCAGCAAAACAACCCCACAGCATGATACTTCCACCCTCATGTTTCACTGTTGGGGTGGTGCTCTTAGGCTTCCAAGCTTCTCCCTTTTTCCTCCAAACGTAATGATGATCATTATGCCCAAAAAGTTCCATTTTAGTTTCATCAATCCACAGGACATGTCTCCAAAATTAAGGTCTTTGCTTCTGTGTGCATTTGCAAACATTAATCTGGCTTTTTTATGGTTCTTTTGGAGTAATGGCTTCTTCCTGGCAGAGTGGCCTTTCAGCCCATGTTGATACAGTACTCGCTTCACTGTTGATATTGATGCAATTTTACCAGCCAACATCTTCACAAGGTCTTTTGCTTTTGTCCTTGGATTGATATGCACATGTTAGACCAAAGCACGTTCATCTCTGGGACACAGAACCCGTCTCCTTCCTGAGCAGTGTGATGGCTGGAAATTCCCATCTTGTTTGTACTTGTGTATTATTGTTTGTACAGATGAGTGAGGCATCTTCAGGTATCTTGAAATGCTACCCAAGGATGAGCCTGACTTGTGCAAGTCCACAATTCTCTTCCTGATATCTTGGCTGATTTCTTGAGACTTTCCCATGCTGCTACACAAAGAAGCATTGTTTTTCAGGTGTGCATTAAAATACATCCACAGGTGTGTCTTTAATTAACTCAGATGCTTCAGAAGCGTCCAAACACATGACAACATTATATGTGCAGTCCAGAATTGTTTAAAGGCATACGGGAGTAATCTTAGTGTATGTAAACTTTTGACTTTGCAGTAAATAATAAAAATGTCTTAAAACATTCTCTCTCTCTCATTATTCTGGCATTTGGTAAATATTAATAATTATGGTAATCCTAATTGACTTAAAACAGGAAAGGATTATTCTCATTTCATGTCATATATTGAGAAAAACTTGCATATGTGTCTTTTTATATAGTGTCTATAAACCTCTGGTTTCAACTGTATATATTTAGATATTGTACAACATAGCCACCAATATCATATATAAAAGCTCGCCATGCTCTCACTTGCTGTCAAAGGCTTTTCTGTTCTGGCTTACATCCAAAAAAGACACAACAATGTCTTCTTCTAATGTTATTACACTGCCACTTCAGGACGTAGTTGTGTTTTAAATATGTGACGGACATACTGTAACATTTTTGGACGCTGTGAAATTTTAGCCATTGAAATATGATTTTAATATTAGTCGTTTTTCAGATATTTTCAGAATCGTAAAACTGTCTGAGTGTAATGAGAACTGGCGTATTGCATACAGGGGACACTGTGGTGCATTTAACTTTGGCTTCACAGAACTCTACAAAGAGATGTTGAAACAGTGTAAATTGGAGCAATTACATTCATGAGAACACAGTCCGGAAATAATCTAATTTCTAAGCAATTATTAGTCTGTCTTGGAACACTTAGAAGTACTTAAAAGGAGTCTGGTCTGTCATCTCTGAAGAGTATTTCAAAGTAAGCACAGGTCCTTCTAGGGGACCTTGCACTTTGAGAAGGCATATATTTAGTTTAAAATCTTTCTGACTAGTTTTGGAGAAAAATCATAGTTAAAAACTTTGTCAATGCACATATCACTTTATTACTAAAAGTCATATATACAGTAAGCAAGCTAAACAAGGCCAAATTTTCCAACCTCTCATTATAAGAGAGGCTTTACATCACATGTAATAATCTAGTTGTCGCCTATGAACTGAATCTAACTTCCCAGTATCTTTTTAAAAATGTGGAATTAAAATGAATGTGGGGAAAACATAAAAACACTTCAAAAGCAGTTTTTGTCCTGCAAACTCTTTGTAGGTGTAGAAAAATGCTACAAAAAAGCAGCATGTGAGTGTAGGAAGATGGACTGGACCAGTGGTACCTCTCTTGTGTCGGTTCTGGAACTATTGGGGCTGTCACCATTGTTGCCGGGGGGAAAGCTTTCTGACCTGGACGGACCTTTGCACTCGACTGTAGGGGGAATGGCAGAGATAAAAGGGACAGTGCACAGGAAAGCGGGAGACTTGGCAGGAAGACAGAGCATGCAGCAGGAGAAGGTTGATTCCCTCTCTGTGGAGCTACGCTATAATCCAGGCCCGCGAGGCAGCTCCCCGGCCTATGCGCACACTGACTGTGAGCAACTTATACCTGCGCGCCCGCTCACTCCTGTCAAAGAAGATCCATCCTGCACCGCTCCGATGACTGCCGCGGGCGAGCGGCCTAAATCCGACCTGGTAAATCATACAGAGCCGGGTTGCTTCACCCCCGCCTCCACCACTGAACTGGGTCACACTCCGGTGGTGCCACAGACTACTTCACACCATATATGTCACTCTGGGAACTCAGGACATCGCCTAGGAGAGCCAGGATATGCCGCTTCCATCAGGAGATGGTGCCTCAACTTTTTTCAGGATCAGGCCAGAGAATTCACGCTTCACTTGCGCTGTCACCGTGGGATTTCAAGCTTCCCCTGCCCAGAAACCATCAATCTGATAAGTTTACCTGAGTCATAATCATTCGTTTTTACTAGAGTTGAGCGAAACGGGTCGAAAAAATTCAAAAGTCGCCGACTTTTGGCAAAGTCGGGTTTCATGAAACGAAACCCGACCCTAGGATGAGGTCGGCCACGAGGTCGGCGACTTACGCGCCAAAGTCGCATTTCAAAAGTTTGTTTTGCGCTCTTTTTCAGCCAATCAGGATCCACGGACACTGTGGGCAACGTGATGACATAGGCACGGGTCACCACCATCTTTCAGAAGGGCATGCAAGTGATTGGCTTGCTTTGGTGGGCGTCACAGGGGGTATAAAAGGGTGTGCACGCCGACCGCCATCTTACTTCTGCCGATCTCAGTATAGGGAGAGGTTGCTGCTGATTCTGTAGGGAGAGCGTTAGGCAGGGAAGAAGACCAAAAAACTGCTTCTGCTGCTAGCGATTTGGCCTGCACAACACACCAGTCACTGTGTGTGCAGTGCAAGGGGAGGCTATATAGTGGTGTATCAGTGGTGTTGGTTGTTGGGCTGCCTTCTAACGCTTCCTGACAGGCTGGCATTGCTGTTTACCCACTGCTCCGCAAACTGCTTTTTTAAAAGCAATCCAATCTCCCTTATCCTCTAGTCACTTTGGTCACAGCTGTGCCATCGAGCCTGTCACATAGCGCTCAGATATTCATTGGGCCTCAAACTGCTTTTTTAAAAGCAATCCCAATTTTTTTTTTTTGTCCTGCTGAGAAGAAAAAAAAACTGCTTCTGCTGCTGATAGCAATTTGGCCTGCACAACACACCAGTCACTGTGTGCAGTGCAAGGGGAGGCTATATAGTGGTGTATCAGTGGTGTTGGTTGTTGGGCTGCCTTTTAAGGCTTTCTGACAGGCTGGCATTGCTGTCTACCCACTGCTCCGCAAACTGCTTTTTTAAAAGCAATCCAATCTCCCTTATCCTCTAGTCACTTAGGTCACAGCTGTGCCATCGAGCTTGTCACATAGCGCACAGATATTCATTGGGCCTCACACAATCCAAAAGTGTCCAGTGTCCAAAAGTGTGTGCAGAGATTCAAACTCTCACTTATCCTCTAGTCACTTAGGTCACAGCTGTGCCATCGAGCTTGTCACATAGCGTTCAGATATTCATTGGGCCTCACACAATCCAAAAGTGTCCAGTGTCCAAAAGTGTGTGCAGAGATTCAAAATCTCACTTATTCTCTAGTCACTTAGGTCACAGCTGTGCCATCGAGCCTGTCACATAGCGCTCAGATATTCATTGGGCCTCACACAATCCAAAAGTGTCCAGTGTCCAAAAGTGTGTGCAGAGATTCAAAATCTCACTTATTCTCTAGTCACTTAGGTCACAGCTGTGCCATCGAGCCTGTCACATAGCGCTCAGATATCAGTGGGCCTCACACAATCCAAAAGTGTCCAGTGTCCAAAAGTGTGTGCAGAAATTCAAAATCTCCCCTGTCCTATAGACACCTTGTTTTACATACTATATAGTTTGTTGGATTTTGTCTACATTTCTACCAAAAATGAGGAAGGCTGGTGGAAGAGGCCGTGGAATTGGGCGGGGGTTGGCAGCTGGTAATGATGGTGTTGGTGGTGGATCTGATGGTAGTGGCAAGAGCAAAATAGGACCGAATGCAGGAGGTGTTGAGCCTGCGTCATCGTCTGGCTACATAAGGCCTCGAACGCTTAGTTTTCTAGGAGTTGGCAAACCGCTTTTAAAGCCAGAGCATCAGGAGAAAGTTTTGTCTTACATTGCTGACTCAGCCTCCAGCTCTATCGCCTCCTCTTCTTCAGTTGTAAAAAGTAAAAGCACTGAGTCGTCATTGGAGGCTCATGTTCATGAACCACACCTTTCCTTGTGTCCTTCACCCCAACCAAGATTGAAGGATGACGCAGGCCATACTACTGATTACTCCATGGAGCTGTTTTCACATACCATGCCTGGATTATCAAGTGAAATGGTGAATTACCCAGGCCAAGATGAATCTGACATGGAGTGCACTGATGCACAGCCGCTGATGGATGATTCTGCTGGTACATTCACTCAGAGCACTACATTGTCCTCGCAGTGTACAGAGCCAGATTCTGACCCTGATGAGACTCAGGTGCCCCTTCCCGCACACTATACCACCATACACGGTGACACAGAGGAAGATGCACATGACATAGAAGAGGAGGTGATGGATGACCCAGTTGTTGACCCAGATTGGCATCCATTGGGGAAGAGGGTGCTGCTTCCAATAGCTCAGATGAGGAGCATCCACAGCAGACATCGACATCGCAACAGCTGTTATCTGGCAGGCCCGGAGCACTCCAAAGACAGGTTCCAAACATCAAAAGAGTTGCTGGACAGCTTGTCCAGAGGGTCAAAAGATCACAGCGTGCTAGGCCGCAAAATGTCTGCCAAAGTAGGAAGAGTGCAGTGTGGCACTTTTTTGAACAAAATCCTCATGATCAGGCCAAGGTTATCTGTAAGAAGTGCGCAAAGACCTTTAGCCGAGGGAAAAATCTGAAAAATTTGAATACCAGTTGCATGCTTAGACATTTAACCAGCATGCACTTGCAAGCGTGGACACAACACCAAACCTCAAGTGCCACATGTGCAACTGATCACAACGAAGGTAGTCAGCAACGCTACATTGTTTCCCCCACTGTAAGCCCACCGGTTAGCACAGCAGCAAATGTTGAGGTGTCGTTGCAAGGCCACAGCAGTCAGGGAATCCCACTGTTATATCAACGAAAGACTGATTCTAGGCCATCAGAAAGAACACCAACTCCATCACCATCATCGACCCTCTCTCAGTCCGCCCTGTCCACCGCTACTTCCACCATATGCAGCTCTCAAGTCCAGCTCACCCTCCCAGACACTATGAGTAGGTCAAGAAAGTACTCAGTCTCTCATCCGCGTACACTGGGTTTGAACGCCCACATTGCCAAACTAATCTCGTTTGAGATGATGCCCTTTCGGTTGGTGGAAAGCACAGCTTTCCGCGAACTCATGGCCTATGCAGTACCACGCTATGACTTACCCAGTCGCCACTTCTTCTCTCACAAAGCCATCCCAGCCCTCCACCATCATGTGAAAGACCGCATTGTCCATGCACTCAAGCAGTCAGTGAGCGGAAAGGTGCACCTCACAACTGATGCATGGTCCAGTCGGCATGGCCAGGGCCGTTACGTGTCCATCACTGCGCACTGGGTTAATGTGGTGGATGCAGGGTCCACAGGGGACAGCGGTGGTGGGACAGTGCTGCCTAGCCCACGGTATAGGAAACAGTTGGCTGTAGGCGTTCGACCCTCCTCCTCCTCCACCTCCTCCAGAAGCGAAAGCTCGTCCACAGAGCGCAGTCGTATGAGCACTCCATCTGCAGCTGCCACTGTTGCACACGATGTGTCCCCCTATCGAGCAGCTAGTGGAAAGCGTCAGCAGGCTGTGTTGCAGATGATGTGTTTGGGCGACAGACACACCGCCGAGGTGCTGGCCGAGTACTTGAAGCGACAAACTGAGTCATGGCTGGGCAGTGTACATCTTGAGGCAGGCAAGGTAGTTAGTGATAACGTCCGTAATTTTGTGGCAGCCATAGCCCTTTCAAAACTCAGCCACATACCTTGCTTGGCTCACACCTTGAACCTGGTGGTGCAGTGCTTCCTCAAAAATTATCCGGAGTTAACAGCCCTGCTCCAGAAGGTGCGAAGACTGTGCGCGCACATCCGCCGGTCACCTGTACACTCCGTTCGTATGCAGAAGCTGCAGCGATTGCTCCACCTTCCCAACCACCGCCTCATTATCGACATTGCAACAAGGTGGAACTCCACCCTGCACATGGTGGAGCGGCTGTGCGAGCAGAGGCAGGCCATAATGCATTTGTGGGAGGATACACGGCCAGGCACTTTGAGAGCAGACATGGAGTTGACAGGTGTGCAGTGGCCGAAGCTGAAAGACCTTTGCAAAGTCCTTCAGTGTTTTGAGGAATGCACACGGCTGGTAAGCGCAGACGACGCCATCCTAAGCATGAGCATCCCACTTATGCGTCTGCTCATGCAAACTTTGACGCACCTTAAGGAGCAGGCGTCTGCAGCCAATGTTGATGAGGAGGAAGAGGAGGAGGGAATCCTTGATGACATTCAGCCACTGTCTGCTCAGGGACCTCTCCTGGACGAGGTGGAGGAAGAAGAGGAGGAGGAGGAGGATGATGGGGATGATTACTTAGGGGAGGAGGATGCATCTCGTGGGGCAAGTGAAAATGTTGGCGTGGCAAGGTCTGGTACAGGGTTTGTGCGTGACTGGAGGGATGTGGATTTGCCAGAAAGTGCTCCTCCACCCTGCACTCGCAGTGCATCATTGACACCGGGAACATTGGCCCGCATGTCAGATTATGCCTTGCAGATCCTAAAAAGGGACCCCCGCATTGCCAAAATGATGAACGATGACGACTACTGGTTGGCCAGCATCCTGGATCCACGCTATAAAGGCAAATTACAAAACATCATGCCACAGGAGAACCTTGACCTAATATTGGCTAATAAACAAGCAACTCTGGTAAATCGGTTGCTTGAGGCATTCCCAGCACACAGCAGCGGTGATGGTTCTCACACGAGCCGTACGGGCCGGGGGCAGCTTGGCAGAGGTGTTCGTGGTGCACACAGCAGAAGTGGCGTTGGAGACAGGGGGTTTCATGACAATGTTGTGGACTGATTTTTCAAATACCGCTCACACAACTGGTAATACTGCATCGATGGAAAGTGACAGGAGACAGCAGTTGTCAACTATGGTAACAAACTACTTTTCCTCCCATATCGATGTTCTCCCACACAGGTCATTCCCCTTTGACTATTGGGCCGCTAAACTGGACACCTGGCCTGAATTGGCACAATATGCCTTACAGGAGCTCGCTTGCCCAGCTGCAAGTGTGCTATCGGAAAGAGTCTTCAGTGCAGCTGGATCAATCCTGACAGAAAAAAGGACCCGTCTGTCAACCCAAAATGTGGATGATCTAACCTTCATTAAAATGAACCACGCATGGGTTTCCAAGGATTTTGTCCCACCTTCCCCTGATGACACATAGGGTGACAGAAAAATGGCTTGCTTTGGTCCACCTCTTCCTGGTACTTCATCTATTTTGCCTTTTGCATCAGCTGAATGTCCAACATCAACATATGCCACTTTCTAAAACTCCCTAACTGTGCTGCCTCCCCCCCCATGGCCGGGGTCACCACCTACCGCACTTTTTTGAACAAAATCCTCATGATCAGGCCAAGGTTATCTGTAAGAAGTGCGCAAAGACCTTTAGCCGAGGGAAAAATCTGAAAAATTTGAATACCAGTTGCATGCTTAGACATTTAACCAGCATGCACTTGCAAGCGTGGACACAACACCAAACCTCAAGTGCCACATGTGCAACTGATCACAACGAAGGTAGTCAGCAACGCTACATTGTTTCCCCCACTGTAAGCCCACCGGTTAGCACAGCAGCAAATGTTGAGGTGTCGTTGCAAGGCCACAGCAGTCAGGGAATCCCACTGTTATATCAACGAAAGACTGATTCTAGGCCATCAGAAAGAACACCAACTCCATCACCATCATCAACCCTCTCTCAGTCCGCCCTGTCCACCGCTACTTCCACCATATGCAGCTCTCAAGTCCAGCTCACCCTCCCAGACACTATGAGTAGGTCAAGAAAGTACTCAGTCTCTCATCCGTGTACACTGGGTTTGAACGCCCACATTGCCAAACTAATCTCATTTGAGATGATGCCCTTTCGGTTGGTGGAAAGCACAGCTTTCCGCGAACTCATGGCCTATGCAGTACCACGCTATGACCTACCCAGTCGCCACTTCTTCTCTCGCAAAGCCATCCCAGCCCTCCACCATCATGTAAAAGACCGCATTGTCCATGCACTCAAGCAGTCAGTGAGCGGAAAGGTGCACCTCACAACTGATGCATGGTCCAGTCGGCATGGCCAGGGCCGTTACGTGTCCATCACTGCGCACTGGGTTAATGTGGTGGATGCAGGGTCCACAGGGGACAGCGGTGGTGGGACAGTGCTGCCTAGCCCACGGTATAGGAAACAGTTGGCTGTAGGCGTTCGACCCTCCTCCTCCTCCACCTCCTCCAGAAGCGAAAGCTCGTCCACAGAGCGCAGTCGTACGATCACTCCATCTGCAGCTGCCACTGTTGCACACGATGTGTCCCCCTATCGAGCAGCTAGTGGAAAGCGTCAGCAGGCTGTGTTGCAGATGATGTGTTTGGGCGACAGACACACCGCCGAGGTGCTGGCCGAGTACTTGAAGCGACAAACTGAGTCATGGCTGGGCAGTGTACATCTTGAGGCAGGCAAGGTAGTTAGTGATAACGGCCGTAATTTTGTGGCAGCCATAGCCCTTTCAAAACTCAGCCACATACCTTGCTTGGCTCACACCTTGAACCTGGTGGTGCAGCGATTGCTCCACCTTCCCAACCACCGCCTCATTATCGACATTGCAACAAGGTGGAACTCCACCCTGCACATGGTGGAGCGGCTGTGCGAGCAGAGGCAGGCCATAATGCATTTGTGGGAGGATACACGGCCAGGCACTTTGAGAGCAGACATGGAGTTGACAGGTGTGCAGTGGTCGAAGCTGAAAGACCTTTGTAAAGTCCTTCAGTGTTTTGAGGAATGCACACGGCTGGTAAGCGCAGACGACGCCATCCTAAGCATGAGCATCCCACTTATGCGTCTGCTCATGCAAACTTTGACGCACCTTAAGGAGCAGGCGTCTGCAGCCAATGTTGATGAGGAGGAAGAGGAGGAGGGAATCCTTGATGACATTCAGCCATTGTCTGCTCAGGGACCTCTCCTGGACGAGGTGGAGGAAGAAGAGGAGGAGGAGGAGGATGATGGGGATGATTACTTAGGGGAGGAGGATGCATCTCGTGGGGCAAGTGAAAATGTTGGCGTGGCAAGGTCTGGTACAGGGTTTGTGCGTGACTGGAGGGATGTGGATTTGCCAGAAAGTGCTCCTCCACCCTGCATTCGCAGTGCATCATTGACACCGGGAACATTGGCCCGCATGTCAGATTATGCCTTGCAGATCCTAAAAAGGGACCCCCGCATTGCCAAAATGATGAACGATGACGACTACTGGTTGGCCAGCATCCTGGATCCACGCTATAAAGGCAAATTACAAAACATCATGCCACAGGAGAACCTTGACCTAATATTGGCTAATAAACAAGCAACTCTGGTAAATCGGTTGCTTGAGGCATTCCCAGCACACAGCAGCGGTGATGGTTCTCACACGAGCCGTACGGGCCGGGGGCAGCTTGGCAGAGGTGTTCGTGGTGCACACAGCAGAAGTGGCGTTGGAGACAGGGGTTTCATGACAATGTTGTGGACTGATTTTTCAAATACCGCTCACACAACTGGTAATACTGCATCGATGGAAAGTGACAGGAGACAGCAGTTGTCAACTATGGTAACAAACTACTTTTCCTCCCATATCGATGTTCTCCCACACAGGTCATTCCCCTTTGACTATTGGGCCGCTAAACTGGACACCTGGCCTGAATTGGCACAATATGCCTTACAGGAGCTCGCTTGCCCAGCTGCAAGTGTGCTATCGGAAAGAGTCTTCAGTGCAGCTGGATCAATCCTGACAGAAAAAAGGACCCGTCTGTCAACCCAAAATGTGGATGATCTAACCTTCATTAAAATGAACCACGCATGGGTTTCCAAGGATTTTGTCCCACCTTCCCCTGATGACACATAGGGTGACAGAAAAATGGCTTGCTTTGGTCCACCTCTTCCTGGTACTTCATCTATTTCGCCTTTTGCATCAGCTGAATGTCCAACATCAACATATGCCACTTTCTAAAACTCCCTAACTGTGCTGCCTCCCCCCCCATGGCCGGGGTCACCACCTACCGCACTTTTTTGAACAAAATCCTCATGATCAGGCCAAGGTTATCTGTAAGAAGTGCGCAAAGACCTTTAGCCGAGGGAAAAATCTGAAAAATTTGAATACAGTTGCATGCTTAGACATTTAACCAGCATGCACTTGCAAGCGTGGACACAACACTAAACCTCAAGTGCCACATGTGCAACTGATCACAACGAAGGTAGTCAGCAACGCTACATTGTTTCCCCCACTGTAAGCCCACCGGTTAGCACAGCAGCAAATGTTGAGGTGTCGTTGCAAGGCCACAGCAGTCAGGGAATCCCACTGTTATATCAACGAAAGACTGATTCTAGGCCATCAGAAAGAACACCAACTCCATCACCATCATCAACCCTCTCTCAGTCCGCCCTGTCCACCGCTACTTCCACCATATGCAGCTCTCAAGTCCAGCTCACCCTCCCAGACACTATGAGTAGGTCAAGAAAGTACTCAGTCTCTCATCCGCGTACACTGGGTTTGAACGCCCACATTGCCAAACTAATCTCGTTTGAGATGATGCCCTTTCGGTTGGTGGAAAGCACAGCTTTCCGCGAACTCATGGCCTATGCAGTACCACGCTATGACCTACCCAGTCGCCACTTCTTCTCTCGCAAAGCCATCCCAGCCCTCCACCATCATGTGAAAAACCGCATTGTCCATGCACTCAAGCAGTCAGTGAGCGGAAAGGTGCACCTCACAACTGATGCATGGTCCAGTCGGCATGGCCAGGGCCGTTACGTGTCCATCACTGCGCACTGGGTTAATGTGGTGGATGCAGGGTCCACAGGGGACAGCGGTGGTGGGACAGTGCTGCCTAGCCCACGGTATAGGAAACAGTTGGCTGTAGGCGTTCGACCCTCCTCCTCCACCTCCTCCAGAAGCGAAAGCTCGTCCACAGAGCGCAGTCGTACGAGCACTCCATCTGCAGCTGCCACTGTTGCACACGATGTGTCCCCCTATCGAGCAGCTAGAGTAAAGCGTCAGCAGGCTGTGTTGCAGATGATGTGTTTGGGCGACAGACACACCGCCGAGGTGCTGGCCGAGTACTTGAAGCGACAAACTGAGTCATGGCTGGGCAGTGTACATCTTGAGGCAGGCAAGGTAGTTAGTGATAACGGCCGTAATTTTGTGGCAGCCATAGCCCTTTCAAAACTCAGCCACATACCTTGCTTGGCTCACACCTTGAACCTGGTGGTGCAGTGCTTCCTCAAAAATTATCCGGAGTTAACAGCCCTGCTCCAGAAGGTGCGAAGACTGTGCGCGCACATCCGCCGGTCGCCTGTACACTCCGTTCGTATGCAGAAGCTGCAGCGATTGCTCCACCTTCCCAACCACCGCCTCATTATCGACATTGCAACAAGGTGGAACTCCACCCTGCACATGGTGGAGCGGCTGTGCGAGCAGAGGCAGGCCATAATGCATTTGTGGGAGGATACACGGCCAGGCACTTTGAGAGCAGACATGGAGTTGACAGGTGTGCAGTGGTCGAAGCTGAAAGACCTTTGTAAAGTCCTTCAGTGTTTTGAGGAATGCACACGGCTGGTAAGCGCAGACGACGCCATCCTAAGCATGAGCATCCCACTTATGCGTCTGCTCATGCAAACTTTGACGCACCTTAAGGAGCAGGCGTCTGCAGCCAATGTTGATGAGGAGGAAGAGGAGGAGGGAATCCTTGATGACATTCAGCCATTGTCTGCTCAGGGACCTCTCCTGGACGAGGTGGAGGAAGAAGAGGAGGAGGAGGAGGATGATGGGGATGATTACTTAGGGGAGGAGGATGCATCTCGTGGGGCAAGTGAAAATGTTGGCGTGGCAAGGTCTGGTACAGGGTTTGTGCGTGACTGGAGGGATGTGGATTTGCCAGAAAGTGCTCCTCCACCCTGCACTCGCAGTGCATCATTGACACCGGGAACATTGGCCCGCATGTCAGATTATGCCTTGCAGATCCTAAAAAGGGACCCCCGCATTGCCAAAATGATGAACGATGACGACTACTGGTTGGCCAGCATCCTGGATCCACGCTATAAAGGCAAATTACAAAACATCATGCCACAGGAGAACCTTGACCTAATATTGGCTAATAAACAAGCAACTGTGGTAAATCGGTTGCTTGAGGCATTCCCAGCACACAGCAGCGGTGATGGTTCTCACACGAGCCGTACGGGCCGGGGGCAGCTTGGCAGAGGTGTTCGTGGTGCACACAGCAGAAGTGGCGTTGGAGACAGGGGTTTCATGACAATGTTGTGGACTGATTTTTCAAATACCGCTCACACAACTGGTAATACTGCATCGATGGAAAGTGACAGGAGACAGCAGTTGTCAACTATGGTAACAAACTACTTTTCCTCCCATATCGATGTTCTCCCACACAGGTCATTCTCCTTTGACTATTGGGCCGCTAAACTGGACACCTGGCCTGAATTGGCACAATATGCCTTACAGGAGCTCGCTTGCCCAGCTGCAAGTGTGCTATCGGAAAGAGTCTTCAGTGCAGCTGGATCAATCCTGACAGAAAAAAGGACCCGTCTGTCAACCCAAAATGTGGATGATCTAACCTTCATTAAAATGAACCACGCATGGGTTTCCAAGGATTTTGTCCCACCTTCCCCTGATGACACATAGGGTGACAGAAAAATGGCTTGCTTTGGTCCACCTCTTCCTGGTACTTCATCTATTTCGCCTTTTGCATCAGCTGAATGTCCAACATCAACATATGCCACTTTCTAAAACTCCCTAACTGTGCTGCCTCCCCCCCCATGGCCGGGGTCACCACCTACCGCACGACACCGTGCGAGTGCCGTTGCCCTGGACAGGTGGGTAGGCCGACTCTTGGGCGCGGGCACTGGCACAGGGTCCCTCATAGTGCAATCAAGTGTCTCTGACGGTGGTGGTGCACACCCGCCGTCAGACACACCGCTGTACTATGAGGGGCCCAGTGCCAGTACCGATGCCCATGAGTGGGCCCCCCTTGCTTGGGCAGGGCCCCAGCATTTGCAATCTTTACCTCTCCCTGCTCCTCCGCTGTGTAATCTGGGCCGTCAAATCCATACTGTGCCTGACACCGTCTGAGCCTGCCTCCTGAGACATATATTTTGAATGTGTACGCTATCCATACATGTTATCCAGGGATACGGTACCCTTTCTAACCTTTGTGCAATCACGTGCAATCCATACTGGGCCTAACACCGTCTGAGCCTGCCTCATGCTGTATAGACATATATTTTGAATGTGTACGCTATCCATACATGTTATCCAGGGATACGGTACCCTTTCTAACCTTTGTGCAATCACGTGCAATCCATACTGGGCCTAACACCGTCTGAGCCTGCCTCATGCTGTATAGACATATATTTTGAATGTGTACGCTATCCATACATGTTATCCAGGGATACGGTACACTTTCTAACCTTTGTGCAATCACGTGCAATCCATACTGGGCCTAACACCGTCTGAGCCTGCCTCCTGAGACATATATTTTGAATGTGTACGCTATCCATACATGTTATCCAGGGATATGGTACCCTTTCTAACCTTTGTGCAATCACGTGCAATCCATACTGGGCCTAACACCGTCTGAGCCTGCCTCCTGAGACATATATTTTGAATGTGTACGCTATCCATACTTGTTATCCAGGGATACGGTACCCTTTCTAACCTTTGTGCAATCACGTGCGATCCATACTGGGCCTAACACCGTCTGAGCCTGCCTCCTGAGACATATATTTTGAATGTGTACGCTATCCATACATGTTATCCAGGGATACGGTACCCTTTCTAACCTTTGTGCAATCACGTGCAATCCATACTGGGCCTAACACCGTCTGAGCCTGCCTCATGCTGTATAGACATATATTTTGAATGTGTACGCTATCCATACATGTTATCCAGGGATACGGTACCCTTTCTAACCTTTGTGCAATCACGTGCAATCCATACTGGGCCTAACACCGTCTGAGCCTGCCTCATGCTGTATAGACATATATTTTGAATGTGTACGCTATCCATACATGTTATCCAGGGATACGGTACCCTTTCTAACCTTTGTGCAATCACGTGCAATCCATACTGGGCCTAACACCGTCTGAGCCTGCCTCATGCTGTATAGACATATATTTTGAATGTGTACGCTATCCATACATGTTATCCAGGGATACGGTACCCTTTGTAACCGTTGTGCAATCACGTGCAATCCATACTGGGCCTAACACCGTCTGAGCCTGCCTCCTGAGACATATATTTTGAATGTGTACGCTATCCATACATGTTATCCAGGGATACGGTACCCTTTCTAACCTTTGTGCAATCACGTGCAATCCATACTGGGCCTAACACCGTCTGAGCCTGCCTCCTGAGACATATATTTTGAATGTGTACGCTATCCATACTTGTTATCCAGGGATACGGTACCCTTTCTAACCTTTGTGCAATCACGTGCGATCCATACTGGGCCTAACACCGTCTGAGCCTGCCTCCTGAGACATATATTTTGAATGTGTACGCTATCCATACATGTTATCCAGGGATACGGTACCCTTTCTAACCTTTGTGCAATCACGTGCAATCCATACTGGGCCTAACACCGTCTGAGCCTGCCTCATGCTGTATAGACATATATTTTGAATGTGTACGCTATCCATACATGTTATCCGGGGATACGGTACCCTTTCTAACCTTTGTGCAATCACGTGCAATCCATACTGGGCCTAACACCGTCTGAACCTGCCTCCTGAGACATATATTTTGAATGTGTACGCTATCCATACATGTTATCCAGGGATACGGTACCCTTTCTAACCTTTGTGCAATCACGTGCAATCCATACTGGGCCTAACACCGTCTGAGCCTGCCTCATGCTGTATAGACATATATTTTGAATGTGTACGCTATCCATACATGTTATCCAGGGATACGGTACCCTTTCTAACCTTTGTGCAATCACGTGCAATCCATACTGGGCCTAACACCGTCTGAGCCTGCCTCATGCTGTATAGACATATATTTTGAATGTGTACGCTATCCATACATGTTATCCGGGGATACGGTACCCTTTCTAACCTTTGTGCAATCACGTGCAATCCATACTGGGCCTAACACCGTCTGAGCCTGCCTCCTGAGACATATATTTTGAATGTGTACGCTATCCATACATGTTATCTGGGGATACGGTACCCTTTCTCACCTTTGTGCAATCACGTGTAATCCATACTGGGAGTGAGAACGGCTGGCGAGCTGTTAAGCAAGCTACAGCACCTGTCCAGACAAGTACAGGGATTCCCTAGCGAGGAGACTTATTTGATTGTTTTCAATGTTGGGACAGCAATTTTTGGGGAGCACTATACTCTGGAGAATGATAGATGGGGCCCACCATACACTGGAACATTCCAAAGGTGGACATCAGACACTGGAGCAGCATTTACAGGGCCCATTATACACTAGAGCATTAGAAATGGGGCCCATTATGTTTGGAGCATTATTTGGGCCCATAAGACAGTGGAGCTTCATCCATGGGGACCAACATATACTGTAGCATTATGTGGAGCTCATCATATACTGTTTCAAACATTATATGGGACCAATGATTCTGTATGGAGAAATAGATGGGCCTCGTCATGAGATGTAAAAAGTGAGGTATTTTTCATTGTACTATACCGCTATTTCTCTGCCATATCAGAGCATGATGAGTTGTGGTATGTGTTAAAGGGGCGCTCTTTCGCCCAGGGCACATGAAAACCTGGAGCCAGCCCTCCCCTCCCACAGTTTGTAGCCAAATAACCCCCATTTTTCAGTGCGTACCTTGTATTATGAAGTTAATTAAGGTTGACAAGCTTAAGAAAGAAGAATTGATGCTTTTGGCATTCAAATGGGCACTGTAGGTGTGTTTCCTGTCCTCCTCTCACTGCCGACTTTTATTCCCCATTGACTTACATTGGGTTTCGTGTTTCGGGACGACCCCGACTTTTCCCTATAATCGGACGATCTTGCTCGACCCGACTTTTGGAAAAGTCGGGTTTCACGAAACGAAACGCGACCCTAAAAAACCAAAAGTCGCTCAACTCTAGTTTTTACCCTTATACAATACTCCCCTTGTTCTGCCTTCTTCCACGTATGACGCTGTGTAGATTCCAGCATACGGCTTAACCTTTCATCCACTCCCAGAAACAAGACTGTATGGGTGCTTAAGTCTATTATTTATTGGGATGATATGGACAACGATGGGAGATGATAACAGATGGATAATTCAGCAGATTGTCGTACAAAATGTGGATGATTCAGGTAAAAACTACAAAAGATAGATAATACAGCATGTCAGTACAGGTAAACAGTATACAATACACGAATACTGGCAGGTAATAGCAATGCAGGGTATTATCACAACAGCAGCAATGATACAGGATGCTGTTATCATGCATCATATAAGAGCTGAGCAATATAACATACACAGCAGCAAAGGAGAAAGAAATATCTAACACAACCAGTGGCTGCCAGCTTTACACTGACTGAACAGAGGATGCATAACTAGAGAATGCTTATAACAAACATGCAGTGAAATAACATCACAGGAGCTGAGCATGCATTGCAAACATCATGGGGGCTGCATTATGGCTTCTAAAACAGATGCATAACTCATAATTGCATTATCCTTACCAGAATTTGCTTATTATAGCAATGATTTTGCAAAGAGCTGAGCTAAACACATGTGGGCTGCACAGGAGACGGCAGGAGAATGGTTACATATTGTTGACCAAGGCTAGAAGAATGGGCGGTTCTGAACAATTAACCATTCGGGAACAGAAAATTCCAAACACAGGAATAAAAGAGAATGGCAACTTATGACACCTACTGGCGATAGCTGGAACAGCACTTACAAATGTCTAGCTGCACAAAATGGGCAAAACACCCCTCATCAATTCTTTCTCTCCCTGCGTGGAGTATCCCCTGTAATAAACCCTTTAACTCTTGCTCTGCCTCCTTCTTGTCACTGCATCCATCCCGCGTTCCTGTGATTTCTACACTTGGAGTAGTCGGCAGGATGCATTCTAGCAGCACGGAGGCGGCAGACCAAGCAGTTGGGGTGAGCCCTAAGTCCAATATCTCTCTGGGGCAATGATGAACAATCTACTTAAGTTTACAGGGAATAATACCATGTTATGGGGCTGGATCGAACTCCTTAGGGGGATGATGAAGATGCACCCCATGACCCCTGCATTAGAAGCCGAGGTGGCCATGATGGCTCTAGATGGAGAAGCCAGAGATTCAGTCATGTTACACCCCTCATGGAGAGAGACACCTTTAACAAAGTGCTACAAATTTTGGAGAAGACTCATGGGGACCCCACGAACGCTTCTATTTAGCCGTATGCAAAGGGAGGGGGAGATGGTGACTCAGTACATGAACGCTCTTCAGGAGATCCATACTGCTATCACTAGAAAAGATGGCATAGGTGTAGGGCCTACTGATGTACTGCTGTGAGATCAATTGGTGACAAGCTTGCAGGACGTGCTGATGAAACAGGCTTTGCGGGAGTGCTTGCGGGTGAATCCTCACATGACCTTTTCTGAGATGGGAAGCGAAGCACGCACACGCTAGCAGAAGCAGGGGGTGACAGTCCCAGTAGGGAAGGTCTGAAGCGGAGAGGTATCTGTAAACATGATCACTGATCCACAATGGGTGGAGGAATTGCAGAAAGAAATTCAGGATATTCAAGGAGAGTTGGCTGATGTAAAGCAGAAGTCAGGAGGTACCTTGAATCCGCCAGGGGGCAGAGATGACCCAGATCCCCTCTATGAAACAACGCTGTTCCGTCGAGAGAGACCTCTCACCTGTTATAATTGTGGAGTAATTGGACATATGGCTCGGGAGTGCCCATGACGGGGTAGGCCCTTTCAATGTCGCCCATTAAACTAGAGGGCTCTGAGCCCGGTGGACGCCACTCGGAGCCTGAACAGTCACAAAGGAGTAACAGAAGTCCCTCAAATCTAGTCTCTATATGCCATCTCGTCTGGGCCGAATTGGACGGTTGAGAAGTACGTTGTCTGGTGGATACTGGCTCTCAGGTGACTACTATGCCTGAAACTTACCTTCAGCGACACTTTCCTGAAGCAATGCAGCCCGAGTGGGGCACAGTGATAAAGTTGACAGCTGCCAATCACTTGCCCATTCTGGTCGCAGGAGTGGTCTGGATGCAAATCATCTGTGGCAAAGATCTAGGTTGGAAGGGAGTGGTGTTGACCATTGGAGAAACAGGTAACGGACATTCCGTCACCCTGGGAATGATGGCATTCGGGAGCCTTCTCATCAGTGAGCCCTCAGACGTGAAACTGAAGCAGTGGAGCCTGCACACTCCCCAAAGAAGGGTGTTCCAGCAGTTAATCCACATGGCTTAAGCTCAGGAGGCCTAGAGTGACGGAGGAACGTTGGGAAAAATGATTGTTCCCGCCTCTGCTAAACTCGTTTTGCCACCAGGACAGACTGTGCTTACCCTGCCTGTATGGGCTTGTACCCCTCTAGAAGGAGTAGAGACCAAGATCAAACCTGCTACTATGGAACAACTGCCCCCAGGACTCCTTGTGGCACGAACGCTAGCCATTGTATGTGATGGGACAGTTCTAGTACGCTGTGTCAATTTAGGAGAAGATAACATCACGCTATCTCCCAGAAATGAAGTGGCTTGAATTATGGGCATGCCAGAAGAAGTGATACCACCTCAGGCCGTGCAGTTGACGGTGAAGCAGGAAGACCCTTGGACTGTGGCTGTGGATACGTCTCTGACACCAGAACCCCAGCATATCCGGGAAGGACGTTGTATATTGGAGTAGATTTGGGCTGAGCTGACAGACCTTACTCTGCTACAGATCCAGCAGGTGGAAGTTCTACTGGGGTGATATCAGGACGTGTTCGCATGCCATGAGGATGACTTCGGCTGCACTACGGCAATCACACACGAGATAGCGAATGGGAATGCCGCACCCATAAGAGAGCGGTATTGACAAATTCCGCCACAACTGTATCAAGAGGTGAAAAGTATGCTAACTCAGATGCTGCAGAAAGGTGTCATAAGTGAGAGTCAAAGTCCGTGGGCCGCCCCCATTGTGCTAGTCTGGAAGGATGGCACACTGCTTTTTTGTGTAGACTATCGTAATCTCAATGCCTGCACCGTGCGAGATTCCTATCCGTTACGCAGGATTGAAGAATCCTTGTCTGCACTAGGAAATGCCAAGTTCTTTTCATCATTGGATCTAGCCAGCGGCTACTGACAAGTACCGATGTCGGAGCAGGACCGGGCAAAGACACCCTTTATACTTCTTCCTATGGGACTGTATGAATTCAACCGGATGCCGTTCGGTTTGGTCAACACCCCTGGAACGTTTCAACGGTTGATGGAGAAAGAGTTTAGGTGATTTAAATTTTGAAGCCTCCCTCATCTATTTAGACGACATCATAGTTTATGCTGCTTCATTTGAGGAACATCTACAAAGACTGGAACAAGTGTTGAGCCGCCTTCAAAGACACGGTCTAAAAGTGAAGCCTCAGAAATGTCATCTGTTTCGCACTAAAATCGTGTACCTGGGTCACGTCGTTTCTGCTGAAGGCATGAAGCCGTCCTGGGAGAAAATTGCTGCAGTGCAGGATTGGCCTACCCCAACGACGGTGAAAGATGTCCGAGCGTTCTTGGGGCTGACCAGGTATTACCGTTGTTTCGTGAAGAATTTTACCTTCATAATGAACCCTCTGCTAGAACTTTTAAAGGGATTATCCTCAGGCACCAGGGAACCGGACTATACAATGGGAAGAACGGCAGGAAAAGGCACTCCTGTCACAGAGGATCCGTCTCACACCGCTCCGCTGTCTGCCGTGGGCGCGCGGTCTAAGTCCGACCTGGTAAATCATACAGAGCCGGGTTGCTTCACCCCCACCTCCGCCACTGAACTGAATCACACTCCAGCGGTGCCACAGAAATCAGGATCAGGCCAGAGACTTCACGTGTCACTTGCGGCGCCACCGTGGGATTTCAAGCTTCCCCTGCCCGGAAATCATCAGACTGATAAGTTTACCTGTTTCATAATCATTCGTTTCTACCTTTATACAATACTCAGTGTTACTCCCCTCATCATTCTTTCTCTCCCAGCATGGAGTATCCCCTGTAATAAACCCTTTATCTCTTGCTCTGCCTCCTGCTCATCACTGCATCCTGCGATTTTTACATGAACATTTCCTAAAGGTGCCAAAACATAAGGTTCAATTCAATATTAATTGTAAATCAACATATATAATATGTCTGGTGACAGGCTTTCGGTGTAGAATTCATTACACATGCTGCACTACATGCCCACTTAATGTGTATGAAAACACTGACTGGACATCACTAGTGGCAATGTCAGCAATCCATTGGCATTCTCCACGTATTCTGTGCGACATCAAAATGGTAATGAATGATGTAGCTTTCCAGTTCATACATATTGAAATGGTTAGGTTGTTACATTGAGGTGGGGATTGTAAAAACTGTTGTTTAGTCACGATTTAAGATATGCTAGTTTATTCGGGTGGAACTGGATTCTACTTGAATTGTGCCAAAATTGTCTCAAGAATAAAAACTTTTTGTTATTAGCTCTACATAAAATCAGCAAAATGGTCATTTTACTGAAACCTTGAGGTTAAAGCACCACTCCAGTGTTTTTTTTACTGCACCGCTGGATTAAATGTAATTCCCCAGCCCCCTAACTCATATTCACCTGCCACCAGCGTCGGACTGGCCCACCGGGGAACCGGAGGATTCTCCGGTGGGCCCTGGCATCTGGTGGGCCCTGGCACCTGCTGGCATACAGGGCCAGCAGTTGCCTAGGGCCCCCGCTGCTCCAGGGGCCCCCAGCCAGTGGTGTGTCGCACACCATGCAGCTGCTATGGGGGCCCCTGCCAGCGAAGCAGCAGCGGGTGTCAGGAGGCAGGAGCCCCTGTCCCCACTGCTAAAGAGAAATGAATATTCACTGCGAAGCAGTGAATATCATTTCAGGTCTCCACCCCCAGAGGCCCCGCCCCCAGCCCAGTAAGCCGCTCTGCATCTGTAAATCAGGGCCGGCGCCGCCCTCAGGCCCCTCTGCTCCTGACTCACAGCCAGTGCGCGATGACGTCACTACATCGCGCACCCGCTGTGTGTCTGGCAGAGGGGGCAGCTCCTGACACTGAAGCCGGGATCAGCGTGGGAGTGAGGAGGAGAGGTGAGTATTGTTTTGTTTTGTTTTTTATATCTCTCTCGCTCTCTCTATCTGTGTCTCTCTATCTATCTATCTCTATTTCTCAATATATCTCTCTCTCTATCTCTCTTATATCTATCTATCTTTCTATCTCTATCTATTATCTATATCTATCTATCTCTATCTATTATCTATATCTATCTCTATCGCTCTATCTTTATATCTATCTTTCTATCTCTACATCTATCTCTATATCTATCTATCTATCTCTATATCTTTCTATATATATCTCTATATCTATCTATTATGTCTATCTATCTATCTCTATATCTATCTATCTTACTCTATCTATCTCTATATCTATTATCTCTATATTTATTATCTATCTAGCTACCATCTATATCTATCTATCTTTATCTATATATATCTCTATCTAATATCTATATCTATCTCTATACCTATCTATCTATTTATCTATCCGTTATCTATCTCTATATCTTTTCTCTGTATCTATCTATCTCTATATCTATATCTCTCGCTATCTATCGCTCTATCTCTATATCTATCTTTATATCTATCTCTATCTATCTCTATATCTATCTCTATTTCTCTCTATATCTATCTCTATATCTCTATAGCTATCTATCTATATATCTCTATCTATCTCTATATCTATCTCTATATCTATCTTTCTATCTCTATATCTATATATCTATCTATCTTTATCTATTTATCTCTATATCTTTTCTCTGTATCTATCTCTCTATATCTATCTATCTCTATATATATCTATTATCTCTATATCTATATCTCTCTATATCTCTCTCTATATCTATCTATTTATCTCTATCTCTATATCGATCTCTCTGTATATCTATCTATCTTTCTATCTCTATATCTATCTTTCTCTATCTATCTATCTATCTCTATCTATTATCTCTATCTATCTCTATATCTATCTTTCTATCTCTACATCTATCTCTATATCTATCTTTCTATCTATATCTATCTATTATGTCTATCTAGCTATCTCTATTATCTATATCTACCTATCTCTATATCTTTCTATCTTACTCTATCTCTATATCTATCTGTTATCTCTATATTTATTATCTATCTTTATCTATCTATCTCTATCTATTATCTATATCTATCTCTCTATCTATTTATCGATCTCTGTATCTATCTCTCTCTATATCTATCTCTCTCTCTATCTACCGCTCTCTCTATCTCTATCTATCTTTATATCTATATCTATCTCTATATCTATTATCTCTATATCTATCTACCTATCTATCTCTATATCTATCTCTATATATATATCTGTTTCTCTCTATATCTATCTCTATATCTCTCTCTCTATAGCTATCTATATATTATCTCTATATCTATCTATATATTATCTCTATATCTATCTATCTCTCTCTATATCTGTTATCTCTATATCCATATATATCTCTATATATATCTCTATATCTATCTTTCTATCTAACACTATATCTCTATATCTATCTCTATATCTCATTATCTATCAATCTCTATATCTCTCTCTTTATCTATCTATCTATTGATCTATCCATCTATCTCTATATCTATCTATTATATCTATCTATTATCTCTATTATCTATATCTATCTATCCATCTATCTATCTATCTCTATCTATCTCTATATCTCTCTATATCTATCTTTCTAACTCTATATCTATCTATCTCTATACATATCTCTATATCTAGCTATTATCTCTATATCTATCTTTCTATATCTATCTGTCTCTATATCTATCTATCTATCTCTATATCTATTATCTCTATATCTATCTATCTCTATATATCTCTATATCTATTTTTATTTATAGCCATCTATCTATATATATTTATCTCTATATCTATCTATATATGTCTATATTATTATTATTATTATTATTATATCTGTATATCTCTATCTTTTATCTATCTCTATCTATTATCTTTCTCTATCTATATATCTATCTATCTCTATATCTTTCTATCTATAGCTATCTATCTCTATATCAATCTATCTGTCTATCCATTATCTATTTTCTATCTATCTCTATATCTATCTACCTATCGATCTATCTATCTATATTTCTTTCTATATCTATCTTTATATCTATCTCTATCTATCTCTATCTATCTCTATGAATCTTTCTATCTATATCTATCCATTATCTACTTTCTATCCATTATCTACTATCTATCTCTATATCTATCTATTTCTACATCTATCTTTCTATCTATTTCTATCTAACTCTATATCTATATATCTATATAGCATTATACCCTATGAGGGGGTGCATTATTCCCTATGAGGGGGTGCATTATTCCCTATGAGGGGGCAGCATTATACCCTATGAGGAGGCAGCATTATACCCTATGAGGAGGCAGCATTATACCCTATGAGGAGGGCAGCATTATTCCCTATGAGGGGATGCATTATTCCCTATGAGGGGGGCAGTATTATACCCTATGAGGGGGGGGCAGTATTATACCCTATGAGGGGGGCAGCATTATACCCTATGAGGGGGCAGCATTATTCCCTATGAGGGGATGCATTATTCCCTATGAGGGGGGCAGTATTATACCCTATGAGGAGGCAGCATTATACCCTATGAGGGGGTGCATTATTCCCTATGAGGGGGGCAGTATTATACCCTATGAGGGGGGCAGTATTATACCCTATGAGGGGGTGCATTATACCCTATGAGGGGATGCATTATTCCCTATGAGGGGGGCAGTATTATACCCTATAAGGAGGCAGTATTATACCCTATGAGGGGGGCAGCATTATTCCCTATGAGGGGGGCAGTATTATACCCTATGAGGGGGCAGCATTATTCCCTATGAGGGGATGCATTATTCCCTATGAGGGGGGCAGTATTATACCCTATGAGGAGGCAGCATTATACCCTATGAGGGGGTGCATTATTCCCTATGAGGGGGGCAGTATTATACCCTATGAGGGGGGCAGTATTATACCCTATGAGGGGGCAGCATTATACCCTATGAGGGGGTGCATTATTCCCTATGAGGGGGTGCATTATTCCCTATGAGGGGGGCAGTATTATACCCTATGAGGGGGGCAGTATTATACCCTATGAGGGGGTGCATTATACCCTATGAGGGGGTGCATTATACCCTATGAGGGGGTGCATTATACCCTATGAGGGGGTGCATTATTCCCTATGAGGGGGGCAGTATTATACCCTATGAGGGGGGCAGTATTATATTCTATGAGATGTCTGCATTATATTCTATGAGATGGCTGCATTATACTATGTGAGGGGGCTGCTTTATATTCTATGAGGGGGCTACCCCAACTCCTGCTACATAATTAAGACATGTACAACCTTATATTATACCCGGATATTAGCGTGTTTTACCGCACAATTGGTGGTCTGGTATTTAACTCTATGCAGCTACATAGTGGGCCCCAAGAATGATTTTCTCTGGTGGGCCCAAGGTGTTCCAGTCCGAGGCTGCCTGCCACCATCTTCATTGTTTTCCAGCATCGCTCCCTTCGGTCTCAGGTGAAAAGTGACCTGTGCTCCAGTGTTTCATGGAATTGGGCAGAGGTCACTTTACAATAAAAGTCTATGAGAGCCTCATTCTGGTTACGTTCTGGCTCTCATAGACTTTTATTTAGAGCTTATGATGTATGGGTCGCCCTCACAGGGCTCTTGGGTACTCAGTACCGGGCCGGTGTCAGGGGGATGTGTCACAGCAGCGGTGACCCGGTCCGTGGCCCTGGGCGCCCAAGCAATGGGGAAATGTAGTTAATGGTAGAATAGTTTGTGACGCCACCCGTGGTGTTTGGCAAGTATGGTGTTAGGCCAACGCTGCATACAGATCCGCTGGGACTGATGGTAGGGTGCAGCAAAGATGTAAAAGCTCCCCACAGGTGGAGCTGTTACCAGGGCAGTGTAGATGTAACCGGCACGGGGATGTAGCAGTGCTGGAAGCGTAGGGAACAGACAAGACACAGCAGCTGCAGTTTCTGTACATTTACTTAGTATATGCAGTCCAGGGTCCTGATTACAGATGGTGTTGGAGCAGGTTAGCCTGGAAGCAGATCAGGATTCTCTCTCAGCAGTAGGGCTGTGCAGTCTCCTTCCTAGCGCCTTGTGGTGTGAAGCACCCTAGTACTTAGTTACTCTGGAATGCCTCTCTTCCGATGTTCCTAGAACTATACTTGTATGACAGACAGCTGTAGCCTCTCTCGGGGACTCCTCTCCTGAGTCCTGGCTCTCTATGCAATTGCTGTTGTGTCCCAAGTCTCTGATGGGAGCAGGGCATTTACAGCCTCCTACTCCTCTGGTATCTGTGGCAGGACCATAAGTATCCGTACCACCGTGGAGACCAGGCTCCAGTTCGTGCGCTCTCAAGCTGTGGGAGCTCTCCTTCCTAGCTCAGCCACCTCCAGCTTCTTTCCACACGTCTGCACACGTGGACCTCCTTGAACTCACTGACTACTCCTTCCTCTCGGCCCTCAGGGAGCACCCACTCCCCTTCATCCTGGTTCAGAGTTCCCCCTGCTGGCCTGGAGTGGAACTGTGTTGCATGCATTAGGTTAACTGCTGGAGAGACCCATCACTGCTTCCAAGCCTGGCATTACCTTCCCCCTGGAGGAAGGCAAAGCCAGTGTGGCGACCATACCCCTGGGGGTGCCACAATGTAGCTTATCACTTCCGGCCACTCGGAAACTGCAGTCACAAGATGGCGCCGAAGGACAGGAGCGGTGCTGAAAAACATGTTTGGGCAGGGTGCTTTGGCACGAAGTCTAATCACTATGCATCTCTAGTTCCTTATCAGGCAGGTTCACGTGGAATTTCTCAGCTTCTGTTGTAGGGCAACTCAGAAAATTAGATATGATTCAGTGTCTCTTTTTTGAATAGATCATAAACTGGGAATAATGAGGAGCTGCTGGAGAAGCATCGCCATTTGTCTTGGAACCAGCAAGTCATGTAAATACAGCAGAGTAATTGAATTGGGTGGCGGTAAAGAGATGCCTATAGAGAGGCTCGGAGGGGGCATTAGACTGTGAACAATATGATTTAAGAGGTGTTCTACAAGTTCTACTTATGAGCTTTCCATTTCTGAACACTCATGAAAAGGCAAGGACAGTAATAGTTACCGTAACATTTTCCATTAATCAAACCTGTCTTGAGGTGTATTTTTCTCTCCATGTAAGATTCAGCAAAGCCAATTTACACAAGAAAATCACATATTTATTCATATTTGACATTTTGATGCAAAGCCGCCCCCAAACTCCTGAATTCTACTTTAATTGCAATGAACCGGTGAGACTTGTATGTCACAGATTGTTGATGAAACCTAATAGGAAACTTTAAAGCAAGCTAAATTATAATAAATCATAACATTTTCTGGGCCAGTTTGATAAATTGAAATGCATAACATGATAACATGGCTATAGGAATACTGTCTGATGGTTGTATTGGGATAGTCTCAGAAAGCAAAGTGATAATATGTCTGTTATACTCTACACTGGCAATTCCTCTGACAAATTGATTCTTGGTTTTATGTGTTCGGCAGCCATAAACCAGACATTCTAGCATTTAGATTAAAGCGCTGCTCCACTACTTTTATATTCATGAGTTATTGTAAAGTTAGGTTATCAATACCAGATTGGTGGGGGTCTGATACCAGACACTTCCCCTGCTCAGCTGTTCACGGTGCCGATGGTGGCTGTATTTTAGCAGTTTGGCCACCGAACAGTGCAGCCCGATCAACTATGTAGTGCCCACTGCTGGGTACTGCAGATCTGTCCGAATGAATAGGAGTAGATATGCAGTACCAGGCAGAAACCAACACAAAAGTAGAGAAGCAACTCTTTAAGTAAAAGGCATCCATGCTCATAGGTTTATGAATTCATTAGTATTTTATAGGTTGTACAATAGTATTGTACTGATGTTGATTCTCAGTATAATTTTGATTTTTTTTTTTTTATCTGAATGTCCACCTAATCTATCCAGTGCTGGTCTACAAGATCTATATGTGTAGTGGGTGAAATAAGTATTGAAAACGACCAATTTTCCAAGTAAATATATCTCTAAAGATGCTATTGACATGACATTTTCACCAGATGTCGGTTACAACTCATAAAATCCACACAGGCAAGAAAAAAAAAATCAAACCATAGATGTCGGTAACAACTCATAAAATCCACACAGGCAAGAAAAAAAAAATCAAACCATAGATGCCCATATATTAATTAATGAAGATAAATCTGCACCACACAAAAATAATAATGGCACTGTGCTGAAACCAAGAGAGAAATGGAGACTGTACAAAACAAGGAGTAACAGCAAACAATTGCAATAAAAACAATTAGATCTGTTTTAGGAAAAAAAAACATAGTTCCACATAAAAAATGAAAAGTTGTGGACATGTAAGCATCCCCCCTCTAATATATACAGTAAGGTGAATGGGCAATATATCCAAGGAAAAATATCAAATTATAAAAAACAAAAAGAACACTAATGTAGAGAAGTTCTAAGAATGCAAGAAGTGTGACTAACTGACTATACAATTAAAAGTAACAGATCAAGAATATAAATGTGTGACCTTTTGATATTACCCTAGATATTGATAAAAAAAAGCAGAGGCAATGGACCCCACACGTTACGCCAGCAAAGTGTGGCTTCTTCAGGTGGTATGTCTGGTGTTCCCTACATAACAGCTAAATATACAAAGTCAAATTGCATTGAGGTGTAAATAATAGAATAATAGGCCGGTGGACACTGCATCTGGAGGCACGTTTGCCTCTCTCCTATATACTGACAAGCTCATTACCTTAGAGAGATCATTCTCCTCAATGCCAAAAGCACCATCGTCCTTTCTTACAAATACCTTTAAGTTGAGTGCTAGGTTCATATTTGTTCCTAACATATTATGGGCATGTCCTCATTGCTATCACGTTTAAACTTTCAGGGGACAAATCACCTAGCTTGAAAATCCAAACAGATTCTCTATTAACTAACCACCTAAAACGATATAGATGAGAATCAGAGATTCAGGGATTTGAAGGAGACATGGCAGATATTAACAGACGCTACACAATTACCGCAAGGATCTCAGCCACGATGTGGGCCTTTTCGAATTGCATGGATTTCTATTTTGAGGAATAGAGTGGACTTTGGACCAGCAAGTCTTTCAGGTTATACTACGTTTGGAAGTCATTAATGTTGGTAAACATATGACCAAAATAGCTTCATTTTTAAAAATACACCAATGTCGCTGCAGGAGAATGATTCTCATAATATTTCATTCTCCATTATATGTTGAAATGAAATTCACTTTCTTAAATATTCAAGTTTCAGGTGTATTAACCCTTTGGATCGACCCACAGCACTTCAATAATAAAATTAGTAATCAAAAATACAAATTACCTAATAATTGTGCACACAATGTAAGGTTAAATGTTTTAATCTCATTCTGAAAAACTAAATTACTAAAGTCTGTGAACAAGCATGGTTAAAAAAAAATTGGACTAAGCTTTGAGTCTGGCAGTGAAATTTATGCGGCACACATCCTGGAAACTTGTATCCAGTTGAGATACTTTGGGCAAGTTCCTATGACTGGATTTTATTTCCCTCCTTGCTCTGCTCTGTCTTGGGCACATTGAAATTTGACTGATTAAGTTGTGCAGTTACATCACACATTAACTAATTTGTATAGGCAGGTGTCTGCCTGACTCTGGAAATCCCGGGCTCAACTTTACCTATATCTGGTGTCTGGGTGTTGGTTAATAGACACTTGACTCTCTGCAGCTTAGAGAAGAAAGACCTTAGCAGGTGCACAGGTTACTCCAACCAAAAGGCAAGACCACTTGAATCCATGCCTTCCACTGCAAAATGTTTGGCCCCTCTCTCTGCCCACAGGTCTCATCAGACCGGAATTTGACATAAGGAATTTTACTTGATTTTGCATCTACGTAATTGATGTGGAGATTGTGTTCTCATAATAATTTTCATCTTCTCTGCCAACGTTTGGACCCTCTTCCAAACCGGAGGAAGAAACTGCTTACTTGGTGACCAAAGTTTTAATTTCCTAGCCCAGCTGGTTGCCTTCTGAACATAAGGACTTGGGCTTTTATTCTGGCAGCCTTCTATCAGGTAAAGATGAGTCTACTTGTTTATTTTTATTCCACTGCTCTCTGCCATATGGATAGACAACGCTTTACCCCAACTGTCACAGTAGCAAGAGATTTGAACATATGTGATAGTTGGGTGTGTAGCAATATATCAAGCCTTGCTACTCAGGGCCTGCCTCCGACAAGGGTTCCTTTAAGCTATGTTGAAATGCTTATTTTTTGGAGTAGTATAACTACTTTAGTAAAGATATTACCAAGTCCTAGAAGAGTAAAGATACTAGTTCAGACCTGGGCAAAGTGCAGCCCATGGGCCACATGCAGCTCTCTGGCAGTTCCAATCCGGCCTGCTAACAAAGACATCTGAAGGGTTGAAGCAGTGGCCAATGGACCATATTCTGCCCTCCCCCATCATCCATCCACTGCCGCTGCTTGCTATCTCTGCACTCTGAATCCTTGGGATGCAGACAGCGGTGAACACATTTGTGGAAGAAGGGACGTCAACCCCTTCTTCCACCAGTCAACATGTGAGACAACACATGGAATGGCATGATTTCATTGTGTCAGCTGTGCACTGCAGAGAGTCAGTGCAGAGGAGACATAAACAAAGCGCTGGGGGAATCGGAGCTAGATGAGTATGTGGTGGTTCCTTTTTCATGTGTATGGGATATTTGTATGTACATAGAAGACTATGTGGGGCTTATACTGTATATGGGATGCTAAGTGGGGCTCATACTGCATATGGGAGGCTACGTGGGGCTCGTGTTCATATATGGAAGCTATGTGGAGCACATGTTATTTATAGGTGGGGCTCATGCTATATTTAAGGAGGCTATATGGGGCTCATGTTGTATATAGGGAGACTATGTGGGGCTCATGCTGTATATGGCAGGCTATGTGGGGCTCATTATATATTTGAGGCTACATGGGGCACATGCTACATATGAGAGGCTATGTGGAACTCATGCTATATATGGCAGGCTATGTGGGGCTCACACTGTATATGGGTGACTTTGTGGGGCTCATGCTGTATATGAGGAGGCTTTGGTGAATGTTTTTCCCAGCAATATGCGCTCCTAAAGGATGATGATGGAACTTGATATTTAGATACAAGGATGATTTTTATTTTTAATTCAAAATAGAATACAACCGGTTTCGACTGCTAAGAGTCTTCCTCCGGTATAATGTCAAGAATATAAACGGATCTGTCTGAACACATTTATGTACGTTTATATTCTTGACATTATACCTGAGGAAGACTCTTAGCAGTCGAAACCGGTTGTATTCTATTTTGAATTAAAAATAAAAATCATCCTTGAATGTAAATATCAAGTTCCATCATCATCCTTCAGGAGCGCATATTGCTAGGAAAAACATTCACCAAGTGTTACTACCTATGAAAGCACTGTCCAGTGCTCTCACTAGTTCCAAGATCTTTGCAGCAAACTGAATGGAAGGAGGAATGGAGTGATCCAGGGATTGGATCTACAAGCAGTATCTCAAGACACCAAATAGGTGAGTGTATTCACACTGAGTATATACCATTGATAATTAACTACTACACTTAGAAGCTTGCGCTTCCCATTTTTCTCCCTATAATCCCCTCTTGTTTTATGAGGAGGCTATGTTAGGCTCACGCTGGGGAGGTTATGTATGTGGGGCAGCATATGCTATATATAGGAGACTATGTGGGGCTCATGCTGGATATAGGTAGGCTGTGGGGCTAATGCTGTATAAGGAAGGTTATGTGGAACTCATGCTGTATACGGCAGGCTATGGGGGGCTCACACTGAATTTGGGAGGCAATGTGGGGCTCATGCTGTATATGGGAGGCTATGTTGAGCTCACGCTGCATATAGCAGGCTATGTGGGGCTCATGCTACATTTAGGTGGATGTTGTGAATTCTCTTTCTGGGCTCCCTCTGGTGGTTACTGGAGGTAGTGCAGCTAGTCAGACTGACAGAGGCTTGCCACCTGATAATGATAATGACGATTGGAGATTTGGGGCTTCTGACTGGAGTATTTAAGACAGCTGGCTTCCTTCAATCCCTGCTGATGATTTTCTTCCTGTGCCTCTGAGGTCTGATGTCTCCTGCTCTGTTCCTGCTTGGTTCAGCTAAGTGGTTCATTTGTTAATCTTTTTGCATTTGATCTGGTTTTGTCTATCTCTGCTTTGTGCGGGTCAGCTTGCTCCTGCTGGGGCTGTGCTGGATCACCGTCCATATGTTACCGCTTGTGTCAGTTTGTTCTGTCCCCTGTTATATTGGTCTCTTTTTGCTTTGCATTCAGTATATACCAGAGTGCTGATATAGTGGGGGCGAAGTCGTGTGACTTCAGTTTTTTTTTTGTGCATCAGACGTGTTGGATTTTTCAGAGTTTTTGCGTGATTGCAGACAGTGTCTTTCCTTTCCTGTCCTGTCTAGTCAATCTGGGCCCCATCATTTGCTAAGTTTATTTTTCTGCCTGCGTTCGTGTTTTCATCTTGTCTCATCGACAATATATGTTTGGGGGTTATCTATTCCTTTGGGGTCTGCTACGGGGCAGTTAAGATTTCACCTTTCTTGCTTTAGGCTGAGTTAGTTCTCCAGCTGTGCCGAGGCATCTAGGGCTTCGTAGGTACGCTCCACAGCTACTGCTAGTTGTGTGGATAGGATCAGGGGTCTGCAATCAGTTAGTTACCAACCTCTCTGGTTTTCTGGTGGCTTAGCCTGGTCCTGCTATCCTCCTCGGTGACCCATTCATAACAGGTGGATATGTGATGACTTACAATGTATATACTGTAGGTAGGCTATGTGAGGCTCATACTGCATATAGGATGATATGTGAGGGTGCATACTGTATATGGGGGATATGTGAGGGCTCATTTTATATATATGGGGTCTATGCAGGGGCTCATACAATGGCATGTAAAAGTTTGCACATCCTTGGTCAAAATTACTGTGGATGAAAATCCCTCAAATAAGAATTGAAAGATTCTCGACTGGTTACAAGCTGTGATAATTTTAAAAGGGTGTGATACTAGTGTTAGGAATCTGTGTTCTGCCATACCTATGCAGAGATCCAGTTCCTCACATTTATCTCCAGAGGCTAAGTCCTTTGTACCAGCTTCTGAGCATGCTCACAGGACGAGCTCCTATTGGAGTTCAGGTGTCAGGTGCTCAGGTCCTGCTCTGAATCCTATTGGCTCCTCTGGGAGTTCTGGAGATTTCCGGCAGGTCCCGTACGCTATAAAAAGTGCGCATGGCTGTTCCGCCATGCGCTAGTATAGTCATACTTGCTGCTGTATGTTTGCTGATGGATGCATGGACTGGTGAATGACTCATTTGAAACCCCCATTCCTTGGTTATTACGAATGTGTGTGTGGTTGAGTTAGAGCCAGTATTAGCGCCAGCGCGCCATTGCTCCAGCGCTCAGCAGCTTAGCGTCTACATCGCGCCTGCCTCTTTGCGATGTGTTATCTGCGGCACAGTTGTCGCCGCGCTGCAGTAGCAGCTCCTGGTGCGTCTGCGGTTGCGATGCCCTTCTCTCTATCCACCATGGTAGGTCTAGACGGAGTTAGTACCGTCAGCTTGGACTGCTCCAGTAACCACATACCGCGTGGGTAGCGCTGAGGTCTGTGGCTAAAACAGACTCAGAGTTTTGTGTTTGTTATACACTTTTTCAGCTCTGTGATTACAAAAGAGACTGCACTGTGCACTGGGGTGCTGTTAACCCTGTGTACACTTATACATTTGTGCAGCTCTGTGAATACAACAGAGTCTGCTCTGTGCTCTTGGGTGCTGTTAAACCCTGTGCACACTACCGCCTGATAGTTCTGCCACCACCTAGCAGCGGTCTTACCAACTACCCCGAGCGGTGAACGCACTTTATTTATAATTTTATTTAGTGCGTTCCACCGCTCCTAACAACTAGGTACTAGCCATGCAGGGTGCCCAAACTTTTGCATCTGCCCATTTTCCATTTTGTAATTTTTAAAAAGTAAAAGATAACAATATATATTGTCGTCTAGTAATCATTTCATCTTCAACTTGCTTAACTGTTAACAGGATAATTTTGGCCAGGGGTGCACAAACATTTACATGCCACTGTACTGTAATGGGGGGGCTATATGTGTGCTCATGCTGTATATAGGAGGTTAAGTGGGGGCTCTTACTGTATATAGGAGGCAATGTGGGCTCCAGTATATAGGAAGATGTGTGTGGCCTTATTTGTTATATAAGGGGCTGTGTGTGGACTTACCGTATATATACTTGTGTATAAGCCGACCCGAGTATAAGCCGAGCCCCTAATGTTGCCTCAAAAAACTGGGAAAACTTATTGACTCGAGTATAAGCCAAGGGTGGGAAATGAAACATGCTCCATATTAATGTATGCCCCATATAATGCTGCACAAAGGTTAATGGTGGCCAATAACATACTCCATATTAATATATGCCCCATATAATAATGCTGCACAAAGGTTATTGGTGGCCCATAACATGCTCCACATTAAAATCAATGCCCCATGTAATGCTGCACAAAGGTTATTGGTGGCCCATAACATGCTCCATATATGCCCCATATAATAATGCTACTGCTGCGATTTAAAAAAAAAAATGACATACTCATCTTTCCTTATGGCATGGCTGGCTCACCCTCCCCCAGTGCTACTCACCCTCCTGGCGTCTGCATATCCGGCTCTGCTACATCTCAGTCCCGTCGTCTGTATCTCCCTTCCTGTCTTCTTCCTGTGCGGTCACATGGTACCGCTCATTAAAGTCATTAATATGTGGCTTCCTCGTATGAGAGTGGAGACATGTCCATATTCATGACTTTAATGAGCGGTACCATGTGACCGCACAGGAAGAAGACAGGAAGGGAGATACAGACGCCGGGACTGAGATGTAGCAGAGCCGGATATGCAGACGCCAGGAGGGTTGAGTATCATGTCTCCTGTTCCCCCTCCCTCGCTGGCTTTCAGGTGTATGACTCGTGTATAAGCCGAGAGGGTCTTTTTCAGCCCAAAAAAGGGCTGAAAAACTCAGCTTATACATGAGTATATACGGTAAATTGGTTTGGCCCTCCACAACAGTCACAGTCGCTCATGTGGCCCTTTGGGAAAATGAATTGCCCACCCCTGCACTAATTTAAAGCTATATGCAGCCAAAGTTGTGCTCGAGTTGATTTCTAACATTAGGTGTCAAAGCAACAGTGGAGCTATAGATGTATGGCCTGATATGTGTTGCACTATAATCATGTATTAGAATAAGTAACACACTGCTTTCAGCACTTCAGCAGAAACGCAACACTTGATCTGTAATTTTGTAGTTATGTCCTATGTAGATATAAAATAACCTGGCAGAATAGTTCTCACCCTATACAGTAGCTGCAAAATGTATTTATTGCAGGCAGCAACTAGAGGTTTTCTACCTCATTATATAAATCAACCTCTGATTCTGCCTGGAAATCTGCACTCCCTTTGGGACTACTAAGTGTGTTAATTTTATAGGTAATTGCAGCTGTTTGAGTTAGATTAGCACAGATATATAGAGTAGTTTTACAGAATAGGTTAGCAGATGATTTTATTTTATCAGCAGTGCAGGATGTGTGTGTTGGTGGGGGATGTCTTGACATGTCTACTAACTCAGAACCTGTGTCAGGGCATCTCAAAAAGGTAAAAGTGCTTCAAGAGTTAAAGTGAACCCGTCAGCAGGATTTTGCTAAAGTACACACGGCAATATTGACGCTGTGATACTCATCAAAACGACACCTGTGGTGAAGAAATCCGTTTTATGGATTTGTGTAATCAGGGTTTAAAGTTTTCTTATAATCATAGCTTTGTGCATCAGGGCGGGACTATGGGTAGGGTCTTCTACTCTGCTACGGCCCCCCCGTTGCTCTCCTGCCGGTGATGGCATGGCAAATGCGCAGATTAAGATCTTGGCTCAATGACAAGCCAAGTTCTCAATCTGGGCATGCGATGCCACTTGTGGCAACCTATTGAAGGCAAGCGAGAGGTCAACTTTGCACATGTGCAGACACTGGCGCCAATTTCCTGAAGACTGATCAGTCTGATCAAGCGCCCCCCTGTGGCTAGGACAGCTGAAGTTTAAATCAGCTGAAGACCCTAGCCACTGTTTTGTCCTACAGCCCTCCCCTATGCACTAAGCTTTGATTGTAAGAAAACTTGAAACGCTGATTACCAAAATCCTCAAAACGGATTCCGTCGAGACAGATATCATTTTAATCAGTATCACAGCACCAATACAGTCATGCGTGTTTAGGAGGGATGACCGGACCGCGGGTACCTGCATACCAGGTCCAGAACTGTTGAGGCTGCATCCCCTGTTCCCGGGGGGAAGCCTTAGTGAGTTGGATCTTCCCCTGCTGTCTGGGGGAAGCGATAGTGACGTGGACCTTCCTGCTGTCCCAAGGGGGAGGAGAGAGACGGAGAAAAAGTGTGCGCAGCAGTGGTGGGATAAGAGAGAAAAGCGCGCGCAGCAGGGGGTTTTGGGTGCAAACCTGGGGCAGCGCACAGGGAGAGAAACACTGTGCCCCATCCCTCCAGAGAGTGACGGCTCTGTGACAGGCCCCACAGCCTGCAGAGGGTCCGCACCAGAGAAAAGGAGCTCACATTTCTGCAGCAGTTCAGAGAGGGACTACTGCCAGTGAAGCAGCAGCAGCCAGTCAGAGGAGTACGCCATCCAGGGAGCCCCAGCATTGTGTAGTCCAGAGTCTGCCATCTCCCACCGGCACCAGCGGAGACCAGACAGAGAGAGGTACAGTGTGTTGGTGACTACCAGAAAGCAAGGCACCAAGCGCTCCAAGTCCATAAGTACAACACACGTGCCCCATAAGAGTGACCAGGGACAGGACAGACACTTGCACCCTGACTGTGCCAGTAAATATTTGCCGAGCCACGTTAGGCACGTACAGGAATGTGTGTTATGAATGAGTCACCGTAGGAGGCAAAAACAGAAATACTAGCTAAGTCCAGAAAACCAGAGAAGTTGGCAGCTATCGGATTACAGACCCCTGAACCTATCAACAACAACTAGCAGCAGCCGTGGGGGGTTCCTATGGTGCCCTAGACCCCTCGATCACAGCCGGAGAACTACATAGCCTAAAGACAGAAAGGGAAATCTAAACTGCCCCAGAGCAGACCCCAAAGCAATAGGCAGCCCCCAACATATAATGACGGTGAAGCAAGATGAAAAAACACTCACACAGATAGAAAGATAGGCTGAGCAAACGATGGGGCCCAAGCTAACTACAAAGGACAGGATAGAAAAGCTGCTGTCTGTAATCCGCCAAAACCCTATCAAAAGAGCCAACAGCTGATAGGGAAAAAAGCCCTGAAGACGCTAGGCTTCAAAAAGACTATATCAGTACTCAGGTATTTTCTGAAGACAGAGCAAAAAGGAATGAGATACTTCCAATCTACATCCATGACGAAGTGGTTCTTAGGGTCACAGAGACCAAATTCCTTGGTGTTATCATCTCTCATGATCTTAAATGGGGGAAAAACGTGGATGCTGTTATAAGAAAAGCACAACAGAGGATGTTCTTCCTGCGTCAGCTGAAAAGATATGGTTTGTCTAAGAATCTGCTGATCTTATTCTTTAATGCTGTCATCAGATCTGTGATTTGTTCCTCTCTGATAGTCTGGTATGGGGGAGCCACTGCGCATGACAAACTCCGCTTACAAAGGACTTTCAGAACAGCAGAGAGAATTATAGGCTCCCCCTGCCTAAAATCCAGGATCTTTATGATAAGAGTATTTGATCCCACGCATTGAAAATTTCATCCGATCCCTCTCACCCGGGACACTCCTCATTCCAACTACTCCCTTCAGGACGTCGCTTCAGAGTCCCCAAATGCAGTACCAACTGCCATATGAACAGCTTCTATCCACTCTCTGTTCAACAATTAAATCATCATGTGTAGACTATATACTGTATCTGTCTTGTTAGATGTTACTTGTTGTATCTGTTGTTATATATTATGTTGCCTCTTTGCCACAAAGAATTCCTTGTATATATGTAATATGTACTTGGCGATAATAATAAATTTGATTTGATTTGATTGAATTCAGCACACCCCAGCAGGGAATGGCAGAAATCCAGAAAAACAAGGAAAAACAAAACCAAAACACAAATGCAAAAAACAGAGCAGAGAACTTAGCTTTTGAGGAGCAGGAATCAGACTGGTCTCCTAGAATCCCTCAGAGAGATCACCAGCAAGGCAGAAGGGCGTTGGCTGCCTTATATCCAGTCAGAAATTCCCGTCACCCAGTCATCATCATCCAGCTCAGGTGCTTGGTAATCAGCCTCACTACCTTCCTTCACCAGAAGAGGGAGTTCATCAGACCTCAATGGTGAAGGGGAAAATAAACTCACAACAGTACCTCCCCCTTGAGGAGGGGTCACCGAACCCTCATCCACGCCACCAGGGCGATCAGGGTGAGCCCGATGAAAGGCACGCACCCATCTTTTGGCATGAATATCAGAGGCAGAGACCCAGGAATTATCCTCCTGACCATAACCCTTCCACTTAACCAAATACTGGAGTCTCCGTCTAGCCAGACGGGAATCCAGTATCTTCTCTACCTCATATTCCATGTTACCTTCAACCAATACAGGGTTCGGAGGTGCCACCCCAGGAACTACTGGTTCAACAAACCTCTTCAACAAGGACTTATGAAACACATTATGGATTTTAAATGTGACAGGAAGAGCCAAATAAAAAGAGACCGGATTAATAATCTCCAAAATCTTGTAAGGTCCAATAAATCTAGGCTTAAACTTAGGAGAAGCCACCTTCATAGCGATATTTTTTGATGATAACCAAACCATATCACCAACCTTAAACTGGGGACCAATGGTCCTATGTCGTTTGGAAAACCGCTGGGCCCTTTCCTGGGAGAGAGATAACTTATCCATCACTTGGTCCCAGATCTGGTGCATTCTCTCCACCACAGTGTCAACACCTGGGCAGGCAGAAGGCTCCACCTGCCCTGAAGAAAATCGAGGATGAAACCCAAAGTTACAAAAAAAGGTGATATCAAAGTGGCAGAACTAGCTCTATTATTTAAAGCAAATTTGGCCAAGGGCAAAAATGAAACCCAATCATCCTGATTAGCGGAAATAAAACATCTCAAATACGACTCCAAGGTCTGGTTTGTTCTCTCCGTCTGCCCATTGGTCTGAGGGTGAAAAGCAGAGGAGAAGGACAACTGAATTCCCAGCTTGGAACAGAAAGTCCTCCAAAATCTAGACACAAACAGAACTCCTCTATCAGATACAATGTTCTCAGGAATCCCGTGCAAGCGAACCACCTGTTGCAAAAACAGGGGCACCAACTCAGAGGAAGATGGCGACTTAGGGAGTGGTACAAGATGAACCATCTTAGAGAACCTATCACAAATCACCCAAATAACAGTCATTCTCTGAGAGACAGGCATATCAGAGATGAAATCCATTGAAATATGGGTCCATGGCCTCCTGGGGACTGGCAAAGGCATCAACAACCCACTAGAGCGAGAACAAGGTTTAGACCGGGAGCAAGTCCCACAGGACTGCACAAAATTCCTGACATCACGAGACAAGGCGGGCCACCAAAAAGACCGACTCACCAGATCTCTAGTACCAAAAATACCTGGATGACCAGCCAGTGCAGAGCAATGAACTTCAAACATCACTCTCTTCTTCCACTGGTCAGGAACATACAACTTTCCACTGGGACAACGCTCAGGTTTGTCCTCCTGGAACTCTTCCAGAGCATGTCTCAAATCGGGTGAGATGGCAGAAAGAACTACCCCTTCGCCTAAGATGGTAGCAGGCTTGGTCACCACAGGAGAATCAGCAAAGAAGCTCCTAGAGAGAGCGTCAGCCTTGACATTCTTAGTGCCAGGAAGAAAAGATACCACAAAATCAAAACGTGTAAAAAACAAAGCCCACCTAGCCTGTCTAGGATTCAAGCGTTTGTCCGACTCCAGGTAAATCAAATTCTTGTGGTCAGTGAGGACCACGACTTGATGTTTAGCTCCCTCCAACCAATGTCTCCACTCCTCAAATGCCCATTTCATGGCTAACAGTTCCCGATTCCCCACATCATAGTTACGTTCAGATGGAGAGAACCTTCGGGAAAAGAAAACACAGGGATTCATTTTAGATGTTGCAGGATCCTTCTGGGACAAAACAGCTCCTGCACCAATCTCAGAAGCGTCCACCTCTACCTGGAACGGGAGTGAGACATCAGATCGCCGCAAAACCGGGGCAGAAGTGAATCTTCGCTTCAGCTCCTGAAAAGAAGAAACAGCCTCCGGAGACCAATTCAACACATCAGCACCCTTCTTAGTCAGATCAGTCAATGGCTTGGCAATACTAGAAAATTTTGCTATAAATTTCCGATAAAAATTAGCAAAACCCAAAAACTTCTGGAGGGCCTTCAAAGAAGTGGGCTGAACCCAATCATAAATGGCCTGTACCTTGGCCGGGTCCATTTCAATAGTTGAAGGAGACAAAATAAATCCCAAAAATGAAATCCTCTGTACACCAAAAAGGCATTTCGATCCTTTGACATACAGGGAATTCTCCTTAAAGATCCGGAACACAGTCCGAACATGTTCCACATGAGAATCCCAATCCTTGGAGAAGATCAAAATATCATCCACATAGATAATCAAAAATGTATCCACAAAGTCTCAGAAAATGTCATTCATGAAGCACTGGAAGACAGAAGGGGCATTAGTGAGCCCAAAAGGCATCACCAGGTACTCAAAATGTCCCTCCGGAATATTAAATGCCGTCTTCCATTCATCCCCATGCTTAATGCGGATAAGATTATACGCCCCCCTGAGGTCAAGCTTGGTAAACCAGCAAGCACCTTTAACTCTGGAGAATAGATCCGAAATCAGGGGTAACGGATACTGATATTTAATAGTAATTTTGTTGAGGGCACGATAATCAATACAAGGCCTTAATGAACCATCCTTTTTGGCCACGAAAAAAAACCCAGCACCTAAGGGTGAAGAGGATGGTCTAATATGACCCTTCTCCAACGCCTCCTTAATATAGGATCGCATAGCCTCGTGCTCGGGTACAGATAAATTGAAGAGCTGACCCTTGGGAAATTTACACCCAGGGCTCAGTTCAATTGCACAGTCATAACTCCTATGAGGAGGCAAAGACGCAGACTCATTCTCACTAAATACATCATAAAAGTCCGCCAAATAGTCAGGAACATCATGCGACTGAGGAGAGGTGGAAAAAACCGGAGCCTCACTAAGGGCACACCGACAACCCCAACTCACCACAGACACAGATTTCCAATCCAAAACTGGATTATGAACTTGCAACCAGGGAAACCCCAGAACAATGGTATCATGCAAACTATGCAACACCAAAAATCTGCAATTTTCTTGATGGTCTGGGGCGACCCGCATTACCACCTGGGTCCAAAACTGAGGTTTATTTTTCACCAAAGGAGTAGCATCAATCCCCCTCAAAGGGATAGGCGTCCGCAGAGGTGTCATCGGAAATCCACAACGTTTAGCAAAATCTAAGTCCATTAGGTTCAGAGCTGCTCCCGAATCCACAAAAGCCTTGGTGGAAAATGTGGACAGGGAGCAGATCAGAGTAATTGCCAGAAGAAACTTAGGTTGAACACCACCCACAGAAAACGTGTGTGCAAAACGTTTCTCTCGTTTAGGACAGACAGAAATAATATGCGAGGCATCTCCACAAAAAAAACACAGCTTATTACGCCTTCTGAACTCCTGATGTTGCTCCCTGGACAAAACTCTATCACATTGCATAGGTTCAGACACTTGTTCAACAGGTGGCAACACCTCTCGTGCAGTCCTGCGTTCACGTAAACGCCGATCAACCTGAATGGCTAATGACATAGAATCGTCAAGACCAGAGGGAACAGGAAATCCCACCATAGTATCTTTTACGGCTTCTGACAAACCCTTCTGAAAATGCCTTGGCAGCTGTCTATCATTCCAGGTAGTAAGGACCGCCCACTTTCGGAATTTTTGACAGTACAATTCTGCAGAATCTCGACCCTGGCTCAATGCCAACAGGGTCTTTTCAGCCTGATCAATAGCATTAGGTTTGTCATACAACAACCCCAAGGCTTGAAATAATGCATTCACATTAGTCAGAATAGGATCAACTGGTTTCAAAGAAAACGCCCAATCCTGGGGATCGCCACGCAGCAAAGAGATGACAATTTTAACCTGCTGCGCGAAGCTCCCTGACGAGTTAGGCTTCAAGGCAAAAAATAATTTACAATTATTTTTGAAATTCAAAAATTTAGACCGATCCCCAAAAAACACATCAGGAGTAGGGATCTTTGGTTCAGCAGCATGTGAATGAGCAAGGTAGGTGGAAATTCCCCGCACTTCCGCAGCGAGCTGCTCCACACGATCAGACAATTGCTTTATTTCCATTGAGAGAAAAAAAAATTCCCCCTATGGCCTCAGAGATACAGAGGAAAAAATATACACACTTTTTTTATTTTTTACACAATTCTTTCTTGCTATTGAGTACCCTAGGATCTGCGGTATGGCTGGTGATTCTGTTATGAATGAGTCACCGTAGGAGGCAAAAACAGAAATACTAGCTAAGTCCAGAAAACCAGAGAAGTTGGCAGCTATCGGATTACAGACCCCTGAACCTATCAACAACAACTAGCAGCAGCCGTGGGGGGTTCCTACAGTGCCCTAGACCCCTCGATCACAGCCGGAGAACTATATAGCCTAAAGACAGAAATGGAAATCTAAACTGCCCCAGAGCAGACCCCAAAGCAATAGGCAGCCCCCAACATATAATGACGGTGAAGCAAGATGAAAAAACACTCACACAGATAGAAAGATAGGCTGAGCAAACGATGGGGCCCAAGCTAACTACAAAGGACAGGATAGAAAAGCTGCTGTCTGTAATCCGCCAAAACCCTATCAAAAGAGCCAACAGCTGATAGGGAAAAAAGCCCTGAAGACGCTAGGCTTCAAAAAGACTATATCAGTACTCAGGTATTTTCTGAAGACCGAGCAAAAAGGAATTCAGCACACCCCAGCAGGGAATGGCAGAAATCCAGAAAAACAAGGAAAAACAAAACCAAAACACAAATGCAAAAAACAGAGCAGAGAACTTAGCTTTTGAGGAGCAGGAATCAGACTGGTCTCCTAGAATCCCTCAGAGAGATCACCAGCAAGGCAGAAGGGCGTTGGCTGCCTTATATCCAGTCAGAAATTCCCATCACCCAGTCATCATCATCCAGCTCAGGTGCTTGGTAATCAGCCTCACTACCTTCCTTCACCAGAAGAGGGAGTTCATCAGACCTCAATGGTGAAGGGGAAAATGAACTCACAACAAATGTTGCCCGTACACTTGTCAGACACTTGAGAAACTGGGTCTGAGCAGAAAAAGTAAATTAATGTGCATGCAAAATGTAATTGCATATGAACACATGACCTTTACACAGAGAAAACCAAAAACAAAACACAAAACAAATATCCTGGAATAAAAAAGTAAAAAAATATATTGCAAAAATTGCATGAAGGTAGTAATAATAGTAATAATAAGGGTATTTAGTTAACATAATTTTGATCAAAATAATGTAGAAGCCATCCCGCCACGTCACGGCAACCCTTGTGGGACAGTCCTAACTCTTGTATTTAAAACCTTTCCACTTGTCAAGTGACGTGAATGTGAACAAGGACAGAGGGACTGAACCACCAGTAATAGTATAGGCCAGACAGGATGGATTTTCCAACTCAGAAACAGGGCGGTCACACCCTTATATGCACAGAATGCACAATGAAACAAATGAAAAACTGGGTCTGAGCAGAAAAAGTAAATTAATGTGCATGCAAAATGTAATTGCATATGAACACATGACCTTTACACAGAGAAAACCAAAAACAAAACACAAAACAAATATCCTGGAATAAAAAAGTAAAAAAATATATTGCAAAAATTGCATGAAGGTAGTAATAATAGTAATAATAAGGGTATTTAGTTAACATAATTTTGATCAAAATAATGTAGAAGCCATCCCGCCACGTCACGGCAACCCTTGTGGGACAGTCCTAACTCTTGTATTTAAAACCTTTCCACTTGTCAAGTGACGTGAATGTGAACAAGGACAGAGGGACTGAACCACCAGTAATAGTATAGGCCAGACAGGATGGATTTTCCAACTCAGAAACAGGGCGGTCACACCCTTATATGCACAGAATGCACAATGAAACAAATGAGAAACTGGGTCTGAGCAGAAAAAGTAAATTAATGTGCATGCAAAATGTAATTGCATATGAACACATGACCTTTACACAGAGAAAACCAAAAACAAAACACAAAACAAATATCCTGGAATAAAAAAGTAAAAAAATATATTGCAAAAATTGCATGAAGGTAGTAATAATAGTAATAATAAGGGTATTTAGTTAACATAATTTTGATCAAAATAATGTAGAAGCCATCCCGCCACGTCACGGCAACCCTTGTGGGACAGTCCTAACTCTTGTATTTAAAACCTTTCCACTTGTCAAGTGACGTGAATGTGAACAAGGACAGAGGGACTGAACCACCAGTAATAGTATAGGCCAGACAGGATGGATTTTCCAACTCAGAAACAGGGCGGTCACACCCTTATATGCACAGAATGCACAATGAAACAAATGAAAAACTGGGTCTGAGCAGAAAAAGTAAATTAATGTGCATGCAAAATGTATATATTTTTTTACTTTTTTATTCCAGGATATTTGTTTTGTGTTTTGTTTTTGGTTTTCTCTGTGTAAAGGTCATGTGTTCATATGCAATTACATTTTGCATGCACATTAATTTACTTTTTCTGCTCAGACCCAGTTTCTCATTTGTTTCATTGTGCATTCTGTGCATATAAGGGTGTGACCGCCCTGTTTCTGAGTTGGAAAATCCATCCTGTCTGGCCTATACTATTACTGGTGGTTCAGTCCCTCTGTCCTTGTTCACATTCACGTCACTTGACAAGTGGAAAGGTTTTAAATACAAGAGTTAGGACTGTCCCACAAGGGTTGCCGTGACGTGGCGGGATGGCTTCTACATTATTTTGATCAAAATTATGTTAACTAAATACCCTTATTATTACTATTATTACTACCTTCATGCAATTTTTGCAATATATTTTTTTACTTTTTTATTCCAGGATATTTGTTTTGTGTTTTGTTTTTGGTTTTCTCTGTGTAAAGGTCATGTGTTCATATGCAATTACATTTTGCATGCACATTAATTTACTTTTTCTGCTCAGACCCAGTTTCTCATTTGTTTCATTGTGCATTCTGTGCATATAAGGGTGTGACCGCCCTGTTTCTGAGTTGGAAAATCCATCCTGTCTGGCCTATACTATTACTGGTGGTTCAGTCCCTCTGTCCTTGTTCACATTCACGTCACTTGACAAGTGGAAAGGTTTTAAATACAAGAGTTAGGACTGTCCCACAAGGGTTGCCGTGACGTGGCGGGATGGCTTCTACATTATTTTGATCAAAATTATGTTAACTAAATACCCTTATTATTACTATTATTACTACCTTCATGCAATTTTTGCAATATATTTTTTTACTTTTTTATTCCAGGATATTTGTTTTGTGTTTTGTTTTTGGTTTTCTCTGTGTAAAGGTCATGTGTTCATATGCAATTACATTTTGCATGCACATTAATTTACTTTTTCTGCTCAGACCCAGTTTTTCATTTGTTTCATTGTGCATTCTGTGCATATAAGGGTGTGACCGCCCTGTTTCTGAGTTGGAAAATCCATCCTGTCTGGCCTATACTATTACTGGTGGTTCAGTCCCTCTGTCCTTGTTCACATTCACGTCACTTGACAAGTGGAAAGGTTTTAAATACAAGAGTTAGGACTGTCCCACAAGGGTTGCCGTGACGTGGCGGGATGGCTTCTACATTATTTTGATCAAAATTATGTTAACTAAATACCCTTATTATTACTATTATTACTACCTTCATGCAATTTTTGCAATATATTTTTTTACTTTTTTATTCCAGGATATTTGTTTTGTGTTTTGTTTTTGGTTTTCTCTGTGTAAAGGTCATGTGTTCATATGCAATTACATTTTGCATGCACATTAATTTACTTTTTCTGCTCAGACCCAGTTTCTCATTTGTTTCATTGTGCATTCTGTGCATATAAGGGTGTGACCGCCCTGTTTCTGAGTTGGAAAATCCATCCTGTCTGGCCTATACTATTACTGGTGGTTCAGTCCCTCTGTCCTTGTTCACATTCACGTCACTTGACAAGTGGAAAGGTTTTAAATACAAGAGTTAGGACTGTCCCACAAGGGTTGCCGTGACGTGGCGGGATGGCTTCTACATTATTTTGATCAAAATTATGTTAACTAAATACCCTTATTATTACTATTATTACTACCTTCATGCAATTTTTGCAATATATTTTTTTACTTTTTTATTCCAGGATATTTGTTTTGTGTTTTGTTTTTGGTTTACTTGTCAGACACTGCAGCAGGGAGCAGTGAGTGCTTCGGTTCCAAAGCATCCATACCGCGTGGGCCCGATCCCAAGCACCACCACCGCTGACAGAGACTGTGAGGAGTCATGCAGGGGCCACATCGGGCTCAGACAGTCCTGTGGCCCACGCTCCTCCAGCCAAATCAGTATATGGACTGGGGCTCAACGGAAGGTACCGGAGACCAACCGCTGCCACCAGAAGATGGGACATTGATGTCCACAGGACCTTCCTGGAAAAGATACTGCGCCAGCTGTTGTCAGCGCTATCCATTTCAGGGACTTAGGAATCATTGACTCTCATCAAAACTGCCGTTACTAGAACCGTTATTTCTTCACCTTACCATATCCTTTGCCATCTATTCTGTTTTATCCACTGTTTAACCCTTCACCTCCCTGCGTGGAGTATTCCCCTGTTAAATAAAACTGTTAACCATTGCTCTGCCTCCTGTCCGTCACTGCATCCCGCAACCTGCTTATTTTTGGTGTACTCGACAGGATTTAGTCTGCGGACGTAAAGGTGGCAGACCAAGTGGTCGAAGGTGCCCCAAGGGCCAGTATACCATTGGGGACAATATTTAGTAACCTCCCTAAGTTTACAGGAAGCAACATTCTGCTGTGGAGCTAGACTGAGCGTGTCAGGGGTATGTTGAGGATGTACCCCGTGACTCTCGTAATGGAGGCAGAGATTGCCCTGATGGCTCTGGATGGAGAGTCAAGGACCTCCACTATGTAACGGCCTCCCCATGAGCATGATACCTTTATCAAGGTGCTACAGATTCTAGAGGAGATGCATGGGGACCCCACAGATGTCAGAGACTTGCGCATGCATTTTTTCCGCTGCGTCCAAAGGGAGGGGGAGACCATGATCCAATATATGAATGCACTGCAGGAGCTCCACGCTGCAACTGCTAAGCGAGGTGGCATAGGACCCCCCAACATAGTGCTTTGAGACCAGCTAGTGACCTAACGTGCGCATGACTTTTTCAGAGATGGGGCAGAAGCATGCAAAAGGGAGCAGGAGCAGGGTGCTGCAGCCTTGACAGGGATGGTCTGGAGCTGTGAGGTATCCATGAGGAAGAGCCAAAGTGGTCCCACGAATTACGGCAGGGAATACAGAAAGTATGGGAATAAATCGGGAGCCTGAAGGAAGCCCATACTGGTGTGTTGGAGTCCAACGCCACACCCTGAAGTAATGCATGGCAAAAGATGGAAGATGTTAGAGGAGAGGTACGGAGCATGGAGAAAGCTTCAGAAGCAGCTCCAGAATTTAACACCATATCATGGGATGGAGAACAAAAGCAGAGAAGGTATGCTTCCTGTAGAAGATGGCGATCCTGACGAAAGCACCCACCAGACCGGCGCAGAAGAGGTTACTGGACATGTGGAAGACTGGGACACCTGTCCAGAAGTTGCTCTACCCAAGACAGCCAATGACGAAGATCTACTCACCCATCCAAAGGTTCTGCTGATTGGAGAGAATGCCGCCCTGGGAGAAATGTCACGGCGAGAAGAGAGGGTCCGCACCCAGAGCCATACAAAGCCACATGAGATACCAAGAAGAAAGGGAGAAGGTGTCGACTGTCTACAGTAGTGGTGGGGAACATCCGGCCCGAGGGCCGTATATGGCCCGCCATATCATCCTGTGCGACCCGCACTCATTTTCCCTATTTTGTGGCTGCGGGCCCTTTAAGAGGTGCGGCGGTATTGTGCTCAGTAGGGCCCCATTTGCCCCCCCATCATACTCACCTCCTTCAGCCGTGCCTGCGCTGCAGCTCTGATGGTCCTGCTCTTCCTGTGTTAGTGTGCGGTCACGTCGTACCGCTCATTAAGATCATGAATATGGATGCCACTCCCCTCTCATAGGCATGGTGCCCATATTCATGAATCTAATGAGCGTTACCACGTGACCGCGCACTCGCACACAAACAGGAAGAAGAAGCAGCAGCAGGGAACGGACCGGAGTTGGACCAAGCCACAGGTGAGCCGGGGGAGAAGAAAGAGCGGCGGCGGGGGGGATGAGTGGCGGCAGGGTGGCAATGGGCACTTGGGGGGTGTAGAATGAGCGTCTGGGGGGGGACGAGCAGAGCCTGCACTGGGAAAACGGGTGCACTGAGGAGATGGGTGCACTGAGGAGATGGCTGCACTAGGGAGATGGCTGAACTGAGGAGACGGGTGCACTGAGGAGATGGGTGCACTGAGGAGACGGCTGCACTAGGGAGATGGGTGCACTGAGGAGATGGGTGCACTGAGGAGACGGGTGCACTGAGGAGATGGGTGCACTGAGGAGACGGGTGCACTGAGGAGATGGCTGCACTGGGGAAACGGGTGCACTGAGGAGATGGCTGCACTGGAGAAACGGGTGCACTGAAGAGATGACTACACTGGAGAAACGGGTGCACTGAGGAGATGGCTGCACTAGGGAGATGGATGCACTGAGGAGATGGGTGCCCTGAGGAAATGGCTGCACTGGGGAGAAGGCTACACTGGGGAAATGGGTGCACTGAGGAGATGGCTGCACTGAGGAGATGGCTGCACTGGAGAAACAGGTGCACTGAGGAGATGGCTGCACTGGGCAAACGGGTGCACTAAGGAGATGGCTGCACTAGGGAGATGGGTGCACTGAGGAGATGGGTGCCCTGGGGAAACGGGTGCCCTGAGGAGATGGCTACACTCGGGAAGCGGGTGCACTGGGGAAATGGGTGCACTGAGGTGATGGCTTCGCTGAGGAGATGGCTGCACTGGGGAAATGGCTGCCCTGGGGAAACGGGTGCACTGGGGAGATGGCTGCACTGGGGAGATGGCTGCACTGGGGAAGTGGGTGCACTGGGGAGACGGCTGCACTGTCGACATAAACTAAATCTTCGAGCACACTAAAATACTCGGAGGACACCCGAGCATGCTCGGGAAAACCCAAGCGAGTATACTCGCTTATCATTATTAATAATTTTATACGGCCCCTGAATGCTTTTAAAATTCCAAATGGCCCTCGGCAGAAAAAAGGTTCCCCACCCCTGGTCTACAGTGAGATGACTGTGCTGCTCAGGAGTGTGGAAGCAAGTCTGGTGGAACTCCAAATTGGATTTGAAGGTCCTGTCTGTGAGGTTCAATACCAAGGGGAGAAAGTGACAAGTGTTCCTGAAACGCCCGCTCCCACGGTTCCATATTGTGAGGAGGAAGAACTACTTGCTTCTTTCCCTGAAGATAATAGTTCGCTGCCCGCCAGCTCAAGGGATCCTGACCAGATAGAAAAAATGCAAAGTGAACCTGAGATATCTCCTCCTGTAGCTGTGGAATATAAATAGGGCAAATTTCTTGGCCCGCCACATGTTGACCCAGAAGAGGAACAGGCTCCTGAAATGACTGCTCCATCAGATTTGAGCTCATCACCGTCCTCGCCCACTCAACCTGAAGTTCCGAGTACTTTGTGTTACCATGCTGACGATTCGCCCCTGAGGAATGCACAGGACGATTTCTTTTGGCATTGGCAGAATGTAGTGCATGAGAGACAGAAATGAATGAGTGAACTGTGGGCATCTATCCCACTTCAGGATGACATAGAGGAGCACGAGGAACTCTCACCAGAGGAATGGTGAGTTAAAGGAGAGGGGGGACGACCGGACCGCGGGTACCTGCATGCCAGGCTCGGAACTGTTGAGGCTGCATCCCTTGTTTCCAGTGGGAAGCCTGAGTGAGCCAGACCTTCTCCTGCTGTTTGGGGGAAGCGATAGTGAGGTGGACCTTCCTGCTGTCCCAAGGGGGCGGGGAGAGATGGAGAAAAAGCATGCGCTGCAGCGGGGGGATGAGAGAAAAGTGCGTGCAGCAGGATGTTTTTGGCGCAAACCTGGGGCAGTGTGCAGGGAGAGAAGCCCTGTGCCCCGCTCCACTGGCTGCAGAGGGGCTGCAGCAGAGAAAAGGAGCCCAGCGTTCTGCAGCAGTCCAGAGAGGGACCGCTGCCAAAGAAGCAGCAGCAGCCAGGCAGAGGAGTGCTCCATCCGGGTAGCACCAGCATTGTGCAGTCCAGCGATTGCCATCTCCCGCTGGCAGCAGCGGAGACCAGACAGAGAGAGGTGCAGTGTGCCAGTGACTACCAGAAGGCATGACACAAAACGCTCCGTGTTCGTGAGTACAAGACACGTGCCCCATAAGAGTGACTGGGGACAGGAAAGACACTTGCACCCGGACTGTGCCAGTAAACAGCTCAGTGCTGAGATCTCATCTCCTGACATCTTAGTGCCGAGACCTCCATCTGTGCATGCCTCACCCCGGCAGCCATTTTCCCGGAGTCTACCGCACAGGAAACCATGGAACTACGGGGGCTCTGGCCTTTCACAAAATGTCGACAGAGCCCCCACAGCACCGAAGGCAGCCACACCAGCACCGAGCAGCACCGCCGGACACCCCCCTTAGCAGCACCAGAGATACCCACAGAAGCACCCCCGGACACCCCCTGCAGCAGCGAAGACACCCGCAGCAGCACCAGAGACACCCTCGCAGCATCGGACACCCGCAGCAGCACCGGACACCCATAGCGGTGCGCCGCACATCGGAACAACCCCTCATCCCCACCTGCAGCATCACCTCACTCCTGCCTCCTCCAGCCGTGACCCTTGGACCCCGCTTCACCGCAGCCACCACCCCCAGTAAGTAATAAGACACATAGATTATAAGTAGCACCACGATTTTATTAAAAAAAAAATTCCCTATTTTCTCCTCAAAATTTGGAGCGTGTCTAATTATCAGGAGCGTCTCATAACTAAAAAAATACGGTATACACTGTATATATATTAATACACTACTGAAAAATGTTTCAGTTTGTCTTGTTTTTCTCTTTTATAGGTATGTTTTTGAGTAAAATGTAAATTGCTCTTTTTTTCTATAAACTACTAACAACATGTCTTCGAATTTCCACTAAATTTTGGATTTATTTTCAGAAAATGAGAAATGGTCAAAATAACAAAAAATGCAGTGCTTGCAGACCTCAAATAATGCTAAGAAAACAAGTTCATAATCATTTAGAAACAACAATACTAATGTTTTAACTCAGGAAGAGTTCATAAATCAATATTTTGTCGAATAACCATGATTTTTATTCACAGCTTTCATGCGTCTTGGCATGCTTTCCATCAGTCTTTCACACTGCTTTGGGGTGACCTTATGCCACTCCTGGTACAAAAATGTAAGCAGTTCTTCTTTGTTTGATGGTTTGTGACTATCCATCTTACTCTTGATTACATTCCAGGTGTTTTCAATGGAGTTCAGGTCAGGAGATTGGGGTGGCCATGACAGGGATTTGATGTGGTGGTCCTTCATCCACACATTGATTGACCTAGTTGTGTGGCATGATGCATTGTCCTGCTGGAAAAACCAGTCCTCAGAGTTGGGGAACATTGCCTGAGTAGAAGGAATCAACTGTTTTTCCAGGATAACCTTGTATGTTGCTTGATTCATACGTCCTTTGCAAGGATTAACCTGCCCAATTCCAGCCTTTGCTGATACATCCCAGATCATCACCGATCCGCCACCAAATTTCACAGTGGGTGCAAGACACTGTGGCTTGTACGCCTCTCCAGGTCTCCGCCTAACCATTAGACAACTAGGTGTTGGGCAAAGCTGAAAATTAGACACATCAGAGAAGATTACCTTACTCCAGTCCTGTATGGTCCAATCCTCCTGGTCTTTGGCAAACTTCAGCCTGGCTCTCCTTGGCTTCTCATTGATTAAAGGCTTTTTTCTACCTTTATATGACTTGAGTCCTGCCTCTAGGAGCTTGTTACGAACTGTTCTTGCCGTGCACTTCACCCCAGCTGCCATTTGCCATTCCTTTTGTATGTCACTTGATGTCATCCTGCGGTTGCTGAGTGACATTTGAATAAGATGATGGTCATCCCGGTCAGTGGAGAGTCATTTTCACCCTGTGCTGGAATGAAGCTTTGTTGTCCCCAATGTCTGCTGCTTGATCTTGTTGCAATGGACTGCCATCTTAGAAATTTTAAGGATGGAGGCAACATGACGCTCACTGTATCCGTCTTCTGGTAAAGACAAAATCGAGCCCTTCTTTTCCTCACTCAAGACTTTTCTTTTCAAATCCTTTGGCATGATTAAAAGTAATTTTTTCATTCCCATTACTTTTGGGATATTACTAGCACTTGTTTTACCATCCAGCTTGTCCTATTGCAAGAGGATTGTGAGCACCACAGCAGGATTTTTTATACTTTCCTTTGTTAAATAAGATTTGGTTCATGTGATCACCTAATCAAAAGCACATTGATATGAATGAGGTGTACTCTTATTTCAGTTCTTGAAAAAGTGAATCTCATATATTTTATACAGTCATTACAAAAAGAGCAATCTATTTCAAGTGTTTATTCCTGTTAATGTTGATGATTATGGCTTACAGCCAAAGAAAACCAAAAAGTCATTATCTCAGTAAATTAGAATAATTAACAAAAAACACCTGCAAAGGCTTCTTAAGCATTTAAAAAGGTCCCTTAGTCTGTTTCAGTAGGCTCCACAATCATGGGGAAGACTGCTGACTTGGCAGATGTCCAGAAGGCAGTCATTGACACACTCCACAAGGAGAGTAAGTGACAAAAGATCATTGCTAAAGAAGCTGGTTGTTCACAGAGTGCTGTATCCAAGCATAACAATGTAAAGTTGAGTGGAAGGAAAATGTGTGGTAGAAAAAGGGGGATAACAGAAGTCTTGAAAGCATTGTTAAGAAAAGGATATTCAAAAATCTGGGGGAGATTCACAAGGAGTGGACTGCTGTTGGAGTAATTTCTTCAAAAGCCACCACATACAGACGTATACAGGACATGGGCTACAAGTGTCGCATTCCTTGTTTCAAGCCACTCATGAACAATAGACAACGCCAGAAGTGTCCTACCTAGGACAAGGAGAAAAATAACTGGACTGTTGCTCAGTGGTCCAAAGTGTTGTTTTCAGATGAAAGTAAATTTTGCATTTCACTTGGAAATCAAGGTCCCAGAGTCTGGCGGAAGAGTGGAGAGGCACACAATCCTAGCTGCTTGAGGTCAAGTGTGAAGTTTCCATAATCAGTGACTGTTTGAGGAGCCATGTCATCTGCTGGCGTAGGTACACTGTGTTTATCAAGACCAATGTCAGCGCAGCCATCTACCATGAAATTTTAGAGCATTTCATGCTTCCCTCTGCCGACAAGCTTTCTGGAGATAGAAATTTCATTCTCTAGCATCTGTCCACACTGCCAAAAGTACCAATACCTGGTTTAAAAATGACAATGTCACTGTGCTTGATTAGCCAGCAAACTCGCCTGACCTTAACCCCATAGAGAATCTATGGGGTATTGTCAAGAGGAAGATGAGAGACACCAGACCCAACAATGTAGATGAGCTGAAGGCTGCTATCAAAGCAATCTGGACTTCCATAACACCTAACAGTGCCACAGGCTGATCGCCTCCATGCCACACCACATTGATGCAGGAATTGATGCATTTGAGTGCATTTACTGAACATACATTTCAGTAAGCCATCATTTCGGATTTTAAAATCATTTTTCAAGCTGGTGTTATAAAGTATTCCAATTTACTGAGATAATGAATCTTGGGTTTTCATTGGCTGTAAGCCATAATCATCAACATTAACAGAAATAAACACTTGAAATAGATCAAGCTGTTTGCAATGACTATAAAATATGAGTTTCACTTTTTGTATTGAAGAACTGAAATAAATTAACTTTTTGATGATATTCTAATTTTGTGAGAAGCACCTGTATATCTTTTATTGTCCGTCATCAAGTGATATTATTCACAGTAAATATCTGCTATGTTTTGACGCTTCGGCACCTTATTTCTTAATAAATCTTTCATGGCACTTTAGGATCTTTACATCTTTCTACAGAAATTTTTAGTTTCTGGACTTTCTTCTTCCAATACATTTGTGGCTCAGTGGTTAGCACTGTTGCTTTGTTGCGCTGGGGCCCTGGGTTCAAGTCCCACTAAGGGCAACATCTGCAAGGAGTTTGTATGTTTCCCCTTGTTTGTGTGGGTTTCCCCTGGGTACGCCAGTTTTCCTCCCATACTCCAAAGACACACTGATAAGGAATTTTGATTGCGAGCCCCAATAGGGAAAGCGATGGTAATATCTGTAAAGCGCTGTCGAATATGAAGGCAAAGCAAAGCAAAACAAAAAACAAATAAGTTATACTCCTCAAATGCTGACCACGGTGGCTCCCACAGGAATATTTATGGGGATGAAGGGTCTTTTTTAGTGTTCTTGAATAATTTACTCCACCAACTTTGCGTTCATTCCCATCCTTGCTTAATGGAAAAATATTTAGAATTGAGAGTCCTCAGTGGTTGATACCTTTTAATGGCTAACTGAAAAGATGGTAACACATTGCATGCTTTCAAGACTACTCAGGTCTCTTCATCAGGCAAAGACTAATACAACATCTAAAGAATCACATATTTATGCATAAAACAGCACAGAAATAGCGCAATAGATAAGACAAGTGACGTGAAGCAGAATTGTCATTTTGGGAGAAGGATAAACATAAATATTGGAACAGTTCATAGATGAGGAGTATGAATGTTTTATTGTTCTCTGATTGGGGTCTGGTTCTGTGTTGTGGGATGCCCCTAGAAGGTCTGAAGAGCAAATTTCTTAATTGATGTAAAAAGACATAAATCCATGTGACACATTCATTCCTGCACTGAGTGTGTCAAAGGTTGACATAGATTTATACTCCAGACCCTCCTGTCTCTCTGTGACTTGCAGTTACCTTTTAATACAAGTAATTTAATGTCCATCATGCTATGGCCAGGGATACAAAAATGTTTTGTCACAAGTGAATCCATTCATTTTTCTCTTATTGTGTGGGGGTGAGAATTCATCCTTGTTCTCAGTTTTTGCCCAGTCTCCCCAACATACAGACCCCCAGCTGTACATTTAGTACAAATAATAACGTACACCACATTACATGTGATGCAGCTGAAAGAACTTAGGCTCTTGTAGTCCTAATGTGAGTTGGGGGCTTTATCTTGTCCGTGGTCATTATAATTGGACAGGTTTTACATTTTTCTGGTTGCAAGGAAAGGTTCCTGCAGCTGTTGGGGAGGACAGGGGGCTTCTGACAATGATGCTTCTTAAATTTGGGGGCTGCCTAAAACACAGCAGTGTGGGGTATGGAAATATGGATTGCAATCGGACATCTTTTTGTAGTAAAGTTTGTAATTTCCATGCAGCTCCCCTTAGCACCTCAAGATTTGGATTGGAGATGACCACTAGAGGCACCCGGTTATTTCATCTTTAGCTTTGTAATGTAGCAGGTGATTCCTTGATATTCTGGTGCCTCTTATAATTTGGTTTTCAATTGCTCTTGGATGGTAGCCCTGATTCAAAAAGGTCTTTCTGAAGCAACCAAGGTGGTTGTCTCTATCCATGGGGTTAGAACATATACGATTGTATCTGATGGCTTGGCTTTAGACATGAGATATTTTTATGTGTTTTGGATGGAAGCAGACCCATTTAAGGTATGTTGGACGGTCGATTGGCTTCTGATACAGGGATGTTTCTATTTCATTGTTCTTTAGCTTAATGATGGTGTCTAAAAAGTTAATTTCAGTGCAGGAGTAGTTGAGTGTTAAGTTTATGGTGGGATGAAATTGATTAAACTGTTTGTGGAACATCTTTAGCTGTTGCTCAGACTCCGTCCAAATGATTAAATTATCAGAGGCCTGATGGGACATGAGGACAAAAAGTCGATAGCTGTGCCACTCTCCTGTAGATAGATCTTGTTGAGGATGAATTTTGTGAGTTTCACCACAGAATCAGCATCATTCCCAGTGTTTTCCATGAAGACTTTGCAAGCATTTAATCCATCCTGGTGTGTGATATTAGAGTACAAAGATTCCACGGCCAAGATGGTTCCTTCTGGTAGGGGACCTATTGCTGCTAGTTTATTCAATAGGTCAGTTGTGTCCTGAATGTAGCTGGGTGTATCCTTTACCAGGGGTTCAAGAACACCCTTTTCCCATCCAGATACCTGCTCACTAAGGGTGCCCACACATGAAATAATCGGCCTAAATGAATTTCCAGATTTGTGGATTTTGAGAAGCATGTAGAATGTCCCTATTCTTGGACTCTCTGGTATCAGGTCTTGCCTCTTATGGATTCATCAGGCGGACAAGATACTAACTTGTTTAGTTCTTTGTAATAGTCCTGTGTAGGATCCAACTCCAATTTTCTGTAGTAGCGTGTGTCCATAAGTTGTCTGTTTGCTTCCTTCATATAGTCTGATGTGTTCATCGTGACTATTGCACCACCCTTGCCAGCAGGTGCAATAGTCATGATGAACACATCTGTATTACCGTGTCTTGTAAATATGCATTGTGTGTTTTAGTAAAGTATACTGTATTTGCACTTATATTAGGGGAAGTGTAGTGCCCCTGTTGGCCACTAGATGGGGGCATTTTTAGTACACATAGTTACTAAGCAGAATATAAAGTAAGTATATAGTTAATTGTAGGAGGGGCTGCTGCATAGTAAGGTTGTGCATAGTTATAGTACAGGGGAGAGGGCTAGGGACGCCCGAACCATCCACATGGGCTATAGGCCCAGGATATCATGGCAGCCACGCAACGTGAAGAGAAGTGTACCTCAGCCATCCACAGCTACAGTACAGATAATCAGCGGGTTAGAACAGTTTGAAGACTCAGAATGTGGCAACTCATTGTTTGGGCAGAAACCTTTAGAACCGAGGCAAAACGGTCAAGGGACCCCATGGAAGCAGTGAGCACATACAGTAAAGACGTGGTGAAAAGGCAGAAGGCAGAACAGAAGGGCAGTACTTTCTTTCAGTGGCTTTATACTCCGGAGATTAATGATCTTGTCTGGGGTGAAACAGACCGAGGGAAGAATACCTGTAGCAGAGCTGCACAGAGAAAATGCTGAGTAACCATCAGGGACAGCGCTTTGTGATCACGAGAGTAATGCAGGGAAAGAAAAGGAATATTGTTTTGTGAAACCCATTGAAAAGATTGTAAAGTCTTTGGATGTGCTGTGTAACGGAACCAATAAAGATGTTATTGTTGAAATTGATTTGGACTGTGTCTCAGTTTCTCCTGACTCATCTGGAGAGGATCTCCCACAGCGAATCTAAAGAAGCTGGACCTGAAGGCACAGGTATGCTGACAAAGAATGAATGTGTTTTTGTGAGGGGAAGCCAGGACACTAATGCACAAGTGTCCTTGGCCATGACTACATTCCAGGTGGAACCCATCGTCAGTTTTGATGCTTGGCTTGTCGGTCTGCCTCTTCTTCCTTGGTTATATGATAGAGAGATACTGCTTTTTCCATCTGTCCAAGAAAATATTAGAGATACTCTACACCTTCCTCCATTGCCATCTGTAGAGGTCTTTGTCAGTAAAATCTTCAAGCAGAGCAATCAGAGTGCTGGTTTTCTGAGTAACTAACATGGCAGGAGTGAGAACAGTCGGATCTCCAGAGTCGCCAGAAATTGCAGTCAACGGTAAGGCACTCATGATGGCTGAAACTTCTTCTAAAAATGTAGTTATACTTTTATGTGTGAGTTTTCCCTTCCTGCTTGCAAGTAGATGGAGTCCATGATTCTGCATGCTATTACTGTCTTTCTCTCCTAAACACCTCCCATGTAAAAAGAGTGTGGTAAACTGAAAGTCCATGTGTATCCCTGCTAGCTTACTGTAAGTATCTTTACACATTGGTAGTGTATAAGTTGGAATGAATATGAAGTTCCTTTACTTCTCCAACAAAATTCATATCTCTATAAGAGTGAATGTGCTTCACTGGGCCTCTGATGGCAATGAAACATCGAAGTGCATTTATGAAACTTGAAGTGTCCATGGATTCAATTACTTCAAAATGTACAGCTCTGATGGACATACAGGTAAACATCACCGCCCAGCATTTCACGTTGACATGGATCCCTCTAGTGCGCCATGCAACCACCGATCAAAGACTGAATACATCCAGATCAACATTGGTGAAGAGAGGATCTGTGCTAGATATATCTGACTGGAGATTGGCCATCTTCAGGCTCTGAAACATGCCATGAAGTTTACGACAGGTAGCACAGTTGAAGATGAGTTTACTCACACATCTCACGGTTCTGACTATTCATAGTCCAGTAGCAGATAGATTCCCTTCAGTAAACAATCGTCCCTGGTGTTCGACTAGAATAAGAAGATGTTGCACTAGCAGAGTCATAAAGTGGTGATGTCCAGGAATTTTTCCAAAATGTTTCTCCAGGAAATTAAATACGGCTTTAGGAAGACAACGTCCTATTCCCAACAGCCTATCTTCATTTTCTTCATCTTTGAACTATAACCCACTTTGTTTGCGTTGCCTTTCTGACTCTCAACAGATTCATCACCCACCTGTGCTTTAGCTGCATAATCGTCCTCTTTATCAGATCTTTGCTCTTTTTTTCCTTTGCCCGTGGTTCTTTGCTTGGATTTTCCAATGTATCAGTTTCTAAGCCTGTCGTCTGAGCTCCCTATACTGACTTGTTCTTCTCCTCTGTAGACACATTCTTATCTTTAGATTGTAACTGGATATCTTATGAACTGTTTTTAGTTTTTTGTTGATCAATTTGGGATTCTTGGTTCCATCCACTTCTACATTAGCAACATGATCTATAACTTCTTGCTCTCTTATTTCGGGTGCCTTCTGAAGTTTATGTTTGAGGGAGACAGATCGACTGCAGACGAGTTCTCTGTTATTTGGTAAGTGTTGTCTCTGGGGTTTAAATGATAAATGTGCAACCCAACTTTTTGACTCATCCTTTACAATTTCTTGATCTATGATGTCCAAGAACAGTCTATCTCCTATGGACATTGCAATCATTTTGTCTTCTCTTGTCCTGTAGAAAACTGCACCCTATGTGATCTGGCTCACCATCACAAGCATGGTCTTCAAAGGAGGGGTCTGCGTAAGGACAAGGCAGAGGAGCACTTTGTGGCAATTCTTTTACCAGGAAACTACACTGACATAGCTGTAAGAGACACGGACATCCATTTTCAAGTGTACTAGTGAGCATACTGTTGAATGCAGTAGGCTTGTGTGCTCCTCCTAGACAGACATTTCCTATAATGACATATCCTAGGTCAAGTCTCTGGGCATATAAAATGTTCTGTGGCCTGTTGATCCATCCTCTAGTCTTATGGACTCCTAATATTTCTCTTCTGAGGAGTAAGACTATCGGAGCCTCTGGGTCCAGTTATGGAATCAGGTGAGCTACACGTTTCAAATGGAGATAATGTGCTACTACTTCCGGTGTAGGTATCGCGGACCTTTTGTTAGGATTCTTATTAGGTTTATTTTCTGTTTTTTTATTTGAATTAATAAACGTTACTATTTTATCAGTATGGAAGTGCCGAGGTAGTCCTTCTCTCTTTTCTCTGCCCGTGAGGGTTGTCCAGGGTGTAAAGCTGTGTTGTGTTCTATGCTATCACATTCTGCATATTTCACACTTTATTCACAGCTCCTGGTGAAGTGCGGAAGTTGTAGCACTACATTTGAAGCAGATGTTATTTTCCTTGAGGAAATCCTTGCGATCTTCTAGAGACTTCTCTGTGAAGGCTCTGCATTTTAGCAGAGAATGGGGTTTCCTATGTAGGGGACACTGCTTGTTGAGATCATTTGGTTTGATCTTTTCTTTTCTAAGGAAAACATGTGTAGGTAACATTAGTTTTGTGAACTGCTATCATTGTTTTACAAGATTTGATACCAGGGGCAGTGGAACAAGACAGAGTAAAGTCAAAACTAGGTTCCTTTCTTATCCTCGTCTGTTGAGGGACAAAGTCTACGAACATCGTGAAGGGAGGAATAGGTGCATGAATCCGTTTAAAATGGGAACCATATGTGACCCACTTCTCTTGTAAGGTATAAGGGAGCTTTTGATCAATTAGGTTGACAGCCTTGGTGGTCTCAAGAAATGCCAAACCTGGCAGATCTCCTTCTGCCTGAGCAACCTGTTTCTCCATTAACAAGTTGCTCAGTTCCCTGAGTTTTTGGTAACCCTTACCCACCATTTTGGGAAAATTATCAATTCTCTTATATAAAGCACTTGCTATAGCTTCTATTGACCCATAACATTCATCAAGTCTTTCCCACACCAGGCGAAGGCCCATGTCCGCATACTTTATGTTAATGTCTCTGATTCTTTTGGAGTGATCAACAGACTCACTTCCAAGCCACTTTACCAGGAGATCTAACTTCTCACTACTGGAAAGGTCCAAATCTCTGATGGCATTCTGGAAAGAGGCTCGCCATGCCCTGTAGCTCTCAGCATGGTCAGTGAACTTTACAAATCCCTTGATGACCAGCTCCCAACATGCAAAGTTCATTGTGGTTTGGTCAGCTCCAATATGAGCTGGTGTGCTGTTGTTATGCTGCATATGTGGCATATCACCATACCTGTTAGGAGCTTCTGGCTTAGGGTAATTAGTATAATACCGTTCTGACGTGAAGAGTTTCCCTTTAAGTCAGAATGGAAGCTGTACTTTCTGTCCTGTAGAATGGTAGCTGTGGTCAATGTCATTTTGTTGCATACTTTCTTGCTTCATTATGCACAATGTGCTACAGATTAAATGTCCAAAACTTTTCTTTACACATATAACATATCAGGAATGCTGCAATCCAAACAGGGAGCCAAAATTCACATGTACCCAATAATCCAATAGATTTAATCCTATGATATTTCATCATACACAGGCATGGCCTGTTATTAAGTATATAGAGAATCAAATCTCAAAACATGCTACTCAGTAGTATATGTGCAATTCCTGCATGTGCTTAAATAATGTACAACAAAGTAAGTACATAAACATATTCCCATAGAAGGGAAAAAAACTGTTTTTAATCTCAATCAGGCATAGCCTGTATGCAAATACCAGGTGAGTGCTATTTCAAAACAATCTACCAATGGGTATTTACATGTTTATGTACTTACTTTGCTGCACATTATTTAAGCACATGCAGGTATTGCTACTGAGTAGCATGTTTTGAGATTTGATTCTCTATATACTTAATAACAGGCCATGCCTGTGTATGATGAAATACGATAGGATTAAATTTATTGGATTATTGGGTACATGTGAATTTTGGCTCCCTGTTTGGATTGCAGTATTCCTGATATGTTATATGTGTAAAGAAAAGTTTTGGACATTTAATCTGTAGCACATTGTGCATAATAAAATTTGTTATTTTGGCAATTTAAACTGTTTTTCTGCTGTGTCTGAATATTGATGATAAGAGTTTTTGCCTGTTGATTAAGATTGGGTTTTTTGTGCGTTATTATACTTTCTTGCTTGTAGTACTACAGCTCAAGGTAGGATCTCTGGTAATCTGTATAGTTTAGTTGATCTAGTGGATCAGGGTTGTCCTTTATTCTAGGATACTATGGATATACTCTGAGACGTGTTGTGCTGAATCTTGTAGATTTAGGTCTGGTTCGGGTACGTCGCTGCATTTCTCAGATTTGGGAAATTCCATGGCTTCTAGGAACTCTGTCTTAGCTATTGTGGCTGCTGCCTCTTTTTTAGCGGCAAGTTTTTCCAGAGATGCTTGCAGGCATGCTCTCTCTATGCTTCTTGATCTGCCTGCAGACATGCTCGTTCTGCTTGCTGGCGTGCATGGTTTAGCTTTAGATTCATTTCTTGTGCAGCGAAAGAGGATCTGATTTTCACCACCTCAGCTTCTGCACGAGCGAGAGCATCACGTTCTCTTATTAAAGACTTGTTAGAGTGGCTTGCTTGGGACCTCGTCCTGACTGAAGAAGCTCCGCTAGCAGATTTTGTGTGTCTGTATGCAGACTGCTGAATGTCTTTGTGAAAACCTGAGTCTAGGTAGGAACAGACTTCAGCGCGATCTGATTGTGTTGCACGTGTTGGAGGGCTGCACACTCGTTACATGTGACTGTATGACAGCTTATGCAATCTCCATAAGCTTTACATTGTGGATGATGACCGCTTTGTATAGTCCAATCAGCTATCTCTCGAAACTAGCATCTGTTTTACAGTTCTGTCTTCTTACATGTTCTCATGGTATGCAATCTGACATAATGCAAAAACCGTCTCTGTCTTCCAAAATAAACAGACCGTTGCCCGTTCTCTGTAGTCTAACTTGTTTATTGAACAACGGGTTGATGTATACGAATTTAAATGTATGTGGATGTGGTAAAGCTGCAAATAACAGGCATACGTATTGAGCTTGGAATATCACATATAACTCGGTATTCAGACGTGTCCACGCTTTGCCAGTTGTTATACTGGCTGCCCATTCATTGCAGGATCCAATTCAAAGTACTTGTTTTCACCCACAAAGCTCTCCACAGTGTGGCATCCCCTTACATCTTCTCCCTCATTTCTGTCGATCGGCTTAACAGATCACTGCGCTATGCAAACAAATATCGACTAACCTCTGAACTAATCCGTACCTCCCACTCCCGACTCCAAGACTTCTCCTGCACTGCGCCAATCCTCTAGAATGCTCTACCTCAATAAATTAGAACCATCCACAATTTGCATTGTTTTAGGCGCTCCCTCAAAACACATTTGTTCAGAGCGGTCTATCACGTTCCCTAATCAAAGACATTTCATGAGTGTGTGTGTGTAGCCCATTCACTATCTCTATCTATCCCCCCATTCCCTCAAGATGGCTGGACTATCATTGTAAATACACACCTGTACTTTGTATCTCCCCCACCTCATTGTAGATTGTAAGCTCTCACGAGCAGAGTCATCTTATTTTGCTTTAATTATTGTATTGTTAACGTTGTCACTTATGACTTGTGTTTGAAACTGTTAAACTGTAAAGCGCTGCGGAATATGTTGGCACTATATAAATAAAGATTATTATTATTATTATTATTATTATTATTATTATTATAACTGACATTTAGGCTAAGTGCACACGTAGCAGAAAATTTATGCTGGAAAACCTGACTCCCTTCCCAGAAACCGCGCTTTTTTTTCTGCACGTTTTCCACACATTTCCTGCGCGGTTTTTGCGCAGAAAACGCACGGTTTTTATGCGTTTTTTTCCACGCGTTTTCAAAATGCCTAGAAATAGCCAGAAACGCGGAAAAATCCACGAAATTAATGAGCATGCTGCGTTTTTTACCGCAATGCGTTTTTTTCACGGTAAAAAACGCATCAGTATGCACAAAAAGTGCAAAATGCATAGAAATGCACGAGAAGCTTATTTTTAGCGGTTATATAGTGGTTTTATTGGAAAAATAGCTAAAAATACCGCTAAAAAAGCTGTGTGTGAACACAGCCTTATGATTAACAGTAAAAGCACACCGCAAGATAGAGCATGTACATGTGAACACATGACTTAGTAACAGTCAGCATCTGATGTAACAATGTAACAACAGTTATGAAAACACAATATCAAAGAACAGAGGTTGTTCCCTTACTAGATATGCTTTATCCAGGATTATGGAGCTTTGGTAACATAATGCAGGAGAAAGTTTTACACAACTGTTCTGCTAGACTGCTTCTTAAAAAATTACTGCTTCACCTTTTTTCCCAAAATGCATTGGTTTCTCCCGCAATGCAATTGACAGCTTACAAGAGAAAAACAACTTGTAGTACAATTAAACATCACTAGATAATGCTATAACCACATTAGACATCACTAGCAGAATATTACTGTCACAATCCATTTTTGGATCTGTGTCAGTTTGGGCTTCTCTGATATAAACTTTTTTTCCTTTCAGGCAATCGGGGGTTAATGTCAGTTTTTCCCCCCAGTTGCCGCTAGTGTTACTACATGTTTAGTTAGTCTGCTGGTGCTGGTGGGGACCACTCCCACCTTCCTATATAAGGTCACCTGGTGCACCAGCTGACTGTTGGTAATATAGGTCCTTTGGAAACCAACCGTTGAGAAGACTGGTTCTACCTGGTGCAGAGGTGGTTCAGCTTATCTGTAGCAGTGGTGATGCTACTGAAGAGAAGAGCTTTCTGGAGCAGTGATGTTTTTGCTGATAGCTGAGTTCGGGTGCCTTAATCTGCTGTCCTGTGCATGACAGCAGAGAAAGCTAAGTATTGTTTGCTTTTCCCTGTCTGTTATTTTCCATGGTGTTGTATTAGTGCAACGGTGGGACCAGTGTCTGCACTAGCCAATTCCCTAGTGAGGGATAGGTGGAGAGCAAGTGAGGGCTGAGGTACTGGTCAGCGATGGTTTGAAAGAAGCCGTATAGGGACGTCAGGATGGTCCAGGACACAGCCTCAGAAGAGTGCAGGAGGTGTCCCTTTCCACGTTCCCTATTGCAGGGCCCACCGTTGTAATTGTGTCCCCTTGTTTTGTCTTGTTGTTTGGTGACCGACCGATCGTCAGGTCGCGTCACGCAGGGTCAGTCACATCGTGACATTATTACCAACCGCCCATTTTTTTCTGGTGAGCCAAGGCCCAAATGCAGACCTTTGTCCAATTGCTGCAGACCCTCACTGAGGAGCGTGGGGTGCTGCGTGGTGTGGTGGAGCAGCAGCTGCAGCAGTTGGTGGGGTTTAGGGCCTTAGCTCAGGTGCAGGCTCAACCAGAACCCAAGTTATCTCTCCCAGACAGGCTTTCTGGAGGGAGAGATAATTTTTTGCTTTTTTCAGGAGGCCTGCAAGCTACACTTCAGGCTCCGCCCTCGTTCATTAGGGAGTGAGGAACAGCGGGTGGAATTCATCACATCCCTCCTTTAAGGTGATCCCCAATCCTGGGCCTTCTCCCTGCCGGCCGATTCACCATCTCTATGGTCGGTGGATGAGTTTTTTGCGGCTTTGGCAAATATGCCCCCTGTAGTCCTTGCTAGGGAGGAGGACTCGTTGGTGCAGTCAGACAAGCCCAGGCAGGTGGGAGGAGTTGGTTCCCCAATGGTGTTGCCTGCGGTTCGTCATGGTTTGGGGGCATGTTTTTGCTGTGGGCAGACTGGCCATTTTTTCAGGGTCTGCCCGGCTCATGCCAAAACTTCTGTACCCCCCAAGAAGCCGCGTCCCCCTGGTCGTGTGGAGAGAGGCGACCAGGGAGTGTATATTTCCTCCATTTTGCCCTCTCTGTGTTCTATGTCAGCAGAAGTGTTGGTTGGCGGCGTACCTGAGGGCATACTGGTGTTTGTGGACAGTGGAGTGGGAGTCAATCTGGTGGATGCTCGCTTTGTCCAGACCCATGGCCTGAGGTGTAGCTTGCTGGCCAAACCTCTAAGCGTCCAGGCCATTGACTCAGTCCCACTGAGCCAGGGGAGGTTGACCCAAGTTGTGGAAAATATACATCTGCATATAGGGACTCATCATGATGAGTCCCTGTAATGCTACATCTTGGGGGGAATGCCATCACCTATTGTTTTAGGCCTCCCTTGGTTGGAAAGACACAACCCGGTCATAGATTGGCGGTCTAGGGAAGTAATGAGCTGGGATCAGTCGTGTGAGGGCTGTTGCCTGGGGGCTACTGTCTCTGCCACCTTTCTACAACCATCCCCTTTTTCTCCAGTGGGGGCAGCAGAGGTGCTGCCAGGGAGTAGGGGCAAGTCTCAACCCTCACAACTAGCCAACCCTGAGAGGCGGAGTCCTCATAGGAAGAGGGGTCGGATGAGGGTGGTGGTTCCCTCTGTGAATTGTGGGCGTCTGAGTATGGTGTCACAGGGGGACGCCTCTGTTGTCAGTTCCGTGAAGAGTTCACCGCCTTGTGGCAGATGTGTGTGTGGCAACAAATGTTCAGATCCAGACCTGTGTGTGAATGAGTATGTATGGGTGTCCACCAAAAACAGTGGAAGTGTGCTGCTGGGGTCTGGAGTTCTCGGGTGATCGGGCCATATCGAGTGTCGGCCATTCTCAGCCAGGCGACTTAACAGCTGAAGTTACCCCCAGTTATGCCCATACACAACTTGTTCCACAGGTTAGCGCTCTGGAGATTTGTGGTGCCTCCGGAGCATACGTTGCCACTTCCATCTGCCCATGTTTGTCATAAACCTGAGAGTCAGGTGGTTGCTGAGGTGAACTCTGGTGGATCTAGGCATCCTCACTGTAGGTGGTTTTCTGGTGAGGTGCGGTTTGAGGGTCCAGAGACCCCTCATTGTAAGGGGGTACTGTTATGATCCATTTTTGGATCTGTGTCAAGTTTGGGCTTCTCTGATGTAAATGTTTTTCCTTTCAGGCCATCAGGGGGTTAATGAAAGTTTTTCCCCCCGGTGGCCGCTGGTGTTACTACATGTTTAGTTAGTCTACTGGTGCTGGTGGGGACCACTCCCACCTTCCTATATAAGGTCACCTGGTGCACCAGCAGACTGTTGGTAATATAGGTCCTTTGGAAACCAACCGTTGTGAAGACTGGTCCTACCTAGTGCAGAGGTGGTTCAGCTTATCTGTAGCAGTGGTGATGTTGCTGAAGAGAAGAGCTTTCTGGAGCAGTGATGTTTCTGCTGAAAGCTGAGTTCGGGTGCCTTAATCTGCTGTCCTGTGCATGACAGCAGAGAAAGCTAAGTATTGTTTGTTTTTCCCTGTCTGTTATTTTCCTTGGTGTTGTATTAGTGCAACGGTGGGACCAGTGTCCGCACTAGCCAATTCCCTAGTGAGGGATAGGTGGAGGGCAAGTGAGGGCTGAGGTATACTGGTCGGCGATGTTTTGAAAGAAATCAGGTGCAGAGGTGGTTCAGCTTATCTGGAGCAGTGGTGATGCTTATCTAGAGCAGTGGTGATGCTGCTGAAGAGAGGAGCTTTCTGGAGACGTGGTGTTTCTGCTGAAAACCAAGTTCGGGTGCCTTACTCTCCTGTCCTGTGCATGACAGCAGAGAAAGCTAAGTGTTGTTTGTTTTTCCCTATCTGTTATTTTCCTTGGTGTTGTATTAGTGCAGCGGTGGGACAATGTCCCCATTAGCCAATTCCCTAGTGAGGGATAGGTGGAGGGCAGGGCTGAGGTATCCTGGTCGGCGACGGTTTGAAAGAAGCCGTATAGGGATGTCAGGATAGTCCAGGACACAGCCTCAGGAGAGTGCAGGAGGTGTCCCTTTCCCCGTTCCCTATTGCAGGGCTCACCGCTGTAATTGTGTCCCCTTGTTTTGTCTTGTTGTTTGGTGACCGACCGACCGTCGGGTTGCGTCACGCAGAGCCAGTCACATCGTGACAATTACAGCTTATTTAGGTCGCAACATTAATTAAACCTCGTCTTTTGCCCTAATGGGTAGAATAGTGAATGCATAAATAGCTGCAGTTTTTCTTGCCCACATCCACTTTCATGTTAGTTTTACTGATGAAATATTATAGTGAAATAGTGATACCGTGATACTTCATTCTCTAATTAGTGTTCCCTGAGAGTCTCTGCTAATCTATCTCATTAGTTAAGGTCTTCCAAGGTCCAGCAATGCATTTAAAAAGCAGTCACACAATGAGAATTAGCTTTGGGATAAGACTTTTTTAACTGCTCAGTCCCTGTTTTTACTGTCTTCCTTGTTTGTGTGCCATTCTTGTTCATGCTGCACTAACTACTCTCTGGGGACTGCACAGCTAGGAAGGATGGCTATGTCTTCCTTATCAATATCAAGTCTGGTAGCTGTTTTTGAGCAGTTTCACTTAGACTCCACATCATTAGTACAATAGTTTACAGTGAAGCAGAAAATTTGAGATATCATATATATCAGATATACAGTACACATCCACACACATTTAATTTTGATGTTAATTGAACAATTAAATTCCAAGCAAACATTTCATTTAATTGCTTAAGACAGGGGAAACGTTCAAGAACACTCGCTGTACAAAGGAGAATTTAGCGCTCTCTACCATTAAAGGGGTTGTCCGGGCTTTTCACATAATCTCAGTGCATATCTGGGTTGCAGAATTACGACAATAAGTAATTTACTTTATGTCACCAGTTTGCACGGTTTTCTAGATATTCTGAACAGAACGTCCAAGGGGGGGGGTGTTATGGCATTGAAGTGAGAACTAGTCGTAACCTCCTACTCTACTCCAAACATGCCCTCTATAGCAACAACCCCACCCTCCATAGCTACAGGCCCTCCCCGTCCACATGAAGAAGCCCTCATCACACAGTAACAAATCCTCCCCGCCGCTGTTGTGATTTTACACATCCATCTTCTGACAACCTGTAAAGGCGCCTTAAAAGAACCTAACATTTTACTGTTGTATTTTGATCAAAAAATAATGCATTAGGTGTTGAACTCATAATTCTTCTACATTTTATATAAGTATGAAGGATTGTGAGAGCTATGTTCACTACCCTATTAAATTATGATGGCGCTGATTGATTGGCTTTCAGCTATACACGTTTGATACATCAAACAAAATTTACAAGGACAACTTTTTGCCATCTTTTACAGGTGGATTATCTCCCATGCACTATTTCTTGAGCTGCAGTTATGAAGTACGCCAACTCGCATTTTTTTTTCATACTTCTTTAACAATGGCTAGTTTATTATTATTTTCTTCAGTATATTGTATATACAAAAATTGTTCTTCTTTTGCCTAAAATGAAGACATACATTTATATATACTGTATATATAGAATAGTCCACAATTCTTCACAACTTAAAATTATATTTAGATCTTTGAACAGATTTCTATAGGGTTTTTAAACACAAGAAGAAAACTATAAGGAAAAATGATTTATAATAATTCCTCTTTCTGCTTCTGTCACTGACCTTGACTTAATAGAGTAGTCTAATATAGAGGAACATTGCTACCACTAAAGATTTATGGTTTAATTAATACTGAGCCCCACATATTAAGTATCTTGGATTTTGATGTCCAATGTTATAAATGCAACTTCATATATATTTGGCAAAGGTTATTCACACAATATGGAGTATTAATATGGTTATAACTGTGTAGGACATTATTGTATATAACTCTAAGAGTGAGTGATGATAGCGTTCCTTAAGTATATAGATAATCACTACGGTGTAGAGCTCAATGTAAGTGCAAAGTGAGGTGGATTGGACTTGAAAATGAACCAACCACAAAGCAAGCCGTCCCTATCACAGCAACAAAGCGAGCCAATTGGAGCTCATTGTGTCATTCTTACGTATGTGAGCACAAGGTTACGCTAGATTGGATGTGCTATACGATGATGCGTTCGCTGCAGGCTCGCATCTGTTTGATGGGAGTGAACGATCATGCGCCCTCCAACATACCAATTGGCGAAGCGCTACATCAGCGTGACAGGTTAGCAAAAAAGCAATATATCCATTGGAGCATTAGGAGAGGGGGATTACCTCATTGGTTAAATAATACTATGGTAACAAATAGATGGGACACTTTTACGATGTATCACTACGGGCCTTTTATAAAGGTATAATCTAACACCATTGGCTGGATGTTGTGTGAACATCTATTGGCTATAATGTGACTGACATCACTACTTTGAAATATGCAAAACTCCAGTTCATTGGCTCTCAAGCTATATAGAGGCTATATATATATATATAGAGAGAGAGAGAGAGAGAGCGGCTCCTCTATATCTATATCTTCAGACTTGTCTTTTCTACAACTGCTAAATATGCAGGTGCAAAATGCTCCGACATTAAATCCAATGAGCATAATCCAATCGAACATAGGGGCAAATACAGAATAGGGAACTACAGCCCTGACTGACTTTTGGGGTCCGATCAGCAGAGGGGGCCCACATCGGGCCCTCTTACCTCTATCCATCAGGCCCCACTGCCCCATCCCCAGCTGCTGATCAAGTATCTGAACCTACGTCCAGGATGCAGTTTCAGTTACTCTATTGCCGTGCGGGCACGCACAGCAATAGTTAAAGCTGCCAGCCAATCGAGGCTGGCAGCTGACGTCAGCGCGCACGTTGCCGGCGTCTGATGTCATTGTCAGTCGCCGGCGAGTGCGCGCTTTCTCATTGGGGTACAGATCGCTTGCCGCTAGAGCATGGCAAGGTGAGAGGAAAGATATTTTGTTTTTGTTTTTTTAATTTTTTTTAATTAGTAAAGCGGCAAGCCGGACCCGGCAGGATGGAGATGGGGCAGGATGGAGACAGGGCAGGATTGTGGGCAGGATGGAGATGGGGCAGGATTGGGGGCAGGATTGGAGACACTGGGAGAAGGATGGAGATGGGGCAGGATAGGAGACACTGGGGGCAGGATGGAGATGGGGCATGATTGGAGACACAGTGGCAGGATTGGAGATACAGGGGGCATGATTGGAGACATAGGGGGCATGATTGGAGGCACAGGGGGAATGATTGAAGGCACAGGGGGCATGATTGGAGGCACAGGGGGCAGGATCGGAGACACTGGAGGCAGGATTGGAGACACAGGGGGCACAATGGAGATACGGGGCCTCATTGGGGACACAGGGGGCAGAATGGAGATACAGGGCATGATTGCAGACACAGGGGGCAGATTGGAGATACGGGGCAGGATTGGAGACACTGGGGGCAGGATTGCAGACACTGGAGGCAGGATTGCAGACACTGGGGGCATGATTGGAGACACAGGAGGCATGAATGGAGACACAGGGGGCAGAATGGAGATACGGGACATGATTTGAGAGACAGGGGGCAGAATGGAGATATGGGGCATGATTGGAGACAAAGGGGGCAGGATGAAAGACATGGGGGCATGATTGGAGACAGATGGGGCATGATTGGAGACACTGGGGGCCGGATTGCAGACACAGGGGGCATGATTGGAGACACAGGGGGCAGAATTGAGCTACGGGGCATTGTTATGATTGAGTCACAGTAGGAGGCAACAATAGAAATGCTAGCTAAGTCCAGAAAACCAGAGAGGTTGGCAGCTATCGGATTGCAGACCCCTGAACCTATCAACACAACTAGCAGTAGCCGTGGGGGGCTCCTACGATGCCCTAGGCCCCTCGATCACAGCCGGAGGACTACATAGCCTAAAGACAGAAAGGGAAATGTAAACTGCCCCAGAGCAGACCCCAAAGCAAAAGGCAGCCCCCACATATAATGACGGTGAAGCAAGAAGAAAGAACAAAACACAGACAGAAAGATAGACTGAGCAAAGATGGAGCCCAAACTAACTTAGATAGGAAAGGACAGGAAGGCTGCTGTCTGCAATCCGTCAAAAACCCTATGAAAATAAGAGCCAACAAACTGACAGTAAAAAAGCCCTGAAGACGCTAGGCTTCAAAAAAGGCTATGTCAGCACTCAGGAATATTCTGAAGACAGAGCAACAGGCAAAAGGAGATTCTGCTCACCCCAGCAGGGAATGGCAGAATCCAGAAAAGCAGGGAAAACACTAATGCAAAAAGGCAAAGCAGAAATCTTAGCTTTAGATGAGCAGGAATCAGACTGGTTTCCTAGAAGTCCACAGAGAAATCACCCGCAGGGAAAAAGGGCGTCGGCAGCCTTATATCCAGTCAGTAACTCCACTCAGCCAGTCATCATGATCAGACCCAGGTGTTTGACAATCAGGCTCACTACATTTCTCTACCAGAAGAGGGAGTTCCTCGGGCCTCAGTAGTGAAGGGGAAAATGAACTCACAACAGTACCTCCCCCTTGAGGAGGGGTCACCGAACCCTCAACCACGCCACCAGGGCGATCAGGGTGAGCCCGATGAAAGGCACGCACCAATCTTTTGGCATGAATATCAGAGGCAGAGACCCAGGAATTATCCTCCTGACCATAACCCTTCCACTTAACCAAATACTGGAGTCTCCGTCTAGCCAGACGGGAATCCAGTACTTTCTCTACCTCATATTCCATGTTACCTTCAACCAATACAGGGTCTGGAGGTGCCACCCCCGGAACAACAGGTTCAACAAACCTCTTCAACAAAGATTTATGGAACACATTATGGATTTTAAATGTGACAGGAAGAGCCAAACGAAAAGAGACCGGATTAATAATCTCCAAAATCTTGTAAGGTCCAATAAATCTAGGCTTAAACTTAGGAGAAGCCACCTTCATAGCAATATTTTTTGATGATAACCACACCATATCACCAACCTTAAACTGGGGACCAATGGTCCTATGTCGGTTGGAAAACCGCTGGGCCTTTTCCTGGGAGAGAGATAACTTATCCACCACTTGGTCCCAGATCTGGTGCATTCTCTCCACCACAGTGTCAACACCTGGGCAGGCAGAGGGCTCCACCTGCCCTGAAGAAAATCGAGGATGAAACCCAAAGTTACAAAAAAAAGGTGACATCAAAGTGGCAGAACTAGCTCTATTATTTAAAGCAAATTCGGCCAAGGGCAAAAATGAAACCCAATCATCCTGATCAGCAGAAATAAAACATCTCAAATATGACTCCAAGGTCTGGTTAGTTCTCTCTGTCTGCTCATTGGTCTGAGGGTGAAAAGCAGAGGAGAAGGACAACTGAATTCCCAGCTTGGAACAGAAAGTCCTCCAAAATCTAGACACAAACTGAACTCCTCTGTCAGATACAATGTTCTCAGGAATCCCGTGCAAGCGAACCACCTGTTGTAAAAACAGGGGCACCAATTCAGAGGAAGACGGCAACTTAGGGAGTGGTACAAGATGAACCATCTTAGATAACCTATCACAAATCACCCAAATAACTGTCATCCTTTGAGAGACAGGCATATCAGAGATGAAATCCATTGAAATATGGCTCCATGGCCTCTTGGGGACAGGCAAAAGCATCAACAACCCACTAGAGCGAGAACACGATTTAGACCGGGAGCACGTCCCACAGGACTGCACAAAATTCCTGACATCACGAGACAAGGAGGGCCACCAAAAAGACGGACTCACCAGATCTCTAGTACCAAAAATACCTGGATGACCAGCCAAAGCAGAGCAATGAACTTCAGACATCACTCTCTTCTTCCACTGGTCAGGAACATACAACTTTCCAGTGGGACAACGCTCAGGTTTGTCCTCCTGGAACTCTTCCAGAGCACGTCTCAAATTGGGCGAGATGGCAGAAAGAACTACCCCTTCGCCTAAGATGGTAGCAGGCTTGGTCACCACAGGAGAATCAGCAAAGAAGCTCCTAGAGAGGGCGTCAGCCTTGACATTCTTAGTTCCAGGAAGAAAAGAAACCACAAAATCAAAACGTGTAAAAAACAAGGCCCACCTAGCCTGTCTAGGGTTCAAGCGCTTAACCGACTCTAGGTAAATCAAATGCTTGTGGTCAGTGAGGACCACAACTTGATGCTTAGCTCCCTCCAACCAATGTCTCCACTCCTCAAATGCCCATTTCATGGCCAACAGTTCCCGATTCCCCACATCATAGTTACGTTCAGATGGAGGGAACTTTCGGGAAAAGAAAGCACAGGGATTCATTTTAGATGTTACAGGATCCTTTTGGGACAAAACAGCTCCTGCACCAATCTCAGAAGCATCCACCTCTACCTGAAACGGAAGTGAGACATCAGGTTGCCGCAAAACCGGGGCGGAGGTGAATCTTCGCTTCAGCTCCTGAAAGGAAGAAACAGCCTCCGGAGACCAATTTAACACATCAGCACCCTTCTTAGTCAAATCAGTCAATGGCTTGGCAATACTAGAAAATTTTGCTATAAATTTCCGATAAAAATTAGCAAAACCCAAAAACTTCTGGAGGGCCTTCAAAGAAGTGGGCTGAACCCAATCGTAAATGGCCTGTACCTTGGCCGGGTCCATTTCAATAGTAGACGGGGACAAAATAAATCCCAAAAAAGAAATCCTCTGTACTCCAAAAAGGCATTTCGATCCTTTGACATACAGGGAATTCTCCCTCAAGATCCGGAACACAGTCCGAATATGTTCCACATGAGAATCCCAGTCCTTGGAGAAGATCAAAATATCATCCAGATAGATAATCAAAAATTTATCAACAAAATCTCGGAAAATATCGTTCATGAAGCACTGGAAGACAGAAGGGGCATTAGTGAGCCCAAAAGGCATCACCAGGTACTCAAAATGTCCCTCCGGAGTATTAAACGCCGTCTTCCATTCATCCCCATGCTTAATGCGAATAAGATTATACGCCCCCCTGAGGTCAAGCTTGGTAAACCAGCAAGCACCTTTAACTCTGGAGAATAGATCAGAAATCAGGGGTAACGGATACTGATATTTAACAGTAATTTTGTTGAGGGCACGATAATCAATACAAGGTCTTAATGATCCATCCTTTTTGGCTACAAAAAAAAAAACGGCACCTAAGGGTGACGAGGATGGTCTAATATGACCCTTCTCCAATGCCTCCTTAATATAGGATCGCATAGCCTCATGCTCGGGTACAGATAAATTGAAGAGCCGACCCTTGTGAAATTTACACCCCGGGCTCAGTTCAATTGCACAGTCATAACTCCTATGAGGAGGCAGAGACGCAGACTCATTCTCACTAAATACATCATAAAAGTCCGCCAAATAATCAGGAACATCATGCGACTGAGGAGAGGTGGAAAACACCGGAGCCTCACTAAAGGCACACTGACAACCCCAACTCACCACAGACACAGATTTCCAATCCAAAACTGGATTATGAATTTGAACCAGGGAAACCCCAGAACAATAGTATCATGCAGATTATGTAACACCAAAAACCTGCAATTTTCTTGATGGTCTGGGGCGACCCGCATTACCACCTGGGTCCAAAACTGAGGTTTATTTTTAGCCAAAGGAGTAGCATCAATCCCCCTCAAAGGGATAGGCGTCTGCAGAGGTGTCATCGGAAATCCACAACGTTTAGCAAAATCCAAGTCCATTAGGTTTAGGGCTGCTCCCGAATCCACAAAAGCCTTGGCGGAAAATGTGGACAGGGAGCAGATCAGAGTAATAGCCAGAAGAAACTTAGGTTGAACACCACCAACAGAAAACGTGTGTGCAAAGCGTTTCTCGCGTTTAGGACAGACAGAAATAATATGCGAGGCATCTCCACAGAAAAAACACAACTTATTACGCCTTCTGAACTCCTGACGCTGCTCTCTGGAAAAAACTCTATCACATTGCATAGGTTCAGACATCTGTTCAACAGGTGGCAACACCTCTCGTGCAGCTCTGCGTTCGCGCAAACGCCGATCAACCTGAATGGCCAAAGACATAGAATCGTCCAGACCAGAGGGAACAGGAAATCCCACCATAGTATCTTTTACAGCTTCTGACAACCCCTTCCGAAAGAGAGCAGCCAAGGCATTATCATTCCAGGTAGTAAGTACTGCCCACTTTCGGAATCTTTGACAGTACAATTCTGCAGAATCACGACCCTGGTTCAATGCCAGCAGGGTCTTTTCAGCCTGATCAATGGCATTAGGTTCGTCATACAACAACCCCAACAAATGTCCCACAATTGCAACTTTCTATGCATTGCCATAGGTGCATAAACATAAGGTTAGCCCTCCAGGGAGACCAATAGTCTCCGGCAATGAATTTGTAACTGAGAGAGCTAGCAAATATGTCAATAAAATCATTCAATCATTTGCACACTTCCTTCCTATTTAAAAGACACTGTGTAAATTACAAAATGTATCAGATTCTAAAGATACATTGATAGCAAGCTTGGATGTAGAGATGGTACGCACATCAAACATGTTCTTGGCATAGAAGCCTTTGATTTCTTTTTTAGATCATGTGGTTCCCATCACCATGAACACAATTCTTTTGTCCTCACACTTCTCAGATTTGAATTAGAACACAATTATTATTTGTTTAATGGGGATATCTTCCACCAACTCAAGGGTACTGCCATTGGGATGGTCGGTGTCCCTTCCTATGCCAATTTATTCCTGGGTTGGTGGGAGGATAAATTTGTGTTTAACCCCTTAGTAACAGAGCCAACTGTTAATTTATGAGGTTATAACTCTGGAACACTTCAAAGCATCCCACTGATTCTGAGAATGTTTTTGGTGACATATTGTACATCATGGTAGTGTTAAAATTTCTTCAAGATAACTTGCGTTTATTTATGAACAAAATGGAAATTTGGCAAAAAAATTTAAAATTTTGCAATTTTCAAAAGTTATTTTTTGCACCCTTAAAACAGAGAGTCATATCACACAAAATAGTTACCAAATAACATTTCCCACATGTCATCTTTACATCGGCACAATTTTGGAAACATAATTTTTTTTTTGTTAGGACATTATAAGGATTAAAAGTTGACCAGCGATTTCTAATTTTTCCAACAAAATTTACAAAACCATTTTTCTTAGGGAACACTTCACATTTGAAGTGAGTTGGGGAGGTCAATATAACAGAAAATACCCCAAAATAACACCATTCTAAAAACGGCACCCCTCAAACCACATTCAAGAAGTTCATTAACCCTTCAGGTGCATCATGAGAACTAAACTAATGTGGAAGTAAAAAATAAACATTTCCTTTTTTCACAAAAAATTTTCTTTGGAACCATTTTTTTATTTTCACAAGGGTATCAGGAGAAAATAGACCACAAAATTTGGGGGTGCAATTTCTCCTGAGTATGCCAATACCACATATGTTGGGGAAAGCCACTGTCTGGGCACATGGTTGGGCTCAGAAGGGAGGGAGCACCGTTTGACTTTTTGAAATCAAAATTGTCTGGAATCAATGGTGGCGCCATGTCACGTTTGAAGACCTCCTGATGTACCTAAACAGTTGAAATCCCCCAATTCTAACTCCAACACTAACCCCAACACACCACTAACCCTAATTTCAACCCTAACCATAACCCTAACCACAACCCTAACCTCAATACACCCCTAACCATAATCCCAACTCTAATCATAACCCTAACACACCCCTAACCCTAATTTCCAACCCTAACCGTAATCCCAACCATAACCCCAACCACAACCCTAACCCTAGCCCAACCCTAACTTTAGTCCAACCCTAACCCTAGCCCAACTCTAACCCTAATTTTAGCCCAACTCTAACTTTGGCCCAACCCTAACTTTAACCCAACTCCAATTATAAGCCCAACCATAACCCTAACCCTAATGGAAAAATGGAAATAAATACTTTTTATATTTTATTATTTTTACCTAACTAAGGGAGTGATAAAGGGGGTTTGATTTACTATTTTTTTTTTTCATTTTGATTACTTTGATAGGGTATATCACAGTGATCAAAATGAACCAGTAGGAAAAATGTAATATTTTTGCCGGATGCCGGCCCGCAGATCTCGACGGGTGCACTACGCATGCGCCCGCCATTTTCTTCCTGGAAGAAGATGCCAGCAACCGGGGTAATGCAGGAGGTTCCAGGGACACCGGGAGGTACAGGGAAGGAATTGGGGGACCCTATTTCTCTCTCCTCTGATATGCAATCACATCAGAGGAGACAGAAATTAAATGGGAAATCTGACTTTTTTTGCAGTCATCGTTATTCCGAGAATAACGTTTATCGCAACACTGGGGTCAGTAAAAACTTATCCGAATCATGTTCTCAGTGGTCTCAGCTACCCCTGGTACCCGAGACCCCAGAGAAATTCTGACTCTGGGGGGAACTATACACTTATTTCTCAGCGCCATTAAACAGCGGTGCTGAGGAATAAATGCCTTTAATTGCCGTCGTTAAAAGGCGTATCGTTAAAGGGTTAATGAGGATCTATTATTTTACACTAGTTACACATTACTTTGGACACGTTATATAGATTATGTTTAGATTTTTGGGGAAGGACCTAAATCTATTTTTCTTGATTTTGTCCACATTTTAAATGAGAGTAATCTTGGGCTCAGATTTACCCAAGAGATTAATGCTAGCTCTCTCAATTTCTGATTTGAATGGTAACATCCAAACAAAAATTTACAGAAAGGAAACCTTGACTAATAGTTTCCTCCACTGGGAAAGTTTTCATCCACTACCTCTGAAAAGATGTATAAAACCAGGCAATACTTAAGAGCAAGAAAAAATTGCTCGAGGGATGAGGATTTTTAGGAGGAATGTTCAGTTTTATATAACAGGAAAGATGTATATCTTTGTACCGTGTTAGCCAGTAGAAAGAAAAATATTCAGAATTGAGAGTCCTCAGTGGTTGATACCTTTTAATGGCTAACTGAAAAGATGGTAACACATTGCAAGCTTTCGAGACTACTCAGGTCTCTTCATTAGGCATAGAATAATACAAAATCTGAAGAGTCACATATTTATGCACAATACAGCACAGAAAAAATGCAATAGATGAGACAAGTGACATGAAGCAAAACTATCATTATGGGAGATGGAGAAACATAAATATTGCTCCAGTTCACAGATAAGGAGTACGGATGTTTTATTGTCCTCTGATTGGGGTCTCCTAATTAATGTGTTGTGATGCCCCCATGCGGTCTTGGGAGCAAATTCCTTAATTGATGTAAAAAGACATAAATCCATGCGACACATTCATTCCAGCATTGAGAGTGTCAAAGGTCGTCATAAATTTATACTCACAGACTCTTCTCTCTCTCTGAGATGTGAAGTTACCTTTCAATACCAGTAATTTCATATCTATGTTGCTGTGATGATGCGTACAAAAATGTTTTGCCACAGGTAGATCCATTCTTTTTTCTCTTATTGTGTGACGATGAGCATTCATCCTTGTTCTAAGTTTTTGCCCTGTCTCCCCCACATACAGACCCCCTGTTGGACATTTAGTACAAATAATCAAGTACACCACATTAGATGTAATGCAGCTGAAAGTACCTGTCCTCTCCAACAGCTGGAGGAACCTTTCCTTGCAACCAGAAAAAATGTAAAACCTGTCCATCTATAATGACCACGGACAAGATAAAGATCCCCAATTCACATCAGGACTACAAGATCCCAGGTATTTTCAGCTGCATTACATCTAATGTGGTGTACTTAATTATTTGTACTAAATTATTTGTAACCAAGCAAATAAAAATCAAAAAGTGCATTCTAACAACAAGAAAGTGTAGTTGCTGTACTCCTACACTCTTAAAGCATTTGCACAAAGTGCAAAGCCAGGAAAATGTTATAAGGAGGGCAATACAGTAATCCTCTTCAAGAATCCGCTTCTTCTTCTCCTTCCACAGGAGGCTGGAGGCACTGCCTCCACTTGCTTCCTGAAGCCTGATTCCCAGGTGCCTGGGCTGAAAAGGACCTATCTTCGGGTAGTGCTGGAGCCTCCCCGAGATGTAGAAATGAGTGACAGCCCTCTGTGTCACCTGCACCATTGCCTGCTCCCACATAGGAGGTGGAGAACCCCAAGTACAGTCCAATCTCTCAAGGGTGTAATAGATCCATCTTGAGCTACCTCAAGGATCCTTTCCCAGGCCCATTCATTCCTGGAGAAGTGTTCATCCTGATCCCTTTCTTCTTGGATCACAGTCACACCAGCAATATTGTTCATTCATTTTGAGGACCATGACCCTGGTTCCAGCCATCAGCTTTTACAGCCTTCGAGGCAAGTGTTCCTTCTCCACTGCCCACTGGTTGAACAAGATGTGATGACGGAACCAAGCCATTCGATAGGCCCCATCTGTGCTGCTGGTTGTACATAACAACCTAACTCTGGAGTGCCAACTCTCGGTACCTTGCAGATAGAGGGTCCTCTAACATTTTTCCAGCCCTGGTCTTGGCTCGCTTCCTTGTCTCTCCCTACCAGCCTAGGCTCCACAGTCCGCTCACCAATTTGTGGACTCTGGCTCTCCCATCTGCAGTATGCAAGATTCTCAGCAGTGAAGGCTGCAGCCTGGGTTCATGTCTTGGTTCATTCTGTGGTGATTCCGGAAAAGCGGACGGTTCCAGACCACAGGCTCCTGCCATCTTCAGTGTCATGCCACCTTGGTCTGACTTCAATATTTCTCTGGTCACTCCTTCGAAAGTCTTGCGTGATTCTGCCATCTTTGTAGCCTTTTCAGCACATTAAACTGTATGGATGACGAATTGAATCCAGAAAAATTTTACAATGCTTTTTTTTAGTGTTATATTGTTATATATCACAAAAATGTACAAAAAAGCACGTACTAATGTACGGATGATTACTCAATACAGAAAAAATTTGCAACACTTTTTTGTAGCGAATATACAACAGAGTAGGTAATACTATATGGATGAGTAATGGAATCCAGAAATATGTTTTAAACTTAACTTTTTTAAAATTGTAGTTGATGTACTTTTAAACTCCTAAAGGTTTTGCAAAAAGTGCAAAGTTGGACAAAAATTATAAGGAGGATTATCCAGTCATCAACAGACTTCTGGAAGGCAACAACTGGCGGGCCTCATTGAAATATTTTTCAAGTATAGTTGCTGTACTCCTACACTCATTAACACTTTGCACAAAGTACAAAGTCAGAAAAAAATATGAGGAGGGTAATACAGTAATCCTCTTCAGGTGTATGCTTTTTCTTCTCCTTCCTCCGAAGGCTGGGGATTGCCTCCACCTGCATCCTAAAAACAGATTCCCAGGCTTCAGGTAGTGACAAAGCCTCCTACGTGTAGAAATTAGTTAGCATCCTTTTAACCTCTGGTGCACCATGAACATATGTGCAAATGCATCATATTAATTGCTCATTTTGATTCCATGAAAAACATTTTTTATTTTGAAGAAGCTGTTTTCTTGAGGGATGCATTTCCCAATGAAAGTCTTTCTTGAGAGGTTTTGTGGGATAACTCCTATCCCTAAATCATTTATATAAAACTGAAAAATATTCAGAATTGAGAGTCCTCAGTGGTTGATACCTTTTAATGGCTAACTGAAAAGATGGTAACACATTGCAAGCTTTCGAGACTACTCAGGTCTCTTCATCAGGCATAGAATAATACAAAATCTGAAGAGTCACATATTTATGCACAATACAGCACAGAAAAAAATGCTGTTTTTGCGCACTTTTTCTTTTGTAGGTTTTATATGTTTTGTGGCCAATGTGAGCATGTGTTTGTGTTCTGCATGTGTACCAACTCAAGTCAGGCTCAATTTTTGTGTTTTTTCTTTGTATGATTGCATTCTGTGCAAGCTTGGGTGTGGTCTCCCTCAACTGAGCTGGAAATTGTATATAATGCTTCACCAGACTGGTGTTTCACTGGTTGGGCCTAGTACTTTTGTCTGCCCTTATTCACACACTGACGTCAACATTGACACATGGCAAGGTTTTAATATTAGACAGTGTAGGACTGTCCTGATCAGAGTAACCTTGTCATGGTGGGATGGCTTTTATGCTATTTTTTTATCAAAAAGGGGTATTAATGGAGGCTCTGTGTTGTTTGAATTCACTTTTTGGTTTTTATTTCCTTGGTTACAGCAGTGGTTTTGCTCACTTTTTCTCTTGTAGGTTTTAAAATCCTTTAAGAGTGTAGGAGTACAGCAACTACACTTTGAAAATATTTGAATGAGGCCCACCAGTTGTTTCCTTTCAGAAGTCTATGTATGACTGGATGACCTTATTTTTAATTTTATCCTGCCGTGCAATTTTTGCAAAGCCTTTATGAGTGTATAAATACATCAACTAAATTTTCAAAATATTTATGCTCAAAAAAATTTTCTGGATTCAATTACTCATCCATACAGTATTACGTGGTTTGTGGTACATTATGGTGGTAAATAACTCTCAAAATAAACATTGAAAAATTTGTCTGGATTCAATTAGTCATTTATACAGTCTTGTGTGCTTTCTGTTGAATTTCAATGGTATATAAAACTCCAAAACTGCGTTGTAAAATTTGTCTGGATTCAATTAGTCATCCGAGTATAAGGTGCTTTCTTTTACATTTCGGTAGAATAAAAGACAACAAAAAAAGTTTGACAATTTGTCTGTATGCAATTAGTCATCAATAGAGTCTTATGTTCATTCTGTTAAATTTTGGTGGTATATAACACTATGAAAAAGTGTTGAAAAATTTGCCTGTATTCAGTTAGTCATCTATAGAGTATTATATGCTTTGTGTGAAATTTCAGTGGTATATAACACTCCAAAAAAGCATTGAAAAATTTGTCTGGATTAAATGACTCATCCATACAGAATTACGGGCTTTGTGCTAAATTTCGGTGGTATGTAACAATACAAAAAAGTTCTAACATTTTTTATGGATTCAATTAGTCATCCATACAGTTTAACGCAGTTCTTGTTACATTAAGGTGATATATAAGACTCCTAATAACCTTACCATACTCGTTCAAGTTCAACCAAAACATCTGTCTATGGCCAGACAGCTCCGACTTGAATGTGCTATACTAATTCCTGAGTATGTCACCCTCAAAAGATATAACGTTCTGAATCCAGCCACTCTCCTGCCTGTGTATTCAGAAAAGGGGGAATTGGTGACCGTATTAGCAAGTGAGGAAGAATACTTTGACATGACGCATGAGCATGACTGCATAGAACTGATGAGTCAGGAGACAGTGGGTTTTGCACACATTCATAAAAATCCCTGTTCCTAATGCAGATTTTGAGGTTTTTTTGTAGATGGCTCCAGATACCACCAGGATGGACAATTCTACACTGGATATGCAGTAGTATCCTCATATGAGGTAATCCAAGCTGAAACCACTCCCTCCTCTCATGTTGGCACAGGAGGCAGAGTTGAAGGCACTCACTGAGGCGTGTAGAGCCGCTGCAGGTAAAGTTGCTAATATTTACACAGATTCGAATTATGCATGGGGAATAGCCCATGATTATGGCCCTATCTGGAGAAGCAGAGCGTTTCTTACAGCAGCCGGTGAAACAATTAATGGAGGCATTGATATTACAAGTCCAGGTTGGCATCGTCAAGGTAAAAGCACACACAAATGGTGACTCCGTGGAAGTAGAGGGCAACAGAAGGGCGGACGAGGCTGCTAAAGTAGCAACAAGGTGGCCTAGGGAGCATTAGATGGTGGCGGTGAGTCAGCGTATTCCAGCCATACTGAGCCAAGATGTCCTGAAATCCCTTCAGCAACAGGCTGCCCAAACAGAGAAGGAACACTGGGGGAGAATGGGAGCTGAGCTGAACTCAAATGGAGTATGGGAAAATAAGGATAAATTGTGTTTATCAAAATCCCTGTTCCCAATCATGGCGCAAGCAACACATGGCCCCACTCACACCTCAAAAAGTCACATGTGTGCCATGGTAAATGCCTTCTGGATCGCTCCTGGTTTCAGTTACGCAGCTGCGAAACTCGTACAATCATGCCTCATCTGTGCCTAGCACAACCCAGGTAAAACAGTAAAAATCCCTAAGAAAGCGACACCCAGGCCTCTCTACCCATTTCAGAGACTGCAGATTGACTACATACAGCTACACAAGGTAGTAGTGTATGCAAATGTCCTAGTATGTGTAGATCTCTTCTCTGGTTGGCCGGAAGCCTATCCGGTAAAATGTGCAAATGCTAAATCAACTGAAGACAAACTGATGAAAGAACTGAACTGCAGGTATAGTGTCCCAGAAACCATAGAAAGCGATAGGGGTACATACTTCACTGGAGAAATAATGAGGGAAGTCATGTAGGTCCTGAGTGTACAGTAAGCATATCATACACCATATAGACCACAAAGTAGTGGGAAAGTGGAAAGACTAAATGGGACACTTAAACTGAAAATTCAGAAGGCCATGGCAGACACAGGAAAGAGCTGGGTAGAGTGCTTGCTTCTTGCACTCTTTTCAGTCAGACACACTCCAAATAAAGTAGAAAGACAGGCTTGTCTCCTTTTGAAGTCCTGTTTGGTAGTGCACCAAAGACTGGTCTGTACTTCCCACAGGTGCTACAAATGCAACACGGTGCTATGACAGCCTATGTCATAGAATCATAGAATCATAGAATCATAGAATGGTAGAGTTGGAAGGGACCTCCTGGGCCATCTGGTCCAACCCCCTGCTCAAAGCAGGATACGCTAAATCATCCCAGTCAGATGTCTGTCCAGCCTCTGTTTGAAGACTTCCATTGAAGGAGAACTCACCACTTCTCGTGGCAGCTTGTTCCACTCATTGATCACTCTAACTGTCAAAAGTTTTTTCTAATATCTAATCTGTGTCTCCTCCCATTCAGTTTCATCCCATTGCTTCTAGTCTTTCCTTGTGCAAATGAGAATAAAGTTGATCCTTCTACAATGTGACAGCCCTTTAGATATTTGTAGACAGCTATTAAGTCTCCTCTCAGTCTTCTCTTTTGCAAACTAAACATTCCCAAATCCTGCAACCTTTCCTCATAAGACAGGGTTTGCAGACCGGTCACCATTCTGGTCGCTCTTTTCTGAACTTGCTCCAGTTTGTTGATGTCTTTTTTAAAATGTGGTGCCCAAAACTGGACACAATATTCCAGATTAGGTCTGACCAAAGAGGAGTAGAGGGAAATAATGACTTCACGTGATCTAGACTGTATGCTTCTGTTAATACATCCTAGAATTGCATTTGCCTTTTTTGCTGCTGCATCACACTGTTGACTCATATTCAGTCTGTGATCTATTAGTATACCCAAGTCTTGTCCAGGCCTTGCCCTTGACCGTTCTCATCCATTCCAGATCCTAATGAAAGTGCAGATGTGCATCAGCTGAATCCATGTGATTGGGTGGTTATATGCAGAGACGTGAGAAGGAGCCTGGATCCACGATTTGATGGCCCCTTCTAAGTGCAGCTGACCACATCCACCTCAGTAAAACTTGAGAGAAAGCCCACCTGGATCCACGCCAGTCACTTCAAGAAGGTCCTTTCACTAGCAGAATGACTGTTCTCCTAATCACCTTGCTGGCAGTGACAGGATTACTGCACTCTACAAAGACACAGGATAAACTCTTAAATGTTGACTGGGCCAACAAACCTATTCGGCATCATGCTTTTCTTATAAAGGACATGGAAGGAGAGCAACCAAAAGACTGTTGGATCTGTACACACAGCCCAGTATCTGTGAGGACTATGCCATACTTAGCCTTACCTCTGGAGCCATGGCAGGTATTAACCCCACACTGCATACACAATGAGACTTGGGGTACCGTTACACCTAGTGATGCACCAGCGATCCCGACCAGTGATATGACGCGGTCAGGATCGCTGGTGCATCACTAGGTGGTCGCTAGTGAGCTGCCACACAGGCAGATCTCACTAGCGACATCGCTGGGGACGGGGATCGCTACTTACCTGTCAGACGAGGCGATCATGCATCCTCCCGCCCGGCTCCACGCGTCACTCGTCGGCGCCACAGGAAGCCCCAGCAGGAAGTGGCCGACGAGAAATGATCCAGCAGTTTCTCGCGCGATCAGGGATAACCAGCGGGGGAGCCGGTCGGAGGTAAGTATCATATGCAGCGATATCACTAGCAATATCGCTGCAACGTCACAAAATCGGTGACTTTACAGCGATATTGCTAGCGATATCACAGTGTGTAACGGGGGCTTTGGACTCAACCTAGGTTTTGGGGAAAAGATGTGCCCCGTGATATATCTGCTTCATTGGCTGTAATTGGATGGGCCGCTAACCCCTGGTTTCAGTTTAATATAACGCGGCCTAAGGTACAAATGTGGTGGCAGGAGTATGTAGGTAAATGTACTTTTGGTATAAACAGAAAACAAATGAATACTTGGTGTGGCCCAGGGCCGGACTGACCATCGGGCACTTCTGGCAATCCGTTCCTGCTTCCAGGGCACTGCACGCAAATGTGGGGTCCCCCTCCTGCAATGACGGGATGAGACGCTGCATGGCACTTCTGACTCCCCCGCAGGCAGCTCCATTCTCAGGCTGCAATTGGCTGCTCTGTGTGCACAGGACCTGTGATGAGGTTACAGGAGGGGAGGAGTCAGGGGTCACATGATCAGAAGCCTCCGTGTGTATGCAGGACTCTGCCATGCTGGTTGTCATGGTGCACTGCTGGATGCGGGTAAGTTTCTGTGTGGGGTTAGGAGGGGTTTACAAGGTGGATGTAGCAGAGCCGTGTTTACGAAGTGTATGGAGCAGAGCCTCGTGTGTACCAGGTGAATGTGAGCAGAGCCGCGTGTGTACGAGGTGTACGAAGTGGAGCCACGTGTGTACGAGGTGTATGGAGCGGAGCAGCATGTGTACGAGGTGTACGGAGCGGAGCCACGTGAGTACGGGGCGTGCAGAGCTGCGCGTGTATGAGGTGTACGGAGAGGAGTCGTGTGTGTACTTGGTGTACGGAGAGGAGCCGCGCGTGTACGTGATGTACGGAGCGGAGCCGCGCGTGTACGAGGTGTGCGGAGTGGAGCCACGTGAGTACGGGGTGTGCAAAGCCGCACGTGTTCGAGGTGTAAGGAGCGGAGTCATGTGTGTACTTGGGGTACGGAGTGGAGCCGCGTGTGTATGGGGTGTGCGGAGCAGAGCCGTGTGTGTACGGAGTGGAGCCATATGTGTATGGGATGTACGGAATGGAGCCAAGTGTGTGCGAGGCATACAAAGCGTGCTTTTCCCACGGACACGGCAGAGCCCCGAGGAGCATTTTAAAACTCGCACATGATGTTCCACCGGAAGTGATGTGCTGGAAGCTGACCGGAAATGAGATAATTTCATGAGGAGATTGTGATGGAACTAGGAATGCTTCAGATTCATCACCATGTCCTCTGACAGCGCAGACAGCAGGATCGCCTTGGAATCGGGGATGCCAGCCATGTGAGCGGATCATGATATGTCCTGCACCAGGAGGCTCAGGTGGGCACTACAATGGGAGCTGGGCTTCTATAGTATCTTTATAGAATCTTTCTTTATTTCTTTCTCTCTGTTTCTTTCTTTCTCTGTTCTTTCTTTCTCATTCTCTGTTCTGTCTTTCCCTCATTTTCTTTCTCTCTCTCTGTTCTTTCTCTCTCTAATCTTTCTTTTTTCTTTCTCTCGCTGTCTGTTCTTTCTTTCCCCTCTTTCTTTCTTTTTCTTATCTCTCTTTCTATCTCTCTGTTCTTTCTTTATTTCTTTACTTCTTTCTTTCTCTCTCTCTGTTCTTTCTCTGTCTGTCTCTGTTCTTTCTTTCTTTCCCCTCTTTCTTTCTCTCTCTGTTCTTTCTTCTTTCTCTCTCTGTTCTTTGTTTCTCTCTCACTCTCCTTTCTTTCTTTGTTTGTTTCTTTCTTTCTCTGTTTTCTTTTTTTCTCTCTGTTTTCTCTTTTCCTTAGTATCAGTCAGTGTGCCCACAGTACCAGTAAATGTGCCCATAATGCCAGCCACTGTGCCCTCAGTACCAGTCAGTGTGATCAACAGTGCTAAATGGGTGTGGTTGGACGTGGACATGGGTGTGACTAGTTGTGAAATGGGTTTGGCTGGGCGTGGCCTAAAATTTGCAGTGGCGTGCTGCGCGCGCCGCAGTCTTTGTCTCTCTTTCCCTTCTTCAAAAGTTGGGAGGTATGATAGGGGTGGCTATGACCAGGGGGTCTGGTTGCCCAATGGATAGCAGTTCTGCCAGGAATTCTGCCACCATGTGTACAAAAGGGAACAGAGCTTTGGGAGGAGTACTGCAACTAAAAGCAATAAATAGGACTGAGCTGAAATACTGGGCACAGCTTTGACTACATGTTATATAGTCATGTTAATCTCCTCTCACTTCTTGTAACCTACAAGTGTACAAAGATATTATATACTTACCATCTGACTAGTGGGCCTGTGTAACTTCAAATGCCAGGGCTGAATTTTAGTCCCAGTCCGGCCCTGGTGTGGCCATAAACCTATGTTAGGACTTTTGCGTTTATCCCAATGTATACAGAACCTGGTCACGTTTGTGTTCTCCCAGAAGGAGTATTCTTAGTATGCGGACATCGTGTGTACAGGTGGGTGAGCCCAGACATAAAAGGCGTTTGCACTCTTGCCAAACTAACGCCAGCCACTTTCATAGTTCCTCATAGTAAAATAGACACGGCAGCAGTTCCAATTCACACCTTGTAAAGAAGGGCTGCAGATAATAAGCCCCACCCAAATGGAAGGCCATATTTAGTAGAGATGTGGATAACAAATAAAATATTCAGTAGTATGCTAATATACCCTTTCATAACACAAATGTGGGATAAATTAGTGGAAGCGACCGACTACCTGGATGATCAGATTTTCCAGATTCTTGAAATTCATAATGAAACTAATACAATACAGAGACAATTAATCATAGTTACTAACCAACATACTATAGTACTAGATTACCTGACAGCAAAAGAAGGAGGAATGTGTCAAATAATTGGTCCCACCTGTTGCAATTATATCGACCCTGCTGGCAATCTCCAGATCAATAGACAAAATAGGTGAACTTAGAGACCAATGGTTAAAACAACACAGTGCAAACAGAGACTCCAGGTGGGGTAACACATTCTTTTTTTTTTATTAAATAAAGCAAATTGGGTTAATGGCCTAGCAGGATGGATTTTTGACATTGTACAGACTTGCATGCAAGTTTTGTTTTGCTTATTGTTTTATGTAGCCATACAAGCGCTAATATATCTATTACCTAAGCTATTGAATAATGTATTGAAAAAAAATCTAAGGCTGAACCTTCCGTAGTGTATCATAGACTCCAGATAGCCATTGCTGATGGAGAAAGTGAGTGTCCACACTGAGGGTGGATGGGCGAAGCAGGTAGGAAGCCCCCTTATGGGTACTAGACCCATGAGACAGTAGATCCTTTGTGGACATCAGCTGACCCCGTGGCAAAGGTTATACCATTTACAAAAGGGGAAATTGATATAGAAGGGTTAATGGTTTGCCTTTAATTGTCTTTTGCCTCTCATTGCTAGACTTTATTCTCATGATGCAGCAGTCTGTCAGTCTCTTCTTCAAGGAGACTATACGTCTTATCATATATGTTCTCAATAGTCAGCCACAACATGTTCTGGGTACATAGTAAATAAAGTATGACCCTGGGTAATGGTGGGGGCTACATGATCTACATAGAGTTACATTTGTTGTAAATGGTATAAAATATTGCCTTGTGTTTCATTATGTCAGATAAAGTGATTTGCCCACGACCTGTGTGCAGTCTTCTTTGTCGCCAAGCGTGCTTGTAAATTAAGGGCGTAAACTCCTAATTTGGCCTCACTGGTGATCTGGCATGCCTGACTTTGGGTCAGAACGAAAACAGCTACAACACCTTCCAAAAGTTATTATGGATTCAAATATTCATCCTTTCACTTTAACGCCATTCTTGTTATATTACAGTGATATATAAAACTTGAAAACTTACAAAAATGTTTATGGATTCAATTATTCATCCATAAAGTTTAATGCAGTTCTTTTTACATTACAGTGGTATATAAAACTTAAAAAAGTATAAAAAAAACTCCAGAAAACCCTTCCAAAAATTTTTATGGATTCAATTATTCATCCATACAGTTTAACATGCTTTTTGTAAAATTACAATGTTTTTGTTTTTTTTAAAATGCTTGGCCTAGTACAGTTCACAAAATGTTTTTGTTCAAAAAATTTACTATTGCAATATATACTATAGAACCTGCGTTGTGTGAAATTTCTTTGATATGAAATAAAATATAAAATTGGCTACAGATGTACAAATTTGGTTGTTCAAAAACTGACTATTGTCAATTGGGGAACACCTAAGCCTTTGATGGAAAAATGCATGAGTGTCATTGGTCTGCGGAACAGTTTCCCGCCTTGTCCCACTGTCTCTTCCTGTCTGTTTGGTGTTGCCGATCTCACCCCCAGCACTTCTGGCCTCACTCTACATGCCAGCTTCCCAGGTTGGGTTGGTGACTTCGTCATCCACCACCTTCGTCCACCACCTTGTCTTCCACCACCTATCCCTGGTCCTCCTGACTTTGTGACTTAAAAACAACAAGACTTGGTGGCAATAGTGTCTCATCATCATCTTCCTCCTTATCACAATTTGCCATTCCCCACCGTCATATTGGGCATCACAAAACAACAATGTCTTCCTGTCCCTCTTGGAGCATGCAGGTTGATAGGCCACAATCAAGAAATTATGTTTTAAAGAGTTCCTCAGAGCGTCATAGTGTGGGATCACTAGTCTCCTATGACTCAACATGGTGGAAGGAGGATCAGGCTGAGGATTAAGTGATCCAGACTTTAGGCTAGTGAGACTGGACTGTGTGGAAGACTGGGTGGTGCTGCCAAGCCTGCTGGAAACATTATCTGCTATCCAGTTGACCACCTATTCACACTGTTTTGGCTTCAGAAGTGGGGTACTGTGCCTCCATGCAAAGTGGGACAGGAACCTATGTCATGGATGGGCATGTTTCTGGTGCTCCAGCCAGAGGCGTATTCACATCTGCCCTAGGTCCACATCATCTGCATGTGTAGGGAAGTTGGACTGACGGACAGATCTGCCTGTAGTGAGAGGCAGAGGGATAGAGCAGTGTAGGTGTGAAAGCGCCGAGATAAAGAGAAAGGGTGCCGTATTATAGTTTGACCATTAGAGGGCAGTGGAGAGTGTACGAGTGGAGCTGAATAACTGCCATTGGTCAGAGAAACTGTCAGGTGATAGTGGGCGGACCTACCAGGACTGGGAGCATAAAAGACTGAGGGAAGGTTCTGGAAAGTCCAGTCAGTGAGGGGAGCACACTTGAGAGGAGGTTCTGCTGTGGAGATAGAGACATTAGAAAGGCTCCAGAGAGGACTGACAGTTGAGGCGGGCACGGGGGGTGACCCAGGGGACAGTAGCCGCAGACAAAGACGGTCTGTGGGTATTGAACGGACGGTTTACTCAGATTGGTGAAGCGCTGTGGTGGATGGGTGTTGTGAGTTCATTTTCCCCTTCTCTACTGAGGCCCGAGGAACTCCCTCTTCTGGTAGAGAAAGGTAGTGAGCCTGATTATCAAACACCTGAGTTTGATGATGATGACTGGCTGAGTGGAGTTACTGATTGGATATAAGGCTCCGACGCCCTTCTGCCCTGCGGGTGATTTCTGTGTGGGATCCTTGGAGACCAGTCTGAATTCCTGCTCTTCTAAAGCTAAGTTTTCTGCTCGGCTTTTTGCATTGGTGCTTTTGACTTTGTTTTGCTTTGTTTTTCTGGATTTCTGCCATTCCCTGCTGGGGTGAGCTGAATTCCTTTAGCTCTGTCTTCTGAAAATACCTGAGTGCTGATTTAGTTTTTGAAGCCTAGCTGCTTCAGGGTCTTTTTCCATATGAGCTGTTGGCTTATGTCTTTGATAGGGTTTTGGCAGATTGCAGACAGCAACCTTCCTTTCCTTTTCTGTTTAGTTAGCTTGGGCCCCATCGTTTGCTCAGCCTATCTTTCTATCTGTGTGAGTGTTTTTTCATCTTGCTTCACCGTCATTATATGTTGGGGGCTGCCTATTGCTTTGGGGTCTGCTCTGGGGCAGTTTAGATTTCCCTTTCTGTCTTTAGGCTATATAGTTCTCCGGCTGTGATCGAGGGGTCTAGGGCACCGTAGGAACCCCCCACGGCTGCTGCTAGTTGTTGTTGATAGGTTCAGGGGTCTGTAATCCGATAGCTGCCAACTTCTCTGGTTTTCTGGACGTAGCTTCTATTTTTGTGTCTGCCTCCTACGGTGACTCAATCATAACAGATGGGCCTAGGGCAGCCACAGTGAAAAGAGCCACAGAGGACGCCACAATTATAATAACAAAGTAAGTGAAGGTACCCGGGCCTGTACACAGAGAAGTGTAAACCTGCTGTGTTGAGCTGTGGTGGTCGTCAAAAGGACGGCCAATAAAAATGGACCTGTTGAATAAAACCTCTGTCTCAGTCCCATGTCTCTCTGCGGCAAGAAGTGGGTCACCCCCCATCCCTGTTGGTTAAACTTTTCCTCCATCCTACATTTGGCGTAGTCGGCAGGATAATTGTTGCAAATACAACATCTTCAGTGACAAGCCTGCCACCAAGTACCAAAGGACCCCAATCTGTACGGGGTGAAGAATTTTATTTGTTCCTGTGGATTACAATTTGGGACTGTGCTTCGAATTGCTGGCTGTTAATAAGTGAAACTGGAGCAGAAAAGTGTTCTGTCAAAATGGCTGTGGCATTTCAGCATCAGGAAGAGACACAAGAGTTTGCAGCCGCATTGGACAATCTAGGACTATGTCGCATCCGTCCCTGGGGGGAGCGGCCTACTTCAGGAGACAGCCGCTCTCCCATGCTGGACCTTGGAAAATGGGTGGAGAGGACGACCAATGCCCCACCCACGAGTGGGAGTGGCCCAGGTAAAGAGACTGGGTGCAGCTGCTGGGTGCCATTGTGCTTCGGAAACTCGGGCGAGATGTGACGCTGCAGCTGCCGTGGCCTCGGACGCCTGGAGTGGAAATGGCATCAGGAGGTTGAATTCCGTTAGGAAAGCCTGTCGGGAGCCGTGACGCCGGGGGAGGTGAGCGTTTCCCCGGTCCAGACAGATCCCGCCCCCACGCCCAGTACACCACACAGGTCCCCGGGCCCTGACACCGCCCCTCGGCCCCCTCGGCCGACCTCCCGCTCCCCAGCAACCATGGCCCCGGATGACTTTGTGGCTCCTGACTACCATCCCAAACCGCCCCGCCCGGCGGCGTCGGTGCAGAACCAACTTGCGGCCGCCCCTGCCGCGCTCCGTCTTCCGGCCGAGGCCTATTCATCAGAGCCTGCCATCACTTCGGGCCCTCCGCAGACCACCACGGCCTATTTACCGGCATCCGTGGCTGCTGCTGTCCCGGGACAGGGGACTTCGTCACGACGAAGCTGCACCCAACAGCGATACAAGTGAGGCTCCCCAAACCTCCCCTGTCCCGGGACCACCTTTTCCTGATGACCTGACCCCCGATGTTCCATTTTGGACTACTCGTTATGGTGACCATTTCTTTACTTTCTACTGTATACTGTGGCATTTATCTCCAACTATTTTTTTTTCTTTCTTGCCCTCAATATTCTATTTGGGTCTAGATCTCCTAACCATCCTCATATTGGATGGTTCCCTGCTCCCTCCTATATCATGGCTATTTACGGGGCTCCTCAGATCTTATGGGGTCTTCTGGAGTGAGTGTTGGTATGATATCCCCTCTATTCTTATAATGGATGGTCACCTTGCTTATAGTACCTTTTGGTCTATCTATAAATATAAATATTTTGAGTAAACAGCTACATTTCTCTGGGGACGCCCAGATTCGGGGTTGTTGGGTCATGCCCTATGTATTATTATGTACATTTTGGTGAATTTTGTGTAATTTTCCATAAGTGGTCTTTGCCTATCAGCATTTATCATTAGATCTATTTGGGACATTTAGGGGTGTGCCTTCCTTTTTAAATGTTTTTATTCTGTATACCTGCTTGTCTCTCAATAAAATGTATATGTATTGGTCACATACTTAATTGCCTTGGGTGTGCACTTTATATGCTGGGTCCTTTTTTCTTCTTTTGTTGATCATTGCTTTTGCCTTTGCATTGTGCAGCACCCCTCATTTATTTTCAATATTAATTATTCTCCTGCCCCTTAGTAGTGCTCCCTAACCTCCTTTTTTCATGTTTTTCAGTTTTATAGATCACAGAAATGTACCCACACCATGTAATACTGTATGGCTGAGAAATGTAACCCTACAAAAATTTTAAAAGCTTTTTCTCAGTTTTAAAGATCACAGAAGTGTACTCCATACGACGAAATAGTGTATGGCTGAGAAGTGTAGCCCAGGAAAATATTTAAATGATTTATGGGTGTGATATATAACACTAAAAAATGTTAGACGTCAGGTTTCTGCATCTGCTCTGCAGGAATCCAGAGCCTCACATTCTGCGGTCTCCTGCTGTCTATCTACCGCAGAGCAGATTACTTTGCAGCAGATCGCTCCAGAGACTAAGTCCTTCTCTTCTCCTACTGAGCATGCTCACAAGACGTTCTCCCATTGGAGATCGGGAGTCATGTGCCCAGGTCCTGCTCCAGATCTCATTGATCCATCTCGGAGATCTGGAAGCTTCCGGAAGGTCCCGGCTATAAAAAGCGTGCATGACCGTTCGGCCATGCACTAGTATAGTCTCTAGTTGCTACTGTGTGAATGATGATGGATGTATGAACCTACGAATGACTCATTAAGATCCCCTCCCTCTGATATTACGAATGTGTACAGGGACTTAGATTAGAGTCAGCGCCAGCGCGTGGCAAGCCTCAAGCCACTACAGCATCATCCACAGTGCTAGCGTCCGACATTGTGCCTGCTTCCTTGCTTTGTCGACCAGCGGCAGTGTCCTACATCGTGCTGCAGTTGCAGCCCTCTTTGGCGTCCGCAGTAGCAACGCTGCACGACTGGTAGGTCTAGACGGACGCAGCTCCTCTGTTTTGGGTCCTGCTCCTGTGACCAGATACCGTGTGTGCATTTTCCTGAGACCTGTGACACTAACAGGCTCAGCCTTTTGTGTTTACCTCTGCTGACATCTCTGTGAGCAAACAGAAATTGCTTAGCGTACTTGGGTGACGTTCAACCCGCATGCGCATTTCTGCCATATTGCTCGCCTGTCACTACTTAGCAGCAGGTTTAACATCTACTGCATGGTGGACCCTGAGTGGCGAACGCACTTTATTATTTATTTTTATTTAGTGCGTTCCGCCGTCCCTAACATTATACTAGCGCCAGGGTCTGGCTAGTAATGGCAGATCAGCAGCAACTCCTACAGTACATTTGGCAGCTAGAGGGCCGGTTGGCTACTCTTGAGACTGCTATCTCAGCTGCGAAGTCTACTGAGGCTGCTGTACAGGCAATCGCAGAGGCGGTTTCACGTATGTCCACGTCCTCCCCTGCGCCGACAGTTTCCCGCCTCCCGTTGCCAAATAAATTTTCTGGTGATGGTGCCTCCTGTAGGGGTTTCATGAGCCAGTGCTCTATCCAGCTGGAGTTACTGGCTTCTCGATTCCCTGCGGAACAGGCTAAGGTGGGGTTTATTGTTTCCCTTCTGTCGGGCAGGGTATTGGAGTGGGCTACGCCACTATGGGAGCGTGGCGACCCAGAGGTTCGGACCGCTGCTCAGTTCTTAACATCTATCAAGCAGGTCTTCCTGGGACCACGGCTCATGCACGATACCTCTCTTCAGCTACTTGCATTAACTCAGGGATCTCTCTCGGTCAGCCAGTATGCCGTTCGTTTTCGGACACTGGCTTCCGAGCTGGAGTGGTCTGATAAAGCTGTGTTTTGGAGAGATTTAGCGGAGCATGTTAAGGATGCTCTGTCTATCAGAGAGGTGCCTGTAAGTCTGGAGGAGCTGATTGCCATTGCCACCCACATTGATCTCCATTTTTTTGGAGCGCGGGCTGGAGCATGCTCAAACCAGACGGAAGGTTACTTCGGCTCCCAAACTTTTTGAACCTCTGGAATTACCCGAGCCAGAGTGTTCACTCCCAAAGTCCATGGAGGTGTCGCGCGCCAGTCTCAAGGCACGTCCGGCACTAAGCTCCACTCTCGGTTACCACTGTCAGCATCTATTCCCCAGGTTAACGGGGCCCTGCAATGGCCAAACTCGGTGCCACCAGGCAAGACGTTTGTCCCCCCTCACCTTCGGCCAAAGGATCTCGATTGGGCACACGTGTCCAGAGCGGGTGGTCACTGTGGCTATATGCAGACCACAAAACTCCTGGCAGGGTCTTATTGGTGGCCGCACAGGGCTCGGGACACTAAAAAGTATATTCAGGCATGTGCCTCTTGTGCTTGGAATAGCTTCCTTAAACAGAGAGTGATGACTGTTGTGAACTCATTTTCTGATCTGCCTATGGTTTCTGGTGAGGGAACTGTTTGTGCTGTAAGAGGAGTTGTGAGTTCTCTTTCCAGGCTCCCTCTGGTGGTGGCAGGAGGTAATGAAGCTGATCTAATTAACAGAGACCTGCCACCTGATAATGAGGGCGATGATTGGACATCTGGAGTCTCAGACTGGATTTAAGACAGCCGACTCCCTATTCCTATGCTGGTGATTTTTTCCTGCCTCCTGAGGTCTTGGTTTCCAGCTCAGTTCCTGTCTTCTCAAGCTAAGTTTTCTCTGCTAATGTTAGTGTGGGCCCCATCGTTTGCTCAGCCTATTTTCCTACCTGTGTTTGTGCTTTCATCTTGTTTCACCGTCAATACTGTACATGCGTGGGGCTGTCTATTCTTTTGGGGTCTGCTCTGGGGCAGTTTAGATTTCCCCTTTTCTTGCTTTAGGCTTATTTAGTCCTCCGGCTGTAACAAGGCATGTAGAATCATCGTAGGTACGCTCCACGGCTGCTGTTAGTTGTGTGGTTAGGATCAGGGGGTCTGCAATCCACGTAGTTACCAACCTCTCTGGTTTTCTGTGACTTAGCTTGGTTTTGTTTTCCTCCTCCGTGACCCAATCATAACAGAATCACCAGCCATACCGCAGATTCTATGGTACTCAAAAGCAGGAAAGAATTGTTAAAAAAAAAGTGTCAGAATTTTTTTTTATATGTATTTTTTCCTCTTTTTTCGTGTGGAGCAGCTCGCTGATGAAGTGCGGGGAATTTCCGCCTATCTCACTCAGTCACATGCTGTTGAACCAAAGATCCCTACTCCTGATGCGTTTTCTGGGGATCGGTCTAAATTTTTGAATTTTAAGAATAATTGTAAATTATTTCTTGCCTTGAAGCCTAACTCATCGGGGAGCTCTGTGCAGCAGGTTAAAATTGTCATCTCCTTGCTGCGCGGCGATCCCCAGGATTGGGCTTTTTCTCTGACACCTGAAAATCCTATTCTGACTAATGTGGACGCATTTTTTCAAGCCTTGGGGTTGTTGTATGATGAACCTAATGCTGTTGATCAAGCTGAGAAAACCCTGTTGGCATTGAACCAGGGTCAGGATTCTGCAGAGTTATACTGTCAAAAATTCCGAAAGTGCGCGGTCCTTCCTACATGGAATGATAGTGCATTGGCAGCTCTCTTTCGGAAGGGTTTATCACAGACCGTAAATGATGTTATGGTGGGATTTCCTGTTCCCTCTGGTCTTGATTCTATGTCATTAGCCATTCAAGTTGATCGGCGTTTACGTGATCGTAAAACTACACGAGAGGCGTTGCCACCTTTTGAACAAACGTCTGAACCTATGCAATGTGATAGGGTTTTGTCTAGGGCGCAACGTCAGGAGTTTAGAAGGCGTAATAAGCTGTGTTTTTTCTGTGGAGATGCCTCTCATACTATTTCTGTCTGCCCTAAATGAGAGAAACGTTTTGCACACACTTTTGCTGTGGGCAGTGTACAACCTAAGTTTCTTTTGGCAATTACTCTGATCTGCTTCTTATCCACATTTTCCGCTAAGGCTTTTGTAGATTCAGGAGCAGCTTTGAATCTGATGGATTTGGACTTTGCTTAACGTTGTGGTTTTCCCATGAAACCTCTGCGGACGCCTATTCCTTTGAGTGGTATTGATGCTACTCCTTTGGCGGAGAATAAACCTCAGTTTTGGACCCAGGTGATAATGCGAGTTGCCCCAGACCACCAAGAAAATTGTAAATTTTTGGTGCTGCACAATTTGCATGATACTACCGTTCTGGGTTTTCTCTGGTTGCAAACTCATAAGGCAGTTTTGGACTGGAAATCTGTGTCTGTGGTGACTTGGGGTTGTCAGTGTGTTCTTAGGGACACTTCTGTTTTCTCCACCTCTCCTCAGTCTCATGATATTCCTGATTATTTGGCTGATTTTTCTGATGTATTTAGTGAGAGTAAGTCTGCGTCTTTGCCTCCTCATAGGAGTTATGACTGTGCAATTGAGTTGATGCCTGGGTGTAAATTTCCCAAGGGTCAGCTTTTCAACTTATCAGTACCCAAACATGATGCTATGCAATCATATATTAAGGAGTCGTTGGAGAAGGGTCATATTAGACCATCCTCTTCATCCTTAGGTGCTGGGGGGGGGGGTTTGTGGCCAAGAAAGATGGTTCATTAAGATCTTGTATTGATTATCGTTCCCTTAACAAGATGACGGTTAAATATCAGTACCCGTTACCCCTGATGTCTGATTTATTCTCCAGAGTTAAAAGTGCCTGCTGGTTTACTAAGCTTGACCTCAGGGGGGGCGTATAATCTTATTCGCATCAAGCATGGGGATGAATGGAAGACGGCGTTTAATACTCCGGAGGGACATTTTGAGTACTTGGTGATGCCTTTAGGGCTCACTAATGCCCCTTCTGTATTCCAGTCCTTTAGGAATGATATTTTCCGGGACTTTGTGGATAAGTTTTTGATCATCTATCTGGATGATATTTTGATCTTTTCCAGTGATTGGGATTCTCATGTGGAACATGTCCGGACTGTGTTCCGGATTTTGAGGGAGAATTCCCTGTTTGTTAAGGGATCAAAATGCCTCTTTGGTGTACAGAGGATTTCATTTTTGGGATTTATTTTATCTCCGTCGACTATTGAAATGGACCCGGCCAAGGTACATGCCATTTATGATTGGGTTCAGCCCACTTCTTTGAAGGCTCTCCAGAAGTTTTTGGGTTTTGCTAATTCCTACCGTAAATTTATAGGTAATTTTTCTGGTATTGTCAAACCACTGACTGATCTGACCAAGAAGGGCGCTGATGTGCTGAATTGGTCTCCAGAGGCTGTCTCAGCATTTCAGGAGCTTAAGCGGAGATTCACTTCTGCTCCGGTTTTACGGCAACATGATGTCTCACTTCCATTTCAGGTGGAGGTAGATGCTTCTGAGATTGGTGCAGGAGCTGTTTTGTCCCAAAAAGATCCTGTGACTTCTAAGATGAATCCCTGTGCCTTCTTTTCTCGAACGTTCTCCCCATCTGAACGCAACTATGACGTGGGGAATCGGGAATTGTTGGCCATGAAATGGGCATTTGAAGAGTGGAGACATTGGTTGGAGGGAGCTAGACATCAAGTTGTGGTCCTCATCAACCACAAGAATTTGATTTATCTGGAGTCGGCCAAGACAGGCTAGGTGGGCCTTGTTTTTCAAGCGTTTTAATTTTGTGGTCTCTTTTCTTCCGTGCACTAAGAATGTTAAGGCAGACGCCCTTTCTAGGAGTTTCTTTGCTGATTCTCTTAATGTGACCGAGCCTACTACCATCCTAGGTGAGGGGGTAGTTCTTTCTGCCATTTCGCCCGATTTGAGACGCGCCCTGGAGGAATTTCAGGAGGATAAACCTGAGCGTTGTCCTATGGGAAAATTGTATGTTCCTGACCAGTGGAGGAAGAGAGTGATGTCTGAAGTTCATTGCTCCGCACTGGCTGGTCATCCAGGTATTTTTGGTATCAGAGATTTGGTGAGTCGGTCTTTTTGGTGGCCTGCCTTATCTCGTGATGTCAGGAATTTTGTGCAGTCCTGTGGGACTTGTTCTCGGTCTAAACCCTGTTCTCGTTCTAGTGGGTTGTTTATGCCCCTGCCGGTGCCCAAGAGGCCATGGGCCCATATCTCAATGGATTTTATTTCTGATCTCCCTGTCTCTCAGAGAATGACTGTTATCTGGGTGATTTGTGATAGATTTTCTAAGATGGTCCATCTTGTACCACTCCCAAAGTTGCCATCTTCCTCAGAGTTGGTGCCCTTGTTTTTACAACAGGTGGTTCGGTTGCATGGGATTCCTGAGAACATTGTGTCGGACAGAGGAGTCCAGTTTGTTTCCAGATTCTGGAAAGCCTTTTGTTCCAATCTGGGAATTCAGTTATCTTTCTCCTCTGCGTTTCATCCTCAGACCAATGGGCAGACTGAGAGAACAAACCAGACTTTGGAGTCCTATTTGAGATGTTTTATATTTGCTGATCAGGATGACTGGGTCTCATTTTTGCCCTTGGCCGAATTCGAGCTAAACAATAGAGCTAGTTCTGCTACTTTGATGTCGCCCTTTTTCTGTAACTTTGGGTTTCATCCTCGATTTTCTTCAGGGCAAGTGGAATCGTCGGCCTTCCCAGGTGTGGACACTGTGGTAGAGAGAATGCAGCAGATTTGGGACTAAGTGGTGGATAAGTTGTCACTCTTTCAGGAAAAGGCCCAGCGGTTTTCCAACCGGCATAGGACCATTGGTCCCCGGTTTAAAGTGGGTGATATGGTTTGGTTGTCGTCCAAGAATATTTCTATGAAGGTTGTGTCTCCAAAGTTCAAGCCAAGATTTATTGGACCTTATAAGATTTTGGAGATTCTTAATCCTGTTTCTTTTCGATTGGCTCTTCCAGTTACGTTTAAGATCCATAACGTATTTCACAAATCGCTGTTGAAGAGGTTTGTTGAGCCAGTAGTTCCTATGGCAGCACCTCCTGACCCTGTATTGGTTAAAGGCAATGTGGAATATGAGGTAGAGAAAATATTGGATTCTCATTTGGTTTGACGGAGACTCCAGTATTTGGTCAAATGGAAGGGTTATGGGCAGGAGGATAATTCTTGGGTCTCTGCCTCTGACATTCATGCCAATAGATTGGTTTGTGCTTTTCACCGGGCCCATCCTGATCAGCCTGGTGGCGTAGATGAGGGTTTGGTGACCCCTCCTCAAGGGGGGTTACTGTTGTGAACTCATTTTCTGGTCTGCCTCTGGTTTCTGGTGAGGGAACTGTTTGTGCTGACAGAGGAGTTGTGAGTTCTCTTTCCGGGCTCCCTCTGGTGGTGGCAGGAGGTAATGAAGCTGATCTAATTAACAGAGACCTGCCACCTGATAATGAGGACGACAATTGGACATCTGGAGTCTCAGACTGGATTTAAGACAGCCGACTCCCTATTCCCATGCTGGTGATTTTGTCCTGCCTCCTGAGGTCTTGATTTCCAGCTCAGTTCCTGTCTTTACAAGCTAAGTTTTCTCTGCTAATGTTCACATTTGATTTGATTTTGTCTATTCAGTTTTTGTGTGGTCAGCCAGCCCCGGCTGGGGCTGTGCTGAATTTCCACTCTTATATTACTGTATGTGCCAGTTTGCTTTTTGTCCCTTATTAGATTGGCCTCTTTTTGCTCTGTTCTCAGAATATGCCAGAGTGCTGATATAGTGGGTGAAGTCTAGTGACTTCAGGGTTTTTTTGCTATCAGAAGTGTTGGACATTTTTTGCAGGGTTTTTTTGGCGTGATTGCAGACAGTATCTTTCCTTTCCTGTCCTTTCTAGTGAGTGTGGGCCCCATCGTTTGCTCAGCCTATTTTCCTATCTGTGTTTGTGCTTTCATCTTGTTTCACCATCAATACATGTGTGGGGGCTGTCTATTCTTTTGGGGTCTGCTCTGGGGCAGTTTAGATTTCCTCTTTTCTTGCTTTAGGCTTATTTAGTCCTCCGGCTGCGACAAGGCTTCTAGAATCATCGTAGGTACGCTCCACGGCTGCTGTTAGTTGTGTGGTTAGGATCAGGGGTCTACAATCCACGTAGTTACCAACCTCTCTGGTTTTCTGTGACTTAGCTTGGTTTTGTTTTCCTCCTCGGTGACCCAATCATAACAGATGATGCCCGCTGACACACTGCGGCGTTCCACTTCAACTTCTGCTGCTGGTGATTTTTCTGCTCCCGTTGTCTCCCACGTGTCCCTTCTTAAACCTGGCGATCTTGCCGCCCCTGATACCTTCCACGAGTCCCGGTTTTCCATGTCACCTGCCAGGACATCAGAATTGCCTTCGGACGAGTCTGAGGCCTATGCCTCTGGTGGATTGGAAGGCTCAGAGGGGAGGGGGCCCTAGGAGGGGGGTAATGCTAGGCATCAGGGTTCTGCATCTGCTCTGCAGGAATCCAGAGCCTCACATTCTGCGGTCTCCTGCTGTCTATCTACTGCAGAGCAGATTACTTTGCAGCAGATCGCTCCAAAGACTAAGTCCCTCTCTTCTCCTACTGGGCATGCTAACGACGTTCTCCCATTGGAGTTCGGGAGTCATGTGCCCAGGTCCTGCTCCAGATCTCACTGTTCTATCTCGGAGATCTGGAGGCTTCTGGAAGGTCCTGGCTATAAAAAGCGCGCATGACCGTTCGGCCATGCACTAGTATAGTCTCTAGTTGCTACTGTTTCAATGATGATGGATGTATGAACCTGCGAATGACTCATTAAGATCCCCTCCCTCTGATATTACGAATGTGTACAGGGACTTAGATTAGAGTCAGCGGCAGCGCGTGGCAAGCCTCAAGCCACTACAGCATCATCCACAGTGCTAGAGTCCGACATTGCACCTGCTTTCTTGCTTTGTCGACCAGCGGCAGTGTCCTACGCCACGCTGCAGTTGCAGCCCTCTTTGGCGTCCACAGTAGCGACGCCGCACGCACGGTAGGTCTACACGGACGTAACTCCTCTGTCTTGGGTCCTGCTCCAAGAAGGGAGCAAATCCAAAATGGTGGTCGGAGGAGGTCTCCAAGGCCTTCCTCAGTCAGTCAGTGCTGGGGGACTGGATGAGTGAGGAGCTTTTCCCCAGACTGGAGTGCATTCTGAGTCAGAGAGGAAGAGAAAAGTATAGGGAAGCTTGGGAAGAGCAGCTGTGACCGCGCTCATGCCAGAGCTCAGCGCGAGAACAGTACACCGAAGTCCGTGGCTGCAGAGCACTATGTTCTTAGTAGCTAAATCCGGAGGACAGAAGATTGCAGGTCTACTGGCCCCATCACACTCCTGAAGGCACAGCAGCAGGTTAGAGCCTGGAGACACCACAAGGAGCGACACCTGTGAAAGGCTCAAGCTGCCTGCCATGCGGGTAATGTTTTCTGACAGACAGTGAGAGGAACAGAGGACTGAGCAGCGCTTTAGGCAGCAAGGACCTCAAATAGAGCAGTGCAGTAAGGAGGCCTCCAACCCACCTGGCTGAGTGGATCCTGAGTTGCTTCGGGCTGCCCAGACCTCCATTGCACCTATATACAGTACATCCAGTAAAGGTAAAGGAACCTACAACCCCGCTGTGTCCTCAGATTTGTTTGCTATACTATCTGCCCTGCACTACAACCACTATCATCATCATATCACTTACACATACAGTTGCCCTGGGGCCCAGCTCTACCTGTGGAGAGCTGTAACAACCCTGCTGCATCACCATCAGCCCCGGCGGACTCTGAAGCAGCGTCGGCTAACACCTTATTTGCCGATTACCACAGGTGGCGTCACGAGCTAATTTCCTTTTAAATCATCCCCTATGAACTTTATTCAACATTTTCATTGGACACCCAGGGCCACGGACCAGGTCACCGCTGTCATGACACTTCCCCTTTAAGAACTGCCCTGTAGTGAGTTCTCCACGGCCCTGGCAGGCGCTCCACAAACACTGAAGAGACCAATGTTTCACATGTGCTACTAAAGGTTAAAAGACTACTCTGCTTTTGAATGCCCCTTTAGAAATAACAAATAATACATTGCAGATATGTCATGTATTGTTTATGAGCACATCTATTTTCTATGACCCTCTGGTGCGAGGCACCTAGGCTTTTAAAGTTTCACATTCTACAGTATATGTACAGTGGGGCAAAAAAGTATTTAGTCAGTCAGCAATAGTGCAAGTTCCACCACTTAAAAAGATGAGAGGCGTCTGTAATTTACATCATAGGTAGACCTCAACTATGGGAGACAAACTGAGAAAAAAAAATCCAGAAAATCACATTGTCTGTTTTTTTTTCATTTTCTTTGCATATTATGGTGGAAAATAAGTATTTGGTCAGAAACAAGCAATCAAGATTTCTGGCTCTCACAGACCTGTAACTTCTTCTTTAAGAGTCTCCTCTTTCCTTCACTCATTACCTGTAGTAATGGCACCTGTTTAAACTTGTTAACAGTATAAAAAGACAGCTGTGCACACCCTCAAACAGTCTGACTCCAAACTCCACTATGGTGAAGACCAAAGAGCTGTCAAAGGACACCAGAAACAAAATTGTAGCCCTGCACCAGGCTGGGAAGACTGAATCTGCAATAGCCAACCAGCTTGGAGTGAAGAAATCAACTGTGGGAGCAATAATTAGAAAATGGAAGACATACAAGACCACTGATAATCTCCCTCGATCTGGTGCTCCACGCAAAATCTCACCCTGTGGGGTCAGAATGATCACAAGAACGGTGAGCAAAAATCCCAGAACCACACGGGGGGACCTAGTGAATGAACTGCAGAGAGCTGGGACCAATGTAACAAGGCCTACCATAAGTAACACACTACGCCACCATGGACTCAGATCCTGCAGTGCCAGACGTGTCCCACTGCTTAAGCCTGTACATGTCCGGGCCCGTCTGAAGTTTGCTAGAGAGCATTTGGATGATCCAGAGGAGTTTTAGGAGAATGTCCTATGGTCTGATGAAACCAAACTGGAACTGTTTGGTAGAAACACAACTTGTCGTGTTTGGAGGAAAAAGAATACTGAGTTGCATCCATCAAACACCATACCTACTGTAAAGCATGGTGGTGGAAACATCATGCTTTGGGGCTGTTTCTCTGCAAAGGGGCCAGGACGACTGATCCGGGTACATGAAAGAATGAATGGGGCCATGTATCGTGAGATTTTGAGTGCAAACCTCCTTCCATCAGCAAGGGCATTGAAGATGAAACGTGGCTGGGTCTTTCAACATGACAATGATCCAAAGCACACCGCCAGGGCAACGAAGGAGTGGCTTCGTAAGAAGCAATTCAAGGTCCTGGAGTGGCCTAGCCAGTCTCCAGATCTCAACCCTATAGAAAACCTTTGGAGGGAGTTGAAAGTCCGTGTTGCCAAGCGAAAAGCCAAAAACATCACTGCTCTAGAGGAGATCTGCATGGAGGAATGGGCCAACATACCAACAACAGTGTGTGGCAACCTTGTGAAGACTTACAGAAAACGTTTGACCTCTGTCATTGCCAACAAAGGATATATCACAAAGTATTGAGATGAAATTTTGTTTCTGACCAAATACTTATTTTCCACCATAATATGCAAATAAAATGAAAAAAAAACAGACAATGTGATTTTCTGGATTTTTTTTTCTCAGTTTGTCTCCCATAGTTGAGGTCTACCTATGATGTAAATTACAGACGCCTCTCATCTTTTTAAGTGGTGGAACTTGCACTATTGCTGACTGACTAAATACTTTTTTGCCCCACTGTATATTTTGTATACAATAAACTTTACTGTTTTAAGTATTTCTATTGTTTACTTTGCCTTTGAAAATCCATTTGCACATTGAATTAGGCATTTATAAATAATAGATTTTGAAGTGCAATCTAATTTAAGGTACTATACCATTATTTAAAGGGACATGGCGTTTCTATTTTGATGTAGTTTACAGTGAAAGCAGATAATGTTTTCATATCAGAATTATGGGCTGCAGACACATACACTTATAATCATATTGTCTTTCAGTAACTTTTTCATAAGCTCTCCAGAAAAAAATAAAAAGTCAACTTGGCAACCTTACATAGCACCCAAATGTGTATGACAATAAGTATCGTCTTGTACATTAGACCTACAAACCAGTAAGGAATTTTATAAGGAGCTATTCTAACAGAGTTTCTTTTTCCCTCTCATTAAAATAACAGTTGGAGAGCAAAGAGCCCTTATAGTGTTCCTACACTGTCTGGGTCCATCTTTGATGAATAAAAATCTGAATTGCTAATGTTTACTTACCAATAGGTCAGAGATAATAGAAGTGCCAGACAAAAGAAAGAAAAGCTGAAGCTTATTGTACCATATTCTACTCCAGATCAATAGAAAATCAGAATATTAGTAGCAGAACAATAACCCCACTACTCAATTAGCAAAATAATGTTTACCAATGATAATTCAGATTTTATACATCAATACCCACAGCAAAAAATTCATCTTTTGGAAGGCATTTTTTTTTCCTTTTTTTCAGCTTAGGTGCGGCTTTAACCCCTTAGTGACTGAGCCAATTTTGACCTTAAAGGGAAGGTGCCGCAATTTTATATAATTTGCAAAAAAATAGTAAGTTACAAAACATGTTTTTTCAGCAAATGTTGTACTAACCAGGATTTCTGATTTGTTTGTAATAATGTTTTAATGTAGCCACTGGGCGCTGACATCTTGATTTGCAGATCTGTGGAGGACTCATACAGTCTGCAAACATGGCCGCCCCTGGACATAGGAAACTGCGGTCGGCTTCCGACCGCACATTGCAGCCTCAGTAGCAGAGAACTGGGCATGCCCCTGTGGGCTGCACCATTCACTGCTGTAGTGTGGCTGGGCGCCATTTTACTGTAGCCCAGTGCTATCTGCTGAGCTCCACTTTCCCTCTATCACAGGACCACTTGTTGTGGCATAACAGGTCCTGTGTTGTGAGGAGAGGCTGAAGAAAAGGAGAAGGTGGTCAGCAGAGGAGAGAAGTGCTCACTGGAGCCGGAGGATGGAGAGTGGTGAGTGCGGGTGACTTTCCTCTATGCTCCTCTTTCCTGCTCCAGGCTCAGCCCTGTGCTTCCTGCTCTACTGTGTTCTTCTGCTCTGTCTCCGCCTCCTCACTCACAGCCCCAGTGATCTCCAGTAATCTGACACCTTTGCTTTTATGGCCGTCTGAGGAGGACAGTGACAGTCTCCTGCTGAGACTTCCTGCTGTGACGACGAGCGACGCTGGAGGCGGGCGGGAGGACGTCTTCATCGCTGTGTGTGAATGGTGAGTATCGTGCGCTGCGTCGCTGCTGCATCGCTGTGAGATCTTTCTGTATGAAAGCTCACTAGCGATCATTTAGCGATGCACCAGCGATCCTGACCGGGTCAGATCGCTGGTCGGATCTCTGGTGCATCGCTAAATGTAAAAGGGCCTTTATACAGCCCATAGTCTAGTGTATAATTGGGGGGGGCTGGAAGTTTCACCAGTGTGGGCATATCTGTAATACTGACTTGTGTGATACTGCCTGCTGAGCCGTGTATCTAATCACTCCTGTGTGATACTGCCTGCTGAGCCGTGTATCTAATCCTATCCTGTGTGATACTGACTGCTGAGCCGTGTATCTAATCCTATCCTGTGTGATACTGACTGCTGAGCCGTGTATCTAATCCTCTCCTGTGTGATACTGACTGCTGAGCCGTGCATCTAATCCTCTTCTGTGTGATACTGCCTGCTGAGCCATGCATCTAATCCTCTTCTGTGTGATACTGCCTGCTGAGCCATGCATCTAATCCTCTTCTGTGTGATACTGCCTGCTGAGCCATGCATCTAATCCTCTTCTGTGTGATACTGCCTGCTGAGCCGTGTATCTAATCCTATCCTGTGTGATACTGACTGCTGAGCCGTGCATCTAATCCTCTTCTGTGTGATACTGCCTGCTGAGCCGTGTATCTAATCCTCTCCTGTGTGATACTGACTGCTGAGCCGTGTATCTAATCCTCTCCTGTGTGATACTTTCTGCTGAGCCGTGTATCTAATCCTCTCCTGTGTGATACTGCCTGCTGAGCCGTGTATCTAATCCTCTCCTGTGTGATACTGCCTGCTGAGCCATGTATCTAATCCTATTCTGTGTGATACTGACTGCTGAGCCGTGTATCTAATCCTCTCCTGAGTGATACTGCCTGCTGAGCCATGTATCTAATCCTATTCTGTGTGATACTGACTGCTGAGCCGTGTATCTAATCCTCTCCTGTGTGATACTGACTGCTGAGCTGTGTATCTAATCCTATCCTGTGTGATACTGACTGCTGAGCCGTGCATCTAATCCTATTCTGTGTGATACTGACTGCTGAGCCGTGTATCTAATCCTCTCCTGTGTGATACTGACTGCTGAGCCGTGTATCTAATCCTATCCCGTGTGATACTGCTCTCCTGAAATACTCTGTGCTGCTGTCACCCTACTCCCAGAATCCTTGCTGCCTGCCATCCTCGGTGACCGAAGACCCCATTCCTCGCCTCAGATCCTGTCCTGGCGATGTGTGAAAGCGAGGGGACAGGGGCCTGATGTGTGGTGGAAGGAGCAGGGCGACAGCAGCACAGAGTATTTCAGGAGAGCAGTGTGCTGGTCTATGGGGGGGCACAGAGGGAGATATATGGTGGAGGAGCAGGGTGACAGCAGCACAGAGTATTTCAGGAGAGCAGTGTGCTGGTCTATGGGGGGCGCCCTGTTCGGTGCCAGGGATCAGCGTCGGACTGGAACACCTTGGGCCCACCAGAGAAAATCATTCTTGGGGCCCACTATGTAGCTGCATAGAGTTAAATACCAGACCACCAATTGTGCGGTAAAACACGCTAATATCCGGGTATAATATAAGGTTGTACATGTCTTAATTATTTAGCAGGAGTTGGGGTAGCCCCCTCATAGAATATAAAGCAGCCCCCTCATAGAATATAATGTAGACCCCTCATAGAATATAATGCAGCCATCTCATAGAATATAATACTGCCCCCCTCATAGGGTATAATGCACCCCCTCATAGGGTATAATGCACCCCCTCATAGGGTATAATGCACCCCCTCATAGGGTATAATACTGCCCCCCTCATAGGGTATAATACTGCCCCCCTCATAGGGAATAATGCACCCCCTCATAGGGTATAATACTGCCCCCCTCATAGGGTATAATACTGCCCCCCTCATAGGGAATAATGCACCCCCTCATAGGGTATAATACTGCCCCCCTCACAGGGTATAATACTGCCCCCCTCATAGGGAATAATGCACCCCGTCATAGGGTATAATGCTGCCTCCTCATAGGGTATAATGCTGCCTCCTCATAGGGTATAATGCTGCCTCCTCATAGGGTATAATGCTGCCCCCTCATAGGGTATAATACTGCCCCCCTCATAGGGAATAATGCACCCCCTCATAGGGTATAATGCTATATAGATATATAGATATAGAGTTAGATAGATATAGATAGAAAGATAGATGTAGAAATAGATAGATATAGAGATAGATAGTAGATAATGGATAGAAAGTAGATAATGGATAGATATAGAAAGATTCATAGAGATAGATAGAGATAGATATAAAGATAAATATAGATAGATAGATAGATAGATATAGAGATAGATAGAAAATAGATAATGGATAGATAGATATAGAGATAGATAGCTATAGATAGAAAGATATAGAGATAGATAGATATATAGATAGAGATAGATAATAGAGATAGATAATAGATAGAGATATACAGATATAATAATAATAATAATATAGACATATATAGATAGATATAGAGATAAATATATATAGATAGATGGCTTTAAATAAAAATAGATATAGAGATATATATAGCGATAGATAGATATAGAGATAATAGATATAGAGATAGATAGATATAGAGACAGATAGATATAGAAAGATAGATATATAGAGATATATAGAGATAATAGCTAGATATAGAGATATGTATAGAGATAGATAGATATAGAGTTAGAAAGATAGATAGATATAGAGAGAGATATAGAGATAGATAGAGATAGCTAGATAGATAGATGGATAGATAGATATAGATAATAGAGATAATAGATAGATATAATAGATAGATATAGAGATAGATATAGAGATAGATGGATAGATCAATAGATAGATAGATAAAGAGAGAGAGATAGAGATAGATAGATAATGAGATATAGAGATAGATATAGAGATATAGTGTTAGATAGAAAGATAGATATAGAGATAGATAGATATAGAGATAGATATGGATATAGAGATAACAGATAGATATAGAGATAGATAGATAGATAGATAGATAGATAGATAGATATAGAGATAGATAGATAGATAGATATAGAGATAATATATAGATAGATATAGAGATAATATATAGATAGCTATAGAGAGAGAGATATAGAGATAGATATAGAGATAGATAGGTAGATAGATATAGAGATAATAGATAGATATAGAGATAGATAGATATAGATATAAAGATAGATAGAGATAGAGAGAGCGGTAGATAGAGAGATAGATATAGAGAGAGATAGATACAGAGATCGATAAATAGATAGAGAGATAGATATATATATAGATAATAGATAGAGATAGATAGATAAAGATAGATAATAAATATAGAGATAACAGATAGATATAGAGATAGAGTAAGATAGAAAGATATAGAGAGAGGGAGATATAGATAATAGAGATAGCTAGATATAGACATAATAGATAGATATAGATATAGATAGATATAGAGATAGATAGAAAGATAGATATAGAGATAGAGCGATAGAGATAGATAATAGATAGAGATAATTAGATAGAGAAAGATAGATATAGAGATAGAAAGATAGATATACAGAGAGATAGATATAGAGATAGAGATAAATAGATAGATATAGAGAGAGATATAGAGAGAAATAGATATAGATATAGAGATAATAGATATATATAGAGATAGATAGATATAGATATAGAGAGAGATAGATACAGAGAAAAGATATAGAGATAAATAGATAGAGAAAGATAGATAGATATATAGATATAGAGATAGAAAGATAGATATAGAGATAGAGCGATAGATAGATATACAGAGAGATAGATATAGAGATAGATAGAGATATATAGATAGATAGCTATAGAGAGAGATATAGAGATAGATATAGAGAGAAATAGATATAGAGATAGATAGAGATAGATATATAGATATAGATATAAAGATAGATATAGAGATAGAGCGATAGATAGCGAGAGATATAGATATAGAGATAGATAGATACAGAGAAAAGATATAGAGATAGATAACGGATAGATAAATAGATAGATAGGTATAGAGATAGATAGATATAGATATTAGATAGAGATATATATAGATAAAGCTAGATAGATATAGATGGTAGCTAGATAGATAATAAATATAGAGATAATAGATATAGAGATAGATAGAGTAAGATAGATATAGAGATAGATAGATAGACATAATAGATAGATATAGAGATAGATAGATAGATAGATGTAGAGTTAGAAAGATAGAGCGATAGATATAGATATAGAAGTAGATAGATATAGATAATAGATAGAGATAGATATAGATAGATATAGATAATAGATAGAGATAGAAAGATAGATAGATATAAGAGAGATAGAGAGAGAGAGAGATATATAGAGATAGATAGATAGAGAGAGAGACAGATAGAGAGAGCGAGAGAGATATAAAAAACAAAACAAAACACAATACACAAAACACAATACTCACCTCTCCTCCTCGCTCCCACGCTGATCCCGGCTTCAGTGTCAGGAGCTGCCCCCTCTGCCAGACACACAGCGGGTGCGCGATGTAGTGACGTCATCGCGCACTGGCTGTGAGCCAGGAGCAGAGAGGACTGAGGGCGGCGCCGGCCCTGATGCAGAGCGGCTTACTGGGCTGGGGGCGGGGCCTCTGGGGGTGGAGACCTGAAATGATATTCACTGCTTCGCAGTGAATATTCATTTCTCTTTAGCAGCGGGGACAGGGGCTCCTGCCTCCTGACACCCGCTGCTGCTCCGCTGGCAGGGGCCCCCATAGCAGCTGCATGGTGTGCGACACACCACTGGCTGGGGGCCCCTGGAGCAGCGGGGGCCCTAGGCAACTGCTGGCCCTGTATGCCAGCAGGTGCCAGGGCCCACCAGATGCCAGGGCCCACCGGAGAATCCACCGGTTCTCCGGTGGGCCAGTCCGACGCTGCCAGGGATTGTACATAGAGCGCTGTGTTTTATACACATGGATGGACCGTCTGCTTGTCTGCTCCACAGAAATCCAGGAAACTTGTCTGCTGGTTGATGGCCTGTTCTGATCCAGACTTTACATGCTAAGACAATCAGTAACTTTGCAAGCCCCATCAAAATGGCTGCTCACTGTGTCTATAGATGTCATAGGTTTTTGTGCCAGATTTCAGTAGCTGCTCCCCCTAGTGTTAACAAGTGGAAATGTCAAACTTTTTAAAATTATTTTTCATATTTTTCAAAATTAAAAACAAACGATAATATTTAAGAAAATGTAAACATTAATTCTTTACATTTTTTCAATTGCTGAAAAAAAATTTTTTGGATGGCACCTTCCCTTTAAATATCTGCACATACTGGAGAAAAAAAAACCTTCTGCAGGTAGGCGCCAGCCGTGGCAACTATGCTGCAGCATAATTGCATGTGTAATGTCCCAATAATAATAATCTTTATTTATATAGCGCCAACATATTCCGCAGCGCTTTATAGTTTAACAGTTTCAAAACACAAGTCGTAAGTAACAACGTTAACAATACAATAATTAAAGCAAAATAAGACGACCCTGCTCGTCAGCTTACAATCTACAATGAGGTGGAGAGATGCAGAGTACAGGTGTGTATTTACAATGATATATTTACAATGATGACAGCCATCTTGAGGGAGTTAGGGATAGATGGAGATAGTGAATGGGCTACACACGCACACTTACACATAAAATGACTTTGATTAGTGAACGTGATAGGCCACTCTGAACAGATGCATTTTGAAGGAGCGCCTAAAACTGTGCAAATTGTGGATAGTCCTAATTTCTTGGGGTAGAGCATTCTAGAGGATTGGCGCAGCGCAGGAGAAGTCTTGGAGTCGGGAGCTGGAGGTGCGGATTAGTGAAGAGGTTATTCAAAAGTCGTTTGCGGAGTGCAGCGGTCAGTTAGGCAGATAGACAGAAATGAGGGAAGAAATGTAGATGGGGTGCCGCACTGTGGAGAGCTTTGTGGGTGAGAACAAGTACTTTGAATTGGATCCTATAATGAATGGGCAGCTAGTGTAACAATTGGCGAAGAGCGGACGTGTCCGACTACCGATTAGCCAGATGGATGACCCTGGCTGCTGCATTAAGTATGGACAGTAGAGGGGAAAGTTGAGTAACGGGAAGGCCACTTAATAGAGCGCTGCAGTAGTCCAGACGGGAGTTGATCAATGCGACAGTGAGGGTTTTTGTTTTTTCCATGGTGAGAATATAGCAGATTCTGGAGATGGTCTTTAGGTGTAAGCAGCAAGAGCGGGCAAGAGATTGTATATGGGATGTGAAGTAGAGAATGGTGTCAAACATGACACCCAGACAGCGCGCCTGCTGCTGGGGTGTTATTATGATGCCACCCACGGAGAGGGAAATGTCAGATTTAGGGAGGTTAGTAGACAGCGGGAGCAGAAGTTCAGTTTTTGAGAGATTAAGTTTCAGATAGAGAGCAGACAAGATGTTGGAGACTGCGGACAGACAACACTGGCGTTCTGTAGAACCAAGGGGTAAGGTCGGGGAATGACGTGTATACTGTAGTTGTGTGTCATCAGCATAAAGATGGTACTGAAAGCCAAATCTGCTGAAGGTCTGTCTAATTGGAGCTGTGTAGAGAAAGAAGAGAAGGGGGCCAAGGACTGAGCCCTGAGGTACCCCGACAGAAAGAGGAAGAGGAGATGATGTGGAGCCAGCGAACAAAACACTGAAGGAGCGGTCAGAAAGATAGGAATAGAACCAGGAGAGAGTGGTGTCCTAAATGCCTAGTGACTGGAGCCTAGAGAGTAGGAGACAGTGGTCAACAGCGTCGAAAGCTGCAGAAAGGTCGAGAAGAATGAGCAGAGAGTGTTCACCGTTACATTTTGCTGTCAGAAGGTCATTGGTAACTTTGATGAGGGCAGTTCCAGTCGAATGTGGGGGGCGGAAGCCGGACTGTGAAGGGTCTAGGAGGGAGTGAGCGGAGAGGTCACGGGTAAGGCGGGAGTAGACTAGGCGTTCCAAAATTTAGAGATGTAGGGGAGATTGAAGACTGGTCTGTAGTTGTTTGTGCAGGATGGGTCGAGAGTGGATTTCTTTAGTAATAGAGTAACGATAGAGTGTTTGAAGGAGGATAGGAAAATGCCTGAGGAGAGGGAGAGATTAAAGATTGTAGTTAGGTGAGTTGTGACGACTGGAGAGAGACTGGAGATGTGAGGGAATGGGGTCGGAAGTGCATGTAGTTGGACGAGAAGAAAAGAGGAGTCTGGAGACTTCTTCTTCTGTGATGGGATCAAATGTGGAAAGTGAGCCAGGGGAAATGCAGATAGGGATGGGAGTCACAGCACTTGGTGGTTGGGAGCGGATTTCCTGACGGATATTATCTATTTTCTCTATAAAGTGGGAGACCAGGTCATCCGCACAAATAGCTTGTTCTTTTGGCCTGAGAAGGGAGTGAAAGGTGTCAAAAAGTTTCTTGGGGTTGTTAGCTAGTGAGGAGATCATGGTGGTGAAGTAGGTCTGTTTGGTGAGGTGAAGGGCAGAGTTACAGGTTCTTAACATAAATTTGAAGTGGATGAAGTCTTCTCGTGTGCTGGTTTTTCTCCATCGGCGTTCAGCACTCCCAGAGCATCGCTGGAGAAATCGAGTTTGCGATGTGAGTCAGGGCTGTTTTACTCTGTGTTTAGAGGTTCTGAGGGTGAGGGGTGCTACCTGGTCAAGGGTGCTTCTAAGAGTGTCATTGTAGTGATGAACAGCCAGATCAGGACAGAAAAAAGAGGAGATTGGCGACAGGGAAGATTGTAGGGGTCTGAAATTGTCTGAGGGTTAATGGCTTGTAGATTCCTGAATGTGTGATAAATAGGAGTGTGTTGGGGTGGGTGAGGATTTGTGAGTGTGAAGGAGAGAATGTTGTGGTCAGAGAGGGGAAGCGGTAAGTTATTTAGGTAGGATATTGAGCAGAGCCGGACAAAGACTAGGTCAAGGGTGTTACCGTCTTTGTGGGTCTCAGAGGTTGAGAGCTGTGAGAGGCCAAGAAAAGTGGTTAGTATTAGAAGCTTGGATGCAGATGTGGAAGTGGCGCTGTTAATGGGGATGTTGAAGTCTCCCAGGATAAGGGTTGGTAGTTCTGAGGACATGAAGTGTGGCAGCCAGGTTGAGAAGTGGTCAAGGAAGTGGGTGGGTGAGCCTGGGGGCCGGTATATGACCGCTACTCTGAGGGGGAGGGGACGGAAGAGCCTGATGGTGTGGACCTCAAAAGAAGGGAATGAGAGTGATTGAACTGGGTATATCACCTGGAAAGTGCATTGTGGGGACAAGAGTATGCCGAATCCACCACCAGGTCTGTTTGTGGGTCTCGGGGTATGGGTGAATTGTAAGCCACCACGGGAAATGGCAGCAGGGGAGACAGTGTCAGAAACCAATAATAAATGTGCTTGATGTTATTCAGATTAAAAAAAAACAATTTTAAAATGGTGCCTGCCACGCCTGTGCAATAGCAGCTATCGATGTATATAGGTGATCCGAAAGCTGCTACTGCACATGTGCCGGCGGCCCCCATCTTGCTGGAGAAGAAAAAAATCCTGATCCAAGATGGCATCGCCGGTGCCTGCGCAACAGCAGCTAATGGATCTCCATACAAACCGATAGCTGCTAATGTGCATGTTCCATTTTAAAGTTGATTTTTTTTGTATCTGAATAACCTCACGGCCGGCACCTGCGTGCAGAAGACTTTTTTTTTCTTCAGTACTTGCAGATATTCATTATGCAAACTAGTGGGCAGGTCAGAGAGGGGTCAGTGACCTGTCAGCAGTCTGCATTACGAATACACACATGGTCAAAATTGTTGCTACCACTCATTTAATGACAGAAAAATCCACAATGGTCACAGAAATAACTTGAATCTGACAAAAATAATAAATAAAAAATCTATGAAAATTAACAAATGAAAGTCAGACATTGCATTTCAACCATGCTTGCACATAATGTTTTAAAAAATAAAACTCATGAAATAGGCCTGGACAGAAATGATGGTAGCCATAACTTAATATTTTGTTTCACAACCTTTTGAGGCAATCACTGCAATCAAATGATTCCTGTAACTGTCGATGAGATGTCTGCACCTCTCAACATCTATTTTGGCCCACTCCTCAAGAACAAACTGCTCCAGTTGTCTCATGTTTGAAGGTTGCCTTTTCCAGATGGCATGTTTCAGCTCTTTCCAAAGATGGTCAATAGTATTTAGGTCTGGCCTCATAAAAGGCCACTTCAGAATAGTCCAATGGTTTCCTCTTTGCCATTCTTGGGTGTTTTTAGCTGTGTGTTTTGGGTCATAATCCTGTTGCAAGACCCAAGACCTGTGACTGAGACCAAGCTTTCTGACACTGGAAAGTACATTTCTCTCTAGAATCCCTTGATAGTCTTGAGATTTCATTGTACCCTGCACAGATTCTAGACACCCTGTGCCAGACACAGCAATGCAGCCCAAGAACATAACAGAGCCTCCTCTGTTATGAATGGGCACCGAGGAGGATAGCAGGCCCAAGCTAAGCCACAGAAACAAGAGAGGTTGGCAACTAAACAGATGCAGACCCCTGATCCTATCCACACAACTAACAGTAGTCGTGGAGCATGCCTACGATGATCCTAGATGCCTCGGCACAGCCGGAGAGCTAACTAAGCCTAAAGCAAGAAAGGGGAAATCTAAACTGCCCCGGAGCAGACCCCAAAGGAATAGATAGCCCCCGAACATAAATTGTCGGTGAGACAAGATGAAAACACAAACGCAGGCAGGAAAATAGACTGAGCAAACAATGGGGCCCACACTAACTAGACAGGACAGAAAAGGAAAGACACTGTCTGCAATCACGCAAAAAACCCTGCAAAAAGTCCAACACGTCTGATGCACAAAAAACACTGAAGTCGCACGACTTCGCCCCCACTATATCAGCACTCTGGTATATTCTGAAAGCAAAGGAAAAAGAGACCAATATAACAGGGGACAAAACAAACTGGCACATGCAGTAACATATGGGCGGTGATTCAGCACAGCCCCAGCCGGAGCTGGCTGACCCACACAAAACAGAGATAAACAAAACCAGATCAAATGCAAACAGAATAACAAATGATCCACTTAGCTGAACTCCACAGGGAAAGAGCAGGAGACATCAGACCTCAGAGGGCACGGGAAGAAAATCACCAGCAGGGATAGAGGGAGTCAGCTGTCTTAAATCCCAATCAGAAACCCCAGATCTCCAATTGTCTTCCTCATTATCAGATGGCAAGCCTCTGTCAATCAGATCAGCTCCACTACCTCCAGTAACCACCAGAGGGAGTCCAGAAAGAGAACTCGCAACCCCTTTGTCAATCTGACCAGCTCCACTACCTTCAGTAATCACCAGAGGGAAGCCAGAGAGAGAATTCACAACAGTATCCCCCCTTGAGGAGGGGGTCACCAAACCCTCATCCACGCCACCAGGCTGGTCAGGAGGGGCCCAGTGAAAAGCACGAACCAATCTTTCGGCATGAATGTCAGAAGCAGAGACCCAAGAATTATCCTCCTGACCATACCCCTTCCGATGACCAAGTACTGGAGTCTCCGTCTAGCCAAACGAGAATCCAATATTTTCTCTACCTCATACTCCAAATTACCTTTAACCAATACAGGGTCAGAAGGCGCCACCATGGGAACTACTGGCTCTACAAACCTCTTCAACAAGGATTTATGGAACACGTTATGAATCTTAAACATAACTGGAAGAGCCAAATGGAAAGAAACGGGATTAAGGATTTCCAAAATCTTATAAGGTCCAATGAATCTTGGCTTGAATTTTGGAGACGCAACTTTCATAGGAATATTCTTTGAAGGCAACCAAACCATATCACCCACTTTAAACCGGGGACCAATGGTCCGATGCCGATTGGAAAACCGTTGGGCTTTTTCCTGAGAGTGGGACAACTTATCCACCACTTTGTCCCAAATCTGCTGCATTCTCTCTACCACAGAATCCACACTCGGGCAGGCCGAAGATTCCACCTGTCCTGAAGAAAATCGAGGAGGAAACCCAAAGTTACAGAAAAAGGGCGGCATCAAAGTGGCAGAACTAGCCCTATTGTTTAGCGCAAATTCTTCCAAGGGCAAAAATGAGACCCAGTCATCCTGATCAGCAGATATGAAACATCTCAAATAGCATTCCAAAGTCTGGTTTGTTTTCCCAGTCGGCCCATTGGTCTGAGGATGAAATGCAGAGGAGAAAGATAACTGAATTCCCAGTTTGGAACAAAAAGCTCTCCAAAATCTGGAAACAGACTGGACTCCTCTGTCCGACACAATGTTCTCAGGAATCCCGTGCAACCAAACCACCTGTTTTAAAAACAAGGGCACCAACTCAGAAGAAGATGGCAACTTTGGGAGTGGTACAAGATGGACCATCTTAGAAAATCTATCACAGATCACCCAGATAACAGTCATTCTCAGAGAGACAGGAAGATCAGAAATAAAATCCATTGAGATATGAGTCCATGGCCCCCTGGGCACCGGCAGGGGCATCAAGAACCCACTAGAGCGAGTACAGGGCTTGGACCGAGAACAAGTCCCACAGGACTGCACAAAATTCCTGACGTGACAAGATAAGGCAGGCCACCAAACAGACCGACTCACCAAATCTCTAGTACCAAAAATACCTGGATGACCAGCCAACGCGGAGCAATGAATTTCAGACATTACTCTTTTTCTCCACTGGTCAGGGACATACAATTTTCCCATAGGGCAACATTCAGGTTTGTCCTCCTGAAATTCCTCCAGGGCAAATCTCAAATCGGGTGAGAGGGCGGAAAGAACTACACCCTCATTTAGAATGGTAGTAGGCTCGGTCACATCAAGAGAATCCGCATAGAAACTCCTAGAAAGGGTGTCCGCCTTAACATTCTTAGTGCCCGGAAGAAAAGAGACCACAAAATTAAAACGAGTAAAAAACAAGGCCCACCTAACCTGTCTAGGATTCAAGCGTTTAGCTGATTCAAGATAAATCAAATTCTTGTGGTCGTGAGGATCACAACTTGATGTCTAGCTCCCTCCAACCAATGTCTCCATTCTTCAAATGCCCATTTCATGGCCAACAATTCCCAATTCCCCACATCATAGTTATGTTCAGATGGGGAGAATTATCGAGAAAAGAAGGCACAGGGATTCATCTTAGAAGTCACCGGATCTCTTTGGGACAAAACGGCTCCTGCACCAATCTCAGAAGCATCTACCTCCACCTGAAATGGGAGTGAGGCATCAGGTTGCCGTAGAACCGGAGCAGAAGTGAATCTCCGCTTAAGCTCCTGAAATGCCAGAACTGCCTCTGGGGACCAATTCACCACATCAGCGCCATTTTTGGTCAAATCAGTCAGTGGTTTAACAATACCAGAAAAATTACTTATAAATTTACGGTAGAAATTAGCAAAACCCAAAAACTTCTGGAGAGCCTTCAAAGAAGTGGGCTGAACCAAATCATAAATGGCCTGTATCTCAGCCGGGTCCATTTCTAAAGCAGACGGGGACAAAATGAATCCCAAAAATGAAATCCTCTTTACACCAAAGAGGCACTTCTATCCCTTAACATACAGAGAATTTTTCCTCAAAATCCGGAACACAGTCCGGACATGTTCCACATGAGAATCCCAATCACTGGAAAAGATCAAAATATCATCCAGATAAATGATCAAAAACTTATCCACATAGTCCTGGAAAATATCGTTCATAAAAGACTGGAAGACAGAAAGGGCATTAGTGAGCCCAAAAGGCATCACCAGGTACTCAAAATGTCCCTCCAGAGTATTAAACGCCGTCTTCCATTCATCCACATGCTTGATGCGAATAAGATTATACGCCCCCTGAGGTCAAGCTTGGTAAACCCACAGGCACTTTTAATTCTGGAAAATAAATCAGAAATCAGGGGTAACGGGTACTGATATTTAACAGTGATTTTGTTAAGAGAACGATAGTCAATACATGGCCTTAATGAACCATCGTTCTTGGCCACAAAATAAAAGCACCTAAAGGTGAAGAGGATGGTCTAATATGACCATTCTCCAACGACTCCTTGATATAAGATCGCATAGCATCATGTTCGGGTACCGATAAGTTGAAAAACCGACCCTTGGGAAATTTACACCCGGGCATTAACGCAATTGCACAATCATAACTCCTATGAGGAGGCAAAGACGCAGACTTACTCTCACTGAATACATCAGAAAAATCAGAAAAATAGTCAGGAATATCATGAGACTGGGGAGAAGTGGAGAAAACAGAAGTGTCACTATGAACACATTGACAACCCTAACTCACTACAGACACAGATTTCCAATCTAAAACAGGATTATGAGTTTGCAGCCAAAGGAAACCCAGAACAATAGTATCATGCAAATTGTGCAACACAAAAAATTTACAATTTTCTTGGTGGTTCGGGGTGACCCGCATTATCACCTTGGTCCAAAACTGGGGTTTATTCTCCACCAAAGGAGTAGCATCAATACCCCTCAAAGGGATAGGAGTCTGCAGGAGTATCATTGGAAAACCACAATGTTTAGCTAAGTCCAAATCCATCAGATTCAAAGCTGCTCCTGAATCAACAAAAGCCTTAGCGCAAAATGTAGACAAGGAGCAGATCAGGGTAATCGCCAAAAGGAACTTAGGCTGTACACTGCCTGCCGCAAATGTGTGAGCAAAACGCTTTTCTCATTTAGGGCAGACAGCAATAGCATGAGAGGCGTCCCTGCAGAAAAAACACAACTTATTACGCCTTCTAAACTCCTGACGTTGCGCCCTAGACAAAACCCTATCACATTGCATGGGTTCAGAAGTTCGTTCGAAAGGCGGCAATGCCTCTTGTGTAGTTTTACGTTCACGTAAATGCCGATCAATTTGAATGGCCAATGACATAGAGTTGTCAAGACCAGAGGGAACAGGAAATCCCACCATAACATCTTTTATGGTTTCTGCCAAACCCTTCCGAAAGAGAGATGCTAGGGTATCGTCATTCCATTTAGTAAAGACCGCCCACTTTCGGAATTTTTGACAATATAACTCTGCAGAATCTTGACCCTGGTTCAATGCCAATAAAGTTTTCTCAGCTTGATCAATAGCATTAGGTTTATCATACAACAACCCCAAGGCTTGAAAATCGCATTCACATTAGCCAGAATAAGATCTCCGGGTGTCAAAGAAAAGGCCCAATCCTAGGGATCGCCGTGTAGCAGGGAGATGACAATTTTAACCTGCTGCACAGGGCTCCCCGATGAATTAGGTTTCAAAGAAAAATATAGTTTACAATTATTCTTAAAATTCAAAAATTTAGACCGATCCCCCCCAAAAAAACATCAGGAGTAGGGATTTTTGGTTCAACAGCAGATGATTGAGCAAGATAGGCAGAAATTCCCCGCACTTCAGCAGCAAGCTGCTCAACACGATCAGACAATTGCTTAGTCTCCATTTAGACAAAAAATATCCTCCTACAGCCCCAGAAAAAAAAGAGGAAAAAATATATAAAAAAAAAATTCTGACACTTTTTTTTTTTTAAATTCTTTCCTTCTTTAGAGTACCCTAGAGTCTACAGTTAGGCTGCTGATTCTGTTATGAATGGGCACTGAGGAGGATAGCAGGCCCAAGCTAAGCCACAGAAAACCAGAGAGGTTGGTAACTAAGCGGATGCAGACCCCTGATCCTGTCCACACAAATAGCAGTAGCCGTGGAGCATGTCCACGATGATCCTAGATGCCTCGGCACAGCTGGAGAGCTAACTAAGCCTAAAGCAAGAAAGGGGAAATCTAAACTGCCCCGGAGCAGATCCCAAAGGAATAGATAGCCCCCGAACATATATTGTCGGTGAGACAAGATGAAAACACAAACACAGGCAGAAAAATAGACAGAGCAAACGATGGGGCCCACACTAACTAGACAGGACAGGAAAGGAAAGACACTGTCTGCAATCACGCAAAAAACCCTGCAAAAAGTCCAGCATGTCTGATGCACAAAAAACACTGAAGTCACACGACTTCGCCCCCACTATTTCAGCACTCTGGTATATTCTGAAAGCAAAGCAAAATGAGACCAATATAACAGGGGACAAAACAAACTGGCACATGCAGTAACATATGGGCGGTGATTCAGCACAGCCCCAGCCGGAGCTGGCTGACCCACACAAAACAGAGGTAAACAAATCCAGATAAAATGCAAGCAGAATAACAAATGATCCACTTAGCTGAACACTGCAGGGAAAGAGCAGGAGACATCAGACCTCAGAGGGCACAGGAAGAAAATCACCAGCAGGGATAGAGGGAGTCAGCTGTCTTAAATCCCAATCAGGAACCCCAGATCTCCAATTGTCTTCCTCATTATAAAGTGGCAAGCCTCTGTCAATCAGATCAGCTCCACTACCTCCAGTAACCACCAGAGGGAGACCAGAAAGAGAACTCACAACCCCTTTGTCAATCTGACCAGCTCCACTACCTTCAGTAATCACCAAAGGGAAGCCAGAGAGAGAATTCACAACACTCCTCCATGTTTCCCAGTAGGGATAGTGTTCTCTTCTTGATATGCTTCAATTTTCCGTCTGTGAACATACAGCTGATATGCTGTCTCATCTGTCCATAGGACATTCTCCCAGAAGTTTTGGGGCTTGTCAACATGTAGTTTGGGAAATTCCAGTCTGGCGTTTTTATGATTTTTTTTAACAATGGTGTCCTCCTTGGTCATCTCCTATGAAGTCCACTTTGAATCATACAACGACGGATGGTGCGATCTGACATTGATGTTCCTTGAGCTTAAAGTTCAACTTTAATCTGTTTAGAAGTTTTTCTGGGCTCTTTTTTTACCATTCGTATTATCTGTCTCTTTGATTTGCCATCAATTTCCCTCCTGTGGCCACATCCAGGGAGGTTGGCTACAGTCCCATGGATCTTACATTTCTGAATATTATGTGCAACTGTAGTCTCAGGAACATCAAGCTGCTTGGAGATGGTCTTATAACTTTTACCTTTAACATGTTTGGCTATAATTTTCATTCTAATCTCCTGAGACAACTCTTTCTTTCGCTTCCTCTCGTCCATGTTGAGTGTGATATATCTGCAGCTCTATATACAAGCCCACTCACTGATTCCAAGATTGTTGACATCTGTGATGCTAATTAGTGGACACACCTTGCTTTAACATGTCCCTTTTGTCACATTATTTTCATGGGTACCATCATTTCTGTCCAGGCCTTTTTCATGAGTTTTATTTTTTAAAAAGTTCTGTGGAAGCATGGTAGAAAAGCAATGTCTGACTTTCATTTGTTCATTTTCATAGATTTTGATGTATTATTACTTTTGTCAGATTCAAGTTATTTCTGTGACCATTGTGGGTTTTTCTGTCATTAAACGAGGGGTACCAACAATTATGACCACGTGTGTACCTAATCAGAGAACCACATAAAGACCCCCCCACAGGCCGCCCTGAAGCACGAGCATATCATTAACTAAAAACTGAAAATAAATGGGTATAACGGCGCTGATCTGGCACTGTTTGTAGGTTACTGAGCACAATCCTGTTGACAGGTTCCCTTTAATGACCAAGCCAAATTTTACAATTCTGACCATTGTTACTTTATGTGGTTATAACTCTGGAAAGCTTCAGCTTATCCCACTGATTCTGAGATTGTTTTTCATGACAAATCCTACTTCATGATAGTGGTAAAATTTCTTCACTATGACTTGTTTATTTGTGAAAAAAAAAAATTTGGCAAACATTTTGAAAATTTTGCAATTGTCAAACTTTTAATTTTTATACCCTTAAATCAGAGAGATATGTCACACAGAATAATGAATAACATTTCCGACATGTAAACTTTACATCAGCACAAATTTTAAAACATTTTTTTTTGTTAGGATGTTATAAGGGTTAAAAGTTGACCAGCGATTTCTCATTCTTTCAACAAAATTTACAAAACAATTTTTTAGGGACCACATTACATTTGAAGTGACTTTGAAGGGTCTATATGACAGTAAGTACCCAAATATGACACCATTCTAAAAAAAACTGCACCCCTCAAGATGCTCAAAACCACATTCAAGAAGTTTATTAACCCTTCAGTTGCTTCTCAGGAACTGAATAAATGTTAAAGGAAAAAATTAACATTTAACCCCTTCACTACCAAGGGTGGTTTGCACGTTAACTCCCGGGCCAATTTTTACAATTCTGACCACTGTCCCTTTATGAGGTAATAACTCTGAAACGCTTCCATGGATCCCGGTGATTCTGACATTGTTTTCTCATGACATATTGTACTTCATGGTAGTGGTAAAATTTCATTCAAATAACTTGCGTTTATTTGTGAAAAAAACGGAAATTTGGCGAAAATTTTTAAAATTTTGCAATATTCCAAATTTGAATTTTTATGCCCTTAAATCACAGAGATATGGCACACAAAAAACTTGATAAGTAACATTTCCCACATGTTTACTTTACATCAGCACAATTTTGGAACCAAAATTTTTTTTTGTTAGGAAGTTATAAGGGTTAAAATTTGACCAGCGATTTCTCATTTTTGCAGCACCATTTTATTTTTACGGACCACGTCACATTTGAAGCCACTTTGCGGGGTGTATATGATAGAAAATACCCAAAAGTGACACCATTCTAAAAACTGCACCCCTTAAGGTGCTCAAAACCACATACAAGAAGTTTATTAACCCTTTAGGTGCGTCACAGGAATTTTTTGAATATTTAAAAAAAAATTAACATTTAACTTTTTTTCACAAAAAAAATACTTCAGGTTCAATTTTTTTTATTTTACCAAGGGTAACAGGAGAAATTGGACTGCAAAAGTTATTGTGCAATTTGTTTGAGTACACTGATACCCGATATGTGGGGGGGAATCACTGTTTCGGCGCATGGCAGAGCTCAGAATGGAAGGAGCGCCGTTTGACTTTTTCAATGCAAAAGTGGCTGGAATTCAGATCGGACGCCATGTCGCGTTTGGAGAGCCACTGATGTGCCTAAACAGTGGAAACCCCCATTTTGGAAACTAGACCCCCCCAAGGAACTTATTTAGATATGTGGTGAGAACTTTGAACCCACAAGGACTTCACAGAAGTTTATAACGTACAGCGGTACAATTAAAAAATCATATTTTTTCCACAAAAATGATCTTTTCACCCCCAATTTTCATTTTACCAAGGGTAATAGGACCCTAAAAGTTATTGTGCAATTTGTCCTGAGTACGCTGATACCCCACATGTTGGGGTAAACCACTATTTGGGCGCAACGCAGAGCTCGGAAGGGAAGGAGCGCCATTTGACGTTTTTGGCTGGAATTGAGATCGGACACCATGTCACGATTGGAAAACCCCTGATGTACCAAAACAGTGGAAACCCCCCACAAATGACACCATTTTGGAAGCTAGACCCCCCCAAGGAACTTATCTAGATGTGTGGTGAGAACTTTGAACCCACAAGGGCTTCACAGAAGTTTATAACGTACAGCGGTACAATTAAAAAATCATATTTTTTCCACAAAAATGATCTTTTCACCCCCAATTTTCATTTTACCAAGGGTAACAGGACCCTAAAGGTTATTGTGCAATTTGTCCTGAGTACGCTGATACCCCACATGTGGGGGTAAACCACTATTTGGGCGCATGGCAGAGCTCGGAAGGGAAGCAGCGCCATTTGACGTTTTTGGCTGGAATTGAGATCGGACACCATGTCGCGTTTGGAAAGCCCCTGATGTACCAAAACAGTGGAAACCCCCCACAAATGATACCATTTTGGAAACTAGACCCCCCAAGGAACTTATCTAGATGTGTGGTGAGAACTTTGAACCCCCCAGTGCTTCACAGAAGTTTATAATGCCTGGGCGTGAAAATAAAAAAATCGTATTTTTTCCACAAACATGATCTTTTAGTCACCAACTTTTTTATTTTCCCAAGGGTACCAGGAGAAATTGGACCCCAAAAGTTGTTGTCCAATTTGTCCTGAGTACGCTGACACCCCATATGTTGGAGAAAACTACTGTATGGGCACATGTCGGTGCTCGGAAGGGAAGTAGTGAAGTTTTGGAATGCAGACTTTGATGGAATGGTCTGCGGGTGTCATGTTGCTTTTGGAGAGCCCCTGATGTACCTAAACAGTGGAAACTCCCCACAAGTGACCCCATTTTTGAAACTAGACCCCCCCATGGAACTTATGTAGATGTGTGGTGAGCACTTTGAACCCCCAAGTGCTTCACAGAAGTTTATAACGCCCGGGCGTGAAAATAAAAAATCATTTTTTTCCACAAAAATGATATTTTTGCCCCCAATTTTTTATTTTCCTAAGGGTAACAGGAGAAATTGGACCCCAAAAGTTGTTTTGCAATTTGTCCTGAGTAGGCTGATACCCCATATGTGGGGGTAAAACACTGTTTGGGTGCATGGCAGAGTTTGGAAGGAGCACCATTTGACTTTTTCAACTCAGAATTGGCCGGAATTGAGATCAGACGCCATGTTGCATTTGGAGAGCACCAGATGTGCCCAAACAGTGGAAACCCCTAATTCTAACTCCAACCCTAACCCCAACACACCCCTAACCCTAATCCTAGCCCTAATCCTAGCCCTAATCCTAAGCCTAGCTCTAGCCCTAACCCTAGCCCTAACCCTAGCCCTAACCCTAACTCTAACCCTAGCCCTAACCCTAATGGGAAAATGGAAATAAATACATTTTCTTTTAATTTTATTATTTTTCCCTAACTAAGGGGGTGATAACGGGGGGTTTGATTTACTAATTACGGCGGTTTTTATATTTGGCAGCTGTCACACGCTAAAAGACACTTTTTATTGTAAAAATAGTTTTTGCATCACCACATATTGAGAGCTATAATTTTTCCATATTTTGACCCACCGAGTCATGTGAGGTCTTATTGTTTGCGGGGCAAGTTGAAGTTTTTATAGGTACCATTTTCGGGCATGTGACATTTTTTGATCACTTTTTACTTTGTTTTTTGGGACGCAGAATTTACAAAAACCAGCGTTTCATGAATTTCTTTTGGGTGGTGCGTTTACGCCGTTCCGGGTGCGGTAAAATTTATAAGGCGGTTTTATTCTTCGGGTCAGTACGGTTACAGCGATACCTCATTTAGGTTTTTTTTATGTTTTGGCGCTTTTATGCTATGAAAACAATTTTATATAAAAAATAATTATTTTTGCATCACTTTATTCTGCGAGATATAACTTTTTTATTTTTTCGCTGATGATGCTGTGTGGCAGCTTGTTTTTTGCGGGACAAGATGACGTTTTCAGCGGTACCATGGATATTTACATGCGTCTTTTTGATCGCGCATTATTGCACTTTTTGTTCGGCGGTATGATAATAAATCATTATTTTTTGCTTTGTTTTTTATTTTTATTTTTTAAGGGGTTCGCTTAAGGGGTTAACTATTGGGACAGTTTTATAGGGCGGGTCGTTACGGACGCGGCGATACCAAATATGTGTACTTTTATTGTTTTGTTTTGTTTTTTATTTCCAAAAAATGAATTTATTGGGGAATATTTTTTTTTTTAAATTTAATTAGCGATTTTTTAAAAATTATTTTTACACTTTTTTTTTTTTTTTACTTTATTACAATGTCCCAGGGGGGACATAACTGTCCTGTGACAGATCACTGATCTGTCACATCACAGATCACTGTGACAGATCAGCGATCTGCGCTTTGCAGGCACTGAGGAAGCCAGCTTCCTGCAGGCCCCCGGAGGTCTCTGCCGCCATATTGGATTCGGGGACCTGCAGGAAAGGAGTCCTGCACATTGCGCTGCCGTGGGGGGCTCAGGGAAGCACGGAAGGAGCCCCCTCCCTGCCGATGCTTCCCTTTAAACCCCGGTACACCGCGATCATGTTTGATCGCGGTGTGCAAGGGGTTAACGTGTCGGGGGCGGTCCAAGACCGCCCCTGACACATTGTGCCGGGTGTCAGCTGTGATAATCAGTTGACACCCGGCCGCGATCAGCGGCGCTCACCACGTGGGCGCCGCTGATCGCTGTGACGTAATATTCCGTCCATGGTAATTAGGTCCAGGGTCACATGGACGGAATATTACGTCCACTGTAGCTAAGGGGTTAATTTTTGTTTCCAAAAAAATTACTTTAGACCCAAACTATTTTTTTATTTTCACAAGGGTAACACGAAAAAATGGACAACAAAATATGTTGTGCAATTTCTCCTGAGCAAGCTGATACCCCATTTGTGGGGGCAATATACTGCTTGGGTGCATGGCAGAGCTCAGAAGGAAAGGAGCACCATTTGATTTTTCGAATGTAAAATTTGCTTGAATGATTAGCGGACGCTATGTAGCTTTTGGAGAGTGTTGTGAGTTCATTTTCCCCTTCACTACTGAGGCCCGAGGAACTCCCTCTTCTGGTGAAGAAAGGTAGTGAGCCTACGGTGACTCAATCATAACAGTGAGAGCCTCTGATGCGTCTAAAGAGAGGAAAGTGTCCTCAAGTGATGCTATTTTAGAAACCACACCCCTAAAGGATTTTATCCAGAGGTATGTTGATCAAGGGGGAGGTACTGTTGTGAGTTCATTTTCCCCTTCACTACTGAGGCCCGAGGAACTCCCTCTTCTGGTGAAGAAAGGTAGTGAGCCTGATTGTCAAACACCTGGGGCTGATGATGATGACTGGCTGAGTGGAGTTAATGACTGGATATAAGGCTGCCGACGCCGTTCTGGCCTGCGGGTGATTTCTCTGGTTTTCTGGACTTAGCTAGCATTTCTATTTTTGCCTCCTATGGTGACTCAATCATAACAGAATCACCCGCCATACCGCAGATTCTAGGGTACTCAATAGCAGGAAAGAATTTGTATAAAAAAAAAAAAAAAGAAAAAAAAAGTGTGTATATTTTTTCCTCTATATCTCTGAGGCCGTAGGGGGAATTTTTTTTTCTCTCAATGGAGATAAAGCAATTGTCTGATCGTGTGGAGCAGCTCGCTGCGGAAGTGCGGGGAATTTCCGCCTACCTTGCTCATTCACATGCTGCTGAACCAAAGATTCCTACACCTGATGTATTTTTTGGGGATGGGTCTAAATTTTTGAATTTCAAAAATAATTGTAAATTATTTTTTGCCTTGAAGCCTAACTCGTCAGGGAGCTCCACGCAGCAGGTTAAAATTGTCATCTCTTTGCTGCGTGGCGATCCCCAGGATTGGGCGTTTTCTTTGAAACCAGTTGATCCTATTCTGACTAATGTGAACGCATTTTTTCAGGCCTTGGGGTTGTTGTATGACGAACCTAATGCCATTGATCAGGCTGAAAAGACCCTGCTGGCATTGAACCAGGGTCGTGATTCTGCAGAATTGTACTGTCAAAAATTCCGAAAGTGGGCAGTACTTACTACCTGGAATGATAATGCCTTGGCTGCTCTCTTTCGGAAGGGGTTGTCAGAAGCCGTAAAAGATACTATGGTGGGATTTCCTGTTCCCTCTGGTCTTGACGATTCTATGTCTTTAGCCATTCAGGTTGATCGGCGTTTACGCGAACGCAGAGCTGCACGAGAGGTGTTGCCACCTGTTGAACAGATGTCTGAACCTATGCGATGTGATAGAGTTTTTTCCAGAGAGCAGCGTCAGGAGTTCAGAAGGCGTAATAAGTTGTGTTTTTTCTGTAGAGATGCCTCGCATATTATTTCTGTCTGTCCTAAACGCGAGAAACGCTTTGCACACACGTTTTCTGTTGGTGGTGTTCAACCTAAGTTTCTTCTGGCTATTACTCTGATCTGCTCCCTGTCCACATTTTCCGCCAAGGCTTTTGTGGATTCGGGAGCAGCTCTAAACCTAATGGACTTGGATTTTGCTAAACATTGTGGATTTCCGATGACACCTCTGCAGACGCCTATCCCTTTGAGGGGGATTGATGCTACTCCTTTGGCTAAAAATAAACCTCAGTTTTGGACCCAGGTGGTAATGCGGGTCGCCCCAGACCATCAAGAAAATTGCAGGTTTTTGGTGTTACATAATCTGCATGATACTATTGTTCTGGGGTTTCCCTGGTTACAAATTCATAATCCAGTTTTGGATGGGAAATCTGTGTCTGTGGTGAGTTGGGGTTGTCGGTGTGCCTTTAGTGAGGCTCCGGTGTTTTCCACCTCTCTTCAGTCGCATGATGTTCCTGATTATTTGGCGGACTTTTATGATGTATTTAGTGAGAATGAGTCTGCGTCTCTGCCTCCTCATAGGAGTTATGACTGTGCTATTGAACTGAGCCCGGGGTGTAAATTTCCCAAGGGTCGGCTCTTCAATTTATCTGTACCCGAGCACGAGGCTATGCGATCCTATATTAAGGAGGCGTTGGAGAAGGGTCATATTAGACCATCCTCATCACCCTTAGGTGCCGGTTTTTTTTTTGTAGCCAAAAAGGATGGATCATTAAGACCTTGTATTGATTATCGTGCTCTCAACAAAATTACTGTTAAATATCAGTATCCGTTACCCCTGATTTCTGATCTATTCTCCAGAGTTAAAGGTGCTTGCTGGTTTACCAAGCTTGACCTCAGGGGGCGTATAATCTTATTCGCATTAAGCATGGGGATGAATGGAAGACGGCATTTAATATTCCGGAGGGACATTTTGAGTACCTGGTGATGCCTTTTGGGCTCACTAATGCCCCTTCTGTCTTCCAGTGCTTCATGAACGATATTTTCCGAGATTTTGTCGATACATTTTTGATTATCTATCTGGATGATATTTTGATCTTCTCCAAGGATTGGGATTCTCATGTGGAACATATTCGGACTGTGTTCCGGATCTTGAGAGAGAATTCCTTGAATGTCAAAGGATCTAAATGCCTTTTTGGAGTACAGAGGATTTCTTTTTTGGGATTTATTTTGTCCCCGTCAACTATTGAAATGGACCCTGCCAAGGTACAGGCCATTTACAATTGGGTTCAGCCCACTTCTTTGAAGGCCCTCCAGAAGTTTTTGGGTTTTGCTAATTTTTATCGGAAATTTATAACAAAATTTTCTAGTATTGCCAAGCCATTGAATGATTTGACTAAGAAGGGTGCTGATGTGTTAAATTGGACTCCGGAGGCTGTTTCTTCCTTTCAGGAGCTGAAGAGAAGATTCACCTCTGCCCCGGTTTTGCGGCAACCTGATGTCTCACTTCCGTTCCAGGTAGAGGTGGATGCTTCTGAGATTGGTGCAGGAGCTGTTTTGTCTCAAAAGGATCCTGTAACATCTAAAATGAGTGCTTTCTTTTCCCGAAAGTTCTCTCCATCTGAACGTAACTATGATGTGGGGAATCGGGAACTCTTAGCCATGAAATGGGCATTTGAGGAGTGGAGACATTGGTTGGAGGGAGCTAAGCATCAAGTCGTGGTCCTCAATGACCACAAGAATTTGATTTACCTAGAGTCGGCGAAGCGCTTGAACCCTAGACAGGCTAGGTGGGCCTTGTTTTTTACACGTTTTGATTTTGTGGTTTCTTTTCTTCCTGGAACTAAGAATGTCAAGGCTGACGCCCTCTCTAGGAGCTTCTTTGCTGATTCTCCTGTGGTGACCAAGCCTGCTACCATCTTAGGCAAAGGGGTAGTTCTTTCTGCCATCTCGCCCGATTTGAGACGTGCTCTGGAAGAGTTCCAGGAGGACAAACCTGAGCGTTGTCCCAGTGGAAAGTTGTATGTTCCTGACCAGTGGAAGAACAGAGTGATGTCTGAAGTTCATTGCTCTGCTTTGGCTGGTCATCCAGGTATTTTTGGTACTAGAGATCTGGTGAGTCGGTCTTTTTGGTGGCCCTCCTTGTCTCGTGATGTCAGGAATTTTGTGCAGTCCTGTGGGACGTGCTCCCGGTCTAAATCGTGTTCTCGCTCTAGTGGGTTGTTGATGCCTTTGCCTGTCCCCAAGAGGCCATGGACCCATATTTCAATGGATTTCATCTCTGATATGCCTGTCTCTCAAAGGATGACTGTTATTTGGGTGATTTGTGATAGGTTCTCTAAGATGGTTCATCTTGTACCACTCCCTAAGTTGCCGTCTTCCTCTGAATTGGTGCCCCTGTTTTTACAACAGGTGGTTCGCTTGCACGGGATTCCTGAGAACATTGTATCTGACAGAGGGGTCCAGTTTGTGTCTAGATTTTGGAGAACTTTCTGTTCCAAGCTGGGAATTCAGTTGTCCTTCTCCTCTGCTTTTCACCCTCAGACCAATGGGCAGACAGAGAGAACAAACCAGACCTTGGAGTCATATTTGAGATGTTTTATTTCTGCTGATCAGGATAATTGGGTTTCATTTTTGCCCTTGGCCGAATTTGCTTTAAATAATAGAGCTAGTTCTGCCACTTTGATGTCTCCTTTTTTTTGTAACTTTGGGTTTCATCCTCGATTTTCTTCAGGGCAGGTGGAGCCCTCTGCCTGCCCAGGGGTTGACACTGTGTGGAGAGAATGCACCAGATCTGGGACCAAGTGGTGGATAAGTTATCTCTCTCCCAGGAAAAGGCCCAGCGGTTTTCCAACCGACATAGGACCATTGGTCCCCAATTTAAGGTTGGTGATATGGTTTGGTTATCATCAAAAAATATTGCTATGAAGGTGGCTTCTCCTAAGTTTAAGCCTAGATTTATTGGACCTTACAAGATTTTGGAGATTATTAATCCGGTCTCCTTTCGTTTGGCTCTTCCTGTCACATTTAAAATCCATAATGTGTTCCATAAATCTTTGTTGAAGAGGTTTGTTGAACCTGTTGTTCCGGGGGTTGCACCTCCAGACCCTGTATTGGTTGAAGGTAACATGGAATATGAGGTAGAGAAAGTACTGGATTCCCGTCTGGCTAGACGGAGACTCCAGTATTTGGTTAAGTGGAAGGGTTATGGTCAGGGGGATAATTCCTGGGTCTCTGCCTCTGATATTCATGCCAAAAGATTGGTGCGTGCCTTTCATCGGGCTCACCCTGATCGCCCTGGTGGCGTGGTTGAGGGTTCGGTGACCCCTCCTCAAGGGGGAGGTACTGTTGTGAGTTCATTTTCCCCTTCACTACTGAGGCCCGAGGAACTCCCTCTTCTGGTGAAGAAAGGTAGTGAGCCTACGGTGACTCAATCATAACAGTGAGAGCCTCTGATGCGTCTAAAGAGAGGAAAGTGTCCTCAAGTGATGCTATTTTAGAAACCACACCCCTAAAGGATTTTATCCAGAGGTATGTTGATCATTTTGAACCCACCGGTACGGCACAGAATTACATAACATTAGGTCGTCATATTGAATATGTCATCATTAGTGTTGAGCGCAAGTGCTCGCTACTTCAGTTTGCATTGGGTGCTCAGGTACACATCGAATATTGCGGGTGCTTGAGTGACATACTTGAATCCCTGCCCGCATCTTTCGCAGCTGTTAGACACCAAAAAAAAACATACAGGGATTCGCGACACTCTGTACATACCAGAGCACCCGATGTAAACTCGAATAATGAGCACTTGTGCTCAACACTAGCTGTCATATCATTATCATTTTTTTTTACTTTTAAAAAAGCCCCAGTTCTAACTCCAACTCTAACACAACCCTAACCCAACCCTAACACAACCCTAACCCCAACCCTAACACATCTTCAACCCCAACCCTAATCCTAACCCCAGCTGCAAAGAATGGAAAACACTTTTTTTTATTTTTGGGTCTATCACAGTGATCAAAAGGAACCAATAGGAAAAATGTCCTATTGTTGCAGGTTAACGGCTGATGACAAGATCAAACAGGTGCCATTACCTCAGGTAGTAAGTGGAGGACAGAGGAGCCTCTTAAAGGGAATCTGTCACCTCATTTTTGGCCTATGAGGTGTGGCCACTGCCATCAGGGGCTTATCTATAGCATTCTGTAATGCTGTAGATAAGCCCCCAATGTAACCTGAAAGATAAGAAAAACGAGTCAGATTATACTCACCCGGGGGCCCGGTCCGGTTCAATAGGTGTCGCGGTTCGGTCCATCGCCTCCCATGTTCTAGCGATGACGTCCTCCTTCCTACTTCTGCCGCGGCTCCTGCGCAGGCGTACTTTATCTGCCCTATTGAGGCAGAGCAGAGTACTGCAGTGCACAGGTGCCGGGAAAGGTCAGAGAGGTCCGGGGCCTGCGCACTACGGTACTTTACTCTGTATGTTTGTATATGGCCAGAATTTATGGAGATTGCTGTTTTCTATGGAATGTTTTCCCACATTGCTCTAAGAAATCGTCATGCTAGCTAAACACAATTTTTAAAGTGACAAGTACAAAATAAAAAGGACAAAGTACAGTTGTGGCCAAAAATATTGACACCCCTGCAATTTTGTCAGATAATACTCAGTTTCTTCCTGAAAATGATTGCAAACACAAATTCTTTGGTATTATTATCTTCATTTAATTTGTCATAAATGAAAAAACACAAAAAGAATTGTCCTAAAGCCAAATTGGATATAATTCCACACCAAACATAAAAAAGAGGGTGGACAAAAGTATTGGCACTGTTCGAAAAATCATGTGATGCTTCTCTAATTTGTGTAATTAACAGCACCTGTAACTTACCTGTGGCACCTAACAGGTGTTGGCAATAACTAAATCACACTTGCAGCCCGTTGACATGGATTAAAGTTGATTCAACCTCTGTCCTGTGTCCTTGTGTGTACCACATTGAGCATGCAGAAAAGAAAGAAGACCAAAGAACTGTCTGAGGACTTGAGAAACCAAATTGTGAGGAAGCATGAGCAATCTCAAGGCTACAAGTCCATCTCCAAAGACCTGAATGTTCCTGTGTCTACCGTGCGCAGTGTCATCAAGAAGTTTAAAGCCCATGTGTCATGTCGGACGCTGTTCACACCACAGCATCCGGCAGGCAGAGGTAGTTCCACCTCCAGCCACTATAGCCTCAGTGGCGCCGGCCTGATCTTCAGGCTCTCGGGGGTTAATCCTGCTGGAGACCAGGTTGGATGGTTAGTCACGCCCACGGTCTTTAAATAGTCATGCTGGCCTATGGGCGTCGCCGATTATAGCTTGTGTTTCATACCAAGTGGTTCCGGTCTGGAGTGGAGGTGTTCAAGAGAGAGAGATTCATATCTGGTGTCGTATGATCCGTCGTTATCCTTTCTCCTTCCCATATTTGTGTTTAGTTGTGCCCTGTTCACATTACTGTTTATTCCTGTGTGTGTGCGGCGCAGTGCAGTTTAAGTTCTCCCTGTCTGTCATTATTTGTGTGGGAGCTTTGGTGGTGACTTCTCACTGGGTGGAGGGTGGAGGGTTAAGTGCAGGGCTGAGCAGGAGATAAGGAAAGGTCGGAGGCTCAGGCATTTGCACCTTCAGCAAAAACCCTGGGTTGAGGGTCAGACAGGGTTTCCCCTAGTAAAGGGACACCACAGGGGCCCCGGGTCTTTCAGCCTTAGTTGAACTAAGCCCCCGTGACATTATAATCGGCCCACATTTTTTCAGGAGTCCATGGATCCATTAGATTCCATAACCCGCCAGTTGGCGGTGCTGTCCATACAGGTCTCCGAGTTGAATGGGGCAGTTCAGCAGCAGGGCCTGGTAGTAGCAAAGGTGCAAACGGCATCTGCAGGTATCGGTGCAGAGCCGAAGTTTCCGCTGCCAGAACGATTTTCAGGCGATCGCAGCAAATTTGTCGTATTTCGGGAGGCCTGCAAATTATACTTCCGCATGCGGCCAATATCCTCAGGTAATGAGGCCCAGCGAGTAGGGCTGGTGTTGTCATTACTGAGTGGTGACCCCCAAGCATGGGCATTTTCCTTACCACCTGACTCTGCTACATTTCATTCGGTCGATAATGTTTTTTCTGCCCTCGGGCTCATTTACGATGACCCTGACCGACTGGCTCTAGCGGAATCTAAAATCCGCGCCCTCCGCCAGGGGGAGCGCTTGGCAGAAGACTATTGTTCGGAATTTCGCCGCTGGGCTGTAGACACACAGTGGAATGACCCAGCACTGCGGAGCCAGTTTATTCATGGGGTATCAGGGAGGGTGAAACAAGCCCTCCTGATGTATGAGACTCCGGCATCATTGGAGTCTGCCATGAGTTTGGTGATACGTATTGATCGCCGTTTTCGTCAGGGGGCACAGGAGACGCTACCTCTGGGGGAAAACAGAGGTGCAGGTGTGGTTGAAGTAGATGAGTCCCCTGAACCTATGCAGATTGCTGGCGTGGCACAGGTTCGGCCTCGCGCTCCGGGAGTCCGGAAGTCCGGAGCATGTTTCTACTGTGGTAAAGGTGGTCATTATGTTAACGTTTGCCCGGTACTACCTAAGAGGGTCACACCGGCGGAAAACTGTTAAGCTCAGAGGGTATGGAGGAGACCCAACTGAGCGTATGCATATCCTCCATGATGGTATCTCAATGTATGCTCCCTGCCAAGGTTATTGTCGCCGGCAGAGAGCTACCTATATCAGTGTTTGTGGATAGCGGTTCCGCCACCAATCTCATAGATGAGGAGTTTGCACACACCGCCGGGTTTAAGATTGAAAAACTTCCTCACCCCATACAGGTGGTGACCATTAATGCTGTTCCCCTCCCTCAAGGGGAGATTACTGAGTTTGTGGCAGAGGTGAAACTCCACATTGGGGTCCTACATTCTGAGTCGGTTACATGTAGGGTCCTCCGTAATCTCCCAGCTCAAATGGTCCTGGGTTTTCCATGGCTGTCCAGGCACAACCCGGTAATTGATTGGAAAACTCAGGACATAGTACAATGGAGTGGTTTCTGCCAAGACAATTGCTTGGCCACATGTGTGTCCGCCGTGACGCCCAGCCTGCCGGAGGCTTTGCAGGATTTCGCGGATGTTTTCTCTGAGAAGGGTTGCTCAGAACTGCCTCCACATAGAGCCTATGACTGTGCTATTAGGCTAAAACCCGGGGCCAAATTACCTAAGGCCAGGATGTTTAATATTTCTGGTCCTGAGAGACAAGCTCTGAAAGACTACATCGCGGAGAGTCTGAGCAAAGGTCACATCCGGCCTTCGTCCTCGCCTGTAGCCGCGGGGTTTTTCTTCATTAAGAAGAAAGATGGGGGGTTACGCCTGTGTCTGGATTTCCGAGAGTTAAACCAGATTACTATCCGTGATCCCTACCCAATGCCGTTGATCCCGGATTTGTTCAACCAGGTAGCGGGGGCAAAATGGTTTTCCAAGCTGGACCTCAGGGGGGCGTATAACCTCATAAGGGTCCGTCAGGGGGATGAGTGGAAGACGGCGTTTAACACTCCTGAGGGTCATTTTGAGAGTCTGGTTATGCCGTTTGGGTTGACCACCGCGCCTGCCGTTTTCCAACATTTTATTAATGATGTCTTTGCTCATGTCCTGGGGAGATTTGTGATTGTATACCTGGATGATATCCTCATTTATTCTAGCGATCGGGACACTCATTTGCAGCATGTTAGGCAGGTGTTACAGTTGCTCCGGGAGAACCAGCTCTATGCTAAGCTGGAAAAATGTTTATTTTTTGTCCAGGAGTTGCCCTTTTTGGGATATATTGTGTCCGCAGCTGGTTTTAAAATGGACACCGCTAAGGTGCAAGCGGTGTTGCAATGGGAGAGGCCGGAGAGTCTGAAAGCACTCCAGCGGTTCCTGGGGTTTGTGAATTATTATAGGAAATTTATAAAACACTTTTCGACTGTCGCCAAACCGCTCACGGACATGACAAAAAAGGGTGCCGATCTGGCGAACTGGCCTGAGGTGGCTATACGTGCATTTGAGCGTCTGAAGAATAGTTTTGCTTCAGCCCCCATTCTGGTGCAACCAGACGTGTCTAAACCTTTTGTGGTAGAGGTTGATGCGTCGGAGGTGGGAGTGGGGGCAGTACTGTCTCAAGGCTCGTCCTTGAGCGAGATGCATCCATGCGCCTACTTCTCCAAGAAGTTGTCGCCGGCCGAACGGAATTATGATATCGGCAACAGGGAGTTGTTGGCCATCAAACTGGCTTTTGAGGAATGGCGACACTTCTTGGAGGGGGCGGCTCACCAGGTCACAGTTATCACCGACCATAAGAATCTGCTCTACCTGGAGTCGGCCAAGCGTCTGTCTCCTAGGCAGGCTCGCTGGGCATTGTTTTTTACTCGTTTCAATTTTCTTGTGACGTACCGTCCCGGGGCTAAAAACACCAAGGCGGATGCTTTGTCTAGGTGTTTTCCGGGGGGAGAACCTCGGGAAGAGCCGGTACCCATCCTCCAGAAAGGGGTAGTGGTCTCGGCTCTCACGACTGAGGTAGAGGCGGAGATTGCCGAGGCCCAAGAGGAGGTACCACCAGGACTTCCCGCCAACAAATCATTTGTACCCCTGCATCTTCGGCCTAAGGTGTTGAAGGAACACCACGATTCGGTACTGGCTGGTCACCCAGGGGTGAAGGGCACCTTAGAGCTGGTATCGCGTCGTTTCTGGTGGCCCAAAATCCGGCAGGACGTGGTCTCGTACGTGGCAGCTTGCATCACGTGCGCTAGGGCTAAGTCACCCCGAACCCGTCCTGCTGGCACGCTACAGCCTCTGGGGGTACCCAATAGGCCATGGACAGAAATCTCCATGGATTTTATCACTGACTTGCCAGCCTCGGCAGGGAACACGGTCATCCTGGTGGTGGTTGACCGTTTTTCAAAGATGGCGCATTTTGTGGCGTTGTCCTCTTTGCCCAATGCTAAGACGTTGGCTCAGGTATTTGTGAAGGAGGTGGTCAGACTCCACGGAGTACCGTCTGACATAGTATCTGATAGGGGTACGCAATTTGTGGCGAGGTTTTGGAAAGCTTTTTGCTCAAGGTTGGGGATCAAGTTGTCACATTCATCGGCGTTTCATCCACAGTCTAATGGACAAACTGAGCGCATGAACCAAAATCTTGAACAGTATTTACGATGCTTTGTGTCCGACAACCAGGAGGAGTGGTCTACTTTCCTTCCTCTGGCCGAATTCGCATTAAATAATCACCGCCAAGAGTCATCAGGAGAGTCTCCATTCTTTTGTGTGTACGGTCAACATCCTCAGTTTTGTACCTTACGTCAGGGTGACTCCGGGGGTGTCCCGGAGGAGGATCAGCTAGGAGCCCAATTGTCATCAGTCTGGAGGCGGGTGAAACAGCGTTTGTTGAGCATGAGTGCCAGGTACAAACGGGTGGCTGACAGTAGACGCGTGCCAGGTCCGGACCTGTGTGTGGGTGAATGGGTGTGGTTAGCTACGAAGAACATAAAACTCAAAATCCCTTCTTTAAAACTGGGTCCAAGGTTTATTGGGCCTTTTAGGATTTCTGCCATCATTAACCCAGTGGCTTATCGGTTGGAACTTCCCGCAGTGTACAAGATACACAACGTGTTTCACAGGGCTTTATTGAAAAAGGTGGTAGGCTCTGTGGACACAACGCCGATGCCACCTCCAGTCATGGTGGATGGCGAGTTAGAGTTCGAGGTCGCCAAGGTAGTGGACTCTCGAGTAGTACGCCGTACTCTTCAGTATTTGGTGCACTGGCGGGGGTATGGTCCAGAGGAGAGGTCTTGGGTTCCAGCCTCAGACATACATGCGGATCGGCTGGTCAGTTCTTTTCACCGTCGTCATCCGGACAAGCCGGGTCCTATGAGTCTTGAGGGCCCTGGGGTCCCTCGTAGAAGACGGGGTACTGTCATGTCGGACGCTGTTCACACCACAGCATCCGGCAGGCAGAGGTAGTTCCACCTCCAGCCACTATAGCCTCAGTGGCGCCGGCCTGATCTTCAGGCTCTCGGGGGTTAATCCTGCTGGAGACCAGGTTGGATGGTTAGTCACGCCCACGGTCTTTAAATAGTCATGCTGGCCTATGGGCGTCGCCGATTATAGCTTGTGTTTCATACCAAGTGGTTCCGGTCTGGAGTGGAGGTGTTCAAGAGAGAGAGATTCATATCTGGTGTCGTATGATCCGTCGTTATCCTTTCTCCTTCCCATATTTGTGTTTAGTTGTGCCCTGTTCACATTACTGTTTATTCCTGTGTGTGTGCGGCGCAGTGCAGTTTAAGTTCTCCCTGTCTGTCATTATTTGTGTGGGAGCTTTGGTGGTGACTTCTCACTGGGTGGAGGGTGGAGGGTTAAGTGCAGGGCTGAGCAGGAGATAAGGAAAGGTCGGAGGCTCAGGCATTTGCACCTTCAGCAAAAACCCTGGGTTGAGGGTCAGACAGGGTTTCCCCTAGTAAAGGGACACCACAGGGGCCCCGGGTCTTTCAGCCTTAGTTGAACTAAGCCCCCGTGACACCATGGCACTGTGGCTAACCTCCCTAGATGTGGACGGAAAAGAAAAATTGACAAGCGATTTCTACGCAAGATTGTGCGGATGTTGGATAAAGAAACTCGACTAACATCCAAACAAGTTCAAGCTGCCCTGCAGTCCGAGGGTACAAGAGTGTCAACCCGTACTATCCGTCGGCGTCTGAATGAAAAGGGACTGTATGGTAGGAGACCCAGGAAGACCCCACTTCTTACCCCGAGACATAAAAAAGCCAGGCTGGAGTTTGCTAAAACTTACCTGAAAAAGCCTAAAACGTTTTGGAAGAATGTTCTCTGGTCAGATGAGACAAAAGTAGAGCTTTTTGGGCAAAAGTATCAACATAGAGTTTACAGGAGAAAAAAAGAGGCATTCAAAGAAAAAAACATGGTCCCTACAGTCAAACATGGTGGAGGTTCCCTGATGTTTTGGGGTTGCTTTGCTGCCTCTGGCACTGGACTGCTTGACCATGTGCATGGCATTATGCAGTCTGAAGACTACCAACAAATTTTGCACCATAATGTAGGGCCCAGTGTGAGAAAGCTGGGTCTCCCTCAGAGGTCATGGGTCTTCCAGCAGGACAATGACCCAAAACACACTTCAAAAACCACTAGAAAATGGTTTGAGAGAAAGCACTGGAGACTTCTAAGGTGGCCAGCAATGAGTCCAGACCTGAATCCCATAGAACACCTGTGGAGAGATCTAAAAATGGCAGTTTGGAGAAGGCACCCTTCAAATATCAGGGACCTGGAGCAGTTTGCCAAAGAAGAATGGTCTAAGATTCCAGCAGAGCATTGTAAGAAACTCATTGATGGTTACCGGAAGTGGTTGGTCGCAGTTATTTTGGCTAAAGGTTGTGCAACCAAGTATTAGGCTGAGGGTGCCAATACTTTTGTCTGGCCCATTTTTGGAGTTTTGTGTGAAATGATCAATGTTTTGCTTTTTGCTTCATTCTCGTTTGTGTTTTTTCATTTAAGACAAATTAAATGAAGATAATACCAAAGAATTTGTGTTTGCAATCATTTTCAGGAAGAAACGGAGTATTATCTGACAAAATTGCAGGGGTGTCAATACTTTTGGCCACAACTGTATGTAACATAGTTTGTGGAATCAAAGTAAAAGAGTAATGTTTTATACTAGATTTAATTGGCAGGATAGAAAGAAAGTACTTATAGAAGTATTATAAATTTCTCAATAATTAAATGTGTGTAAACCAGAGTAACCAACAAAAGTGAGAAAAGTCCTTTAAGCACCAGCAGCTGTTATTAAACTAACAATTTTATCCCATATTTATAACAAAGCAGTCAAATTGTGAGTGCAGACATTCAGGCTGGGTTCACACGTGGCGTTTTTTTCGCGTTTCCGCGGCTGTTTTAACCGCGCGATTTTGCAGCGAAAACGCGAAAAATAAGCATCCCATGCATTCCTATGCAATGCTGTGCTAATGCTGCGGTTTTTACCGCGGCGGAATCGCTTCGCGGTAAAAACCGCAGCATGCTCATTAATTTGCGGAATCGCGGCGATCCCGCACCCATAGGAATGCATTGTTCCGCTTATTTCCCGCATGTGGCTGTGCACAACATGCGGAAAGTAAGCAGAACATTTGCGGATGGTACCCACGGTCTGGAGGAGAGGAGACTGTCCTCCGGGCTTTGGGTACCATATCCCTGTAAAAAAAAGAATTTAAAAATAAAAAATATTGTTATTCTCACCCTCCGGCATCCCGCGCAGCCTTCCCGCTTCTCTTCACGCTCCCGTTCCCAGTAGTCCTTTGCGAAAATGCCCGCGATGGCGTCCGATCTCGCGGGATCGCGAAGTCTCGCGGTCATTCGCGCGACGTCATCGCGAATTACCGCGAGACGTCGCGATCCCACGAGAACTGACGTCATCGCGGGCATTTTCGCAAAGGATTACTGGGAACGGATGCGCGGGACGTCGGAGGGTAAGAATAACACTATTTTTTATTTTTTTTTACATTTTATCTTTTACTACTGATGCTGCATAGGCGGCATCAGTAGTAAAAAGTTGGTCACACTCGTCAAACACTATGTTTGACGAGTGTGACCAACCTGTCAATCAGTTCTCCAAGCGATGCTACAGATCGCTTGGAGAACGCTAGCATTTTGCAAGCTAATTACGCTTGCAAAATGCTAGTTTTTCCGCGGGAAAATCGCGGGAATTTAAAATGCGATTTTCCCGCGGACTGGAATTCTGGAATTCTCGCGGTAATTTCTGCGAGAGTTCCGGTACGTGTGCACTTAGCCTCACAGTAAAATGTATGTTTGTCATTCTATACATTTCCACCTACATTTTGTAACAATTACTCATCTCTAACCCTCATATTTTGTTTAAAAAGCAAAGTAACACTGTCAAACTTTCTTCTCCTAAACATAAGTGAATAATAAACAATGCGCTAGAATTCCTTTAGAGAGCAGTGTTTAATAAGTCTAATTACAATTCTTGGAGATTTGTGCCAATCCTACCAGTGTCTTTATACAGCCTGTAGTTTAAGCAATTTAACTGCGTTGATGACTACACTATGCTGTAAGAGAAGCAATAGGAATACATACGAGGATGTTTCACAGCCCCATATGTTGGATACATGACCAGGATTGATGGTGGTCTCAGTGCTGAGCTATATGTGAGTATCCTACAAGACAAGTTCACTCTAGTACAATGGGTATGAAAATAAAGATATAATTTTCCAGCAGAACAACGACCTGAGGCATACATCAAGATTGGCAAAGAAATGGTTCAATGACAATGAAGTAGAGGTGCTGGATTGGCCACCACAGTCCCCAGACCTCAATCCAATTCAACACTTGTGAGTAAAGTTGAAGAAAAAGCTGTATACATACCCAAGTGAGGCGACCAGTATCTACCAACTTTGGGAATGTGTAGAAGAGACCTGGGATCAGATTTTGGTTGAGACATGCTTGAATCTAATTGATAGCATGCTTGTCAGGCTGCTGCACAGCACATATAAGCAAGCTCCACTAGATGGCGATAGAGTGGAAAGGGATCATGCACACACATGAAACAGACCTGACATGCAGCAGCAAGGCTACCACAAGGTGTCAGCAGAGAAGTCAAACAAGCCGGGTCAAATCCTAGACAGTAGCACAGTACCAAAGGAATAAGCAACTTCACAGTCAGAGACAACCAGGGGATCAGTACTGGTCAAGAGAGGATATGTCAAAGACAGGAGACAAAAGCAGGTCAGGGTCCAAGCTGAGTTCAAGTGCCAAGAAGTCCAAAACACAAGAGAACACACGGAGTCGGGACAGGGAGAGGGAAATAACACAGACACGGGTCGAGTCATGAATACCATCAGGACAAATTAGGATGTAACAGAGTCAGCAACTCAAGCCGTAGGCAGAACTATAACTGACATCGCCTGCAGGAAGCAGTGGTGATAAATAGCAAACCTGAACCCATACTGAGGCTGAGAAAGGTTAATCCCTGACATGACCAGTCCGGAAACATGGAAAGACAGGACTCAAAACCCGGTCAGCATCATGACAATGCCCAGAAGGAGTCAGGCGGTGTTGAAAGACAAAGGTGGAATTACAAAATAATAAAAATTAACATAAAGATTTTTAAGAGCAAAACAGTAACAATGCAATGATATGACAAGAATCTGCATAACTAATCATATGCTAAGTCAAGTTCATGTATGAGATAGCCAAGATGATTGTCTATAAAATGATGGTAGTTTCATGTATGACACAGTAGTGGATGCTGAGATAGGGAGCCTGAAAGTCAAAAGTTCAAAACATTGTCACACTTTTGCTCATCAGTGTATGTCCCCCATCCTGGTATATATGTCCATCACCCTGGGCTCCATCTTCATATATAATTCCAGTTCTGCCGCTGTTCTTTAATGCATAGAAAAAAATATTTTACTCACCTCTCCATTTCCTGGCCACGCAGCATCCTCTTCTAAAGCTGGTAGTTGGCCTCAGAGTGCAGGCAATGTGAACGCATGACATTAATGCCATGACGCCACTGTCACTGCCTCTGATTGGCCGACAGCGTATATTACAGCACACGGACCTGGTGGGTCTCTGCGTTGCAATACACTTCTGTACCATTTGCATTTAAGGACATACAGTGGGGAAAAAAAGTATTTAGTCAGTCAGCAATAGTGCAAGTTCCACCACTTAAAAAGATGAGAGGCATCTGTAATTTACATCATAGGTAGACCTCAACTATGGGAGACAAACTGAGAAAAAAAAATCCAGAAAATCACATTGTCTGTTTTTTTTTTCATTTTATTTGCATATTATGGTGGAAAATAAGTATTTGGTCAGAAACAAGCAATCAAGATTTCTGGCTCTCACAGACCTGTAACTTCTTCTTTAAGAGTCTCCTCTTTCCTCCACTCATTACCTGTAGTAATGGCACCTGTTTAAACTTGTTATCAGTATAAAAAGACACCTGTGCACACCCTCAAACAGTCTGACTCCAAACTCCACTATGGTGAAGACCAAAGAGCTGTCAAAGGACACCAGAAACAAAATTGTAGCCCTGCACCAGGCTGGGAAGACTGAATCTGCAATAGCCAACCAGCTTGGAGTGAAGAAATCAACTGTGGGAGCAATAATTAGAAAATGGAAGACATACAAGACCACTGATAATCTCCCTCGATCTGGTGCTCCACGCAAAATCCCACCCCGTGGGGTCAGAATGATCACAAGAACGGTGAGCAAAAATCCCAGAACCACGCGGGGGGACCTAGTGAATGAACTGCAGAGAGCTGGGACCAATGTAACAAGGCCTACCATAAGTAACACACTACGCCACCATGGACTCAGATCCTGCAGTGCCAGACGTGTCCTACTGCTTAAGCCTGTACATGTCCGGGCCCGTCTGAAGTTTGCTAGAGAGCATTTGGATGATCCAGAGGAGTTTTGGGAGAATGTCCTATGGTCTGATGAAACCAAACTGGAACTGTTTGGTAGAAACACAACTTGTCGTGTTTGGAGGAAAAAGAATACTGAGTTGCATCAGTTCCATCAAACACCATACCTACTGTAAAGCATGGTGGTGGAAACATCATGCTTTGGGGCTGTTTCTCTGCAAAGGGGCCAGGACGACTGATCCGGGTACATGAAAGAATGAATGGGGTCATGTATCGTGAGATTTTGAGTGCAAACCTCCTTCCATCAGCAAGGGCATTGAAGATGAAACGTGGCTGGGTCTTTCAACATGACAATGATCCAAAGCACACCACCAGGGCAACGAAGGAGTGGCTTCGTAAGAAGCATTTCAAGGTCCTGGAGTGGCCTAGCCTGTCTCCAGATCTCAACCCTATAGAAAACCTTTGGAGGGAGTTGAAAGTCCGTGTTGCCAAGCGAAAAGCCAAAAACATCACTGCTCTAGAGGAGATCTGCATGGAGGAATGGGCCAACATACCAACAACAGTGTGTGGCAACCTTGTGAAGACTTACAGAAAACGTTTGACCTCTGTCATTGCCAACAAAGGATATATCACAAAGTATTGAGATGAAATTTTGTTTCTGACCAAATACTTATTTTCCACCATAATATGCAAATAAAATGAAAAAAAAACAGACAATGTGATTTTCTGGATTTTTTTTTCTCAGTTTGTCTCCCATAGTTGAGGTCTACCTATGATGTAAATTACAGACGCCTCTCATCTTTTTAAGTGGTGAAACTTGCACTATTGCTGACTGACTAAATACTTTTTTTCCCCACTGTACATCCAGTTGCAGTTGCGCTACTAGCAGCAGTGGGCCTCTTACCCGCATGGGCCCGGCCATGGTCTCAATCTCTGCGACCACGATTGTTACACCCCTGCTTACACTATATACTGCAATATCGCAGTATTCCAATACATAATAAAAACATCGATCTCTATGGAGCTTGGCCTGTGGCTGAGCTTCACAGAAGGACCAAGATAGCAATAACAGAGGCCTTAGCAGGCCCCAGGCTGCCTTAGTAATCGATCAGTTCCCCACGATTTCATTGCAAGGGGCCGAAGTGAAACCAGTGTGCACACATATTGGCAATTACATCATTTGGATGCCGCTATCAAAGATTGACAGCAGCATTTGAATGGTTAAACTCAAGTAATTGCAACTAGTGCCAGTCGCTGTAGTTACAGTAGATACCAGCTACATAACAGATGCTGAGCTAACTTCATAGATTCCGTATAGACCTATGACAAATATATCATAGGTCTTTGTAACCCCAATTCCGGCATCCCTGCATAGTCACTCGTCCTCCTCCTGGCAGCGATGCTCACATACCCATTGCTCAGTCTGCCCTGCGGTATGTTCTTCCTCTGCTGTGGCTTCCTGCTCCTCTGGGCCTGTGCACGTCATGCAGGTCTCCCGGTGACACACTTAGTGCGCTCACACTCCCGACTTCTTAAAGGGGCAATGCATGTACTCTGGCAATGCCCCCAGCCAATAGCTGGGAGGCATCAGATTTTGAAGGCACGCTCACCTATAATGAGGTGCCTGAGCAACGCTTCCCCTTTGGTTAGTGTTGGTGCAACTAGTCTGTTGCCAGGTCCTTGTCTCTGTTCCAGTTAACTGTGTTGTCTAAACCAGAACTTGTTCCTGTTACCTGTATTGTTGGAACCTAAAACCGTTCGGATGGTACTTGACCCTGAAACTGTTCTAATGGTACTTGAAGCTGTACCTGCTCTGGCAGTGACTGAAAATGCTTCAATAGTACCTGAACCTGAAACTATTCCGGCGGGACCTGAACTTGAAACCTCTCTGGCAGTACCTGTATCTGAAACCATTGCGGCAATACCTGAACCTGCAACCTCTCTGGCATTACCTCAACCATCACCAGTGTCCATCCTGTCTGGTGACCCAGAATCTGTGTTGGCTGAACAGGTTCCGACATGTGGTCTACCTGTGATTTTGGATCTTTCCTGCCAGTGACTCCAAATCATTGTTTACGATCCTGTCCCTTGAGGTCAGCTGCTGCAATAGAGGGGACTTCCCTTGGAGTGCTACCTAACAGATACCTGCAGCTGTAGCCTAACTTCACCATCAGTAGCTCTAGCGAAAACCAAGTAGCCACTTAGCCATTCCCCTTCCAAGATAAGCCCGGATAGTGGAGCAATTGATCCACAATCCACAAGTTGACAGTCTTTAAGGAGTTAAATGGATTGTCCCTGCTCTGACAAACCTGGGGCAATTGTACTTATCTCTAAAAGCATTAGCTGCTGACTACAGTACCATCGCTCCAGTAGTCCCTGGTAGTCTTTGCATGGCTGCCGTGGTTACATTTTATCTGTAACAAGTGACCACTGATACCAATCACTTGCCTCAGTGAAATTGGGACATCTCCCTAGGCATCAACAAGGAGACCTGTGAATGCTTGCAGCAGTCATTTTTTTTTTCAGATGAAAAATCACCACTGTAGCCCTGGAAGCAAAGCAGCAGAGAAGAGATGCTGGAGGGGTAAGGGCTACAACAGGTAGTATCGCTATTTTGTTACTAACTGCATTACCAACCTTATCCCCAATTTGATCTGAAAACGAACAACCATTTAGACTAAATGCACAAGTTGCAGATTTCAAGCAGATTTTTCCTGATACAATCTGCATCCCCTGCTCCCAGAATCTGCATGCTTTTTTTTGCGGTTTTTCATGCAGTTTTTATGCGTTTTTCTTGTGTTTTTCATGCTTTTTTCTTGTGGTTTTTATATGCGGTTTTTGGTGCGTTTTGTAAGCATTTTGTACATCACAGAAAGTTGAAAGAAAAAAAAGAAAACTTTTATCAGGTCATTTCCAGTTCCAACCCCTATTCTCCATGTTTTTGGGGAATTGCACTACAGCGAAAGATGCCGCCAGTGCAGAGCCTGTGTTTGAGCCAAGAAATGATGCTTATTTTGCAGCTTACCACACTGATTTTGCTGCACCACCACATTAATGAGCAGGTAGTATCTGTTTTTCACGGACCGCATGTATCGTTTTTTGTAGCATCGCATCGTGCGCGTCTCTGCGCATGCATGGCGTACACATTGTCTTGGCTTGCCCTGTGTTTAGATGTGGATTGATGCACAGGCGTAGTTTAGTCGTGTGCATTGACAGGGTTCACATTGCATTAGGGGACAATTTGCTGACGGATACGTTACATAGTGGCAATATGTAATGGATGCGTTAAGTCCGCCATTGGCCGTAAAATAATGCATCATAACGCATGTCCAAATCGCAATGTGTTATCAATTAGTCGTTAAGTAATGATGCACCCTTGAACGCTGCTTGCCTTTTTTTGGGTTCTTGGTGAACGCACCCGTTTGCTGTGCATAGAACTGTATGTGCAAATGCTAGGTAGCGCATGGTATCTCGGTGTTACCATCTGTTTACGCAAACCGTTATCGCTACGTCAATAATGACATCTGCTTTACTGCATACAAAATGTTAGCTGTAACGCACCTAGCCTTAGGCCTGCAATACGCAAAGTTTCATTTTTGTGTCTGACGAAAGTCTTTTTTAAAAAAATGCGCAATTTTTGTTATGGAATGTGACAAATTAAAGCACAATGGTCTAGGGAAATGCAGCGTTCACATGTACATGCGTTTCTTAGCGTTATAGTGCGCATGCGTTTTTTGCATAAAGATTTGTAGATACTGTATTTGACCAATAGATTACTACAGGGCATAAAAAATGCAATTGCATGAAAAACCTTTTTTTGTGGGGGGGGCATGGTTTTTTTGGGCACACGATGCGCCTTTCCAAAAAATGCAAATGGTAAAGTACCGTAACATAATGTCCGTATATTTGTTATCGGTTTATTCTTTTGATGTATTTGGGACTGATATTACATTCTCCCAAAGGAGCGATGTCGTAGGATGAGGAGGAGGAAGAGGAGTACAGCTGCAAAAAGAATGTGGGTCCACCCAATTGTTCAAGAGCGCGTGGACAAGGGCCACTTCAATCTTAACCAGGATTTAAGGAAGTAAGATATTGTAGGGCAAACTTGTGTTTTTTGACTCATTGAGCACCCAAATTATTTTTAACTTGTTTTGTTGTTTGTTGTAATCATGTGCAATAATTATCTGTGTGTTAATAATTTTTTCTTTTTTTTTCTTGGTTTACTGGTATCCTGAGAAATTTGTCCAGTTCTGCCGGCTGACAATACCAGCATTTGATCGCCTACTCGAACTTCTTTCACCCGAAGCTGCTGTAATTTCCACCCTTGGCTAACACATGAGTCACAAAGTTTGGAAAAATTTTTGGGGCACAATTAGGGGGGGCCGAGTATATACGTTATTTCATAATGGATAACGATGCCAGTCTTGCTCGAGCATATTAATTTTTTTTTATATATATATATTTTTAAAAAAGGTGCAATATTCTGTCTATATCGATAATGCTGAGTGTCAACTTCTGCATACCCACACTCACTATAAAATATTACCCCTTTGTCCCGTCAAAGAGACACACCGCCCTACTACAAGCCAAAAATTATACAACCTCGTCACATCTGACAAACATACCGGCATACTATCCCGAATATCAAACAATGTCTAGTCTTCAGCTAGAGCCACCGGACCACTAACAAAAATATCACATATCGTGACGTTAGCCAGACACACCGCACTAATCGAACCTCAAATTACCTCCGCAAATTCCTGCTGCTTAAAATAAACTGCAGCTGGTCTGCAAATGGAACCTTCTTTCTAGGTGGCGAGCTACCACTTGTGGGCTTCAGGGACTGGACCAGCCTGTCCGTGACGGAGCGCCATCGCTTTTTGACATCATCCACTGCAATGAAATCAGATAACAACATTCATGTATTTTACAAAAATTACAGTCCAACTTTTCAAACTATTACTCATAATAATAACTTACTAATCTTTTTTTGTCCCACTTTTGGCAGGTCAGGTCACTGCGGATAGATTTCGGTCACAATCGCTGGCCACGCATCCCTTTTATTGTACGATCCCTTGTATTCCTCGCTGGCGCGGTCCCATACTTCAGGATGTTTTTCGATCTACATATAGAATAATCAATGTTAATACCTGTTATTTAAAAATAATTTGACTAAAAAAGTCAGTTTGGTCTCTATAATTTTGTCCACACATGTATATATATATATCCACACAGAAACACACCCACCAAACCAATGTCGATATGTTGGAATCCTGGTAGACCTTCCCTCAAAAACCTAAAGCAACCCTACCCAGCTCTTTCAACATAATCTCCATCAGCACTTTAACAGCTTGCTACTATTTGAACGCTAAATTAGCTCGGATTGAGATCAGGCACCATGTTTCACATTTATAGCCACTGATGTCATTATACCGGATGCATAACCCTCGGCCTATCCCTTTTCGTCACATTATAGCTAACCGTAGGCCCAAGAATAACCATAGGCCTAAGAGTAAACCTTGGCCTAACCCATTGTATAAACGATAAGTAACCCTAGGCCAAAGCCTAACCCTCAAAATGACCATAGGCCTAAGCCAATGGCAAACCCTACACCCTCTGCATGACCCCTGGCCTACGCCAAGGGTAAACCTTGGTCTAACTCTTTCCCACTACACCTAATCCTAATCATAACCATCAATATTATAATAGGCCTAACCCTAGCCTAAAAATAGACATAACCCTATGCACATGCCTATGCCTAAGGCTAGTTTCACAATAGCGCCTTGTAGCGCTGGGGTTCATGCGCAATCGAATAAATGCAATAATGCTTCAGACGTTTTGCGATTTTTGGTTATAGACCCATGCGTTTATAACAGTCTATAGCCATGTTAACTATATAACAGGCATGCTATTTAAAAAGCTGTAGTGCGCATGCCCATCCACACGACTGCGTGTTTTTGGCGCATTAAGGGCACAAGGTTTTTTTTTGGGACACAGGTCAGATGGACCCAAAATAATACAGTTTGCGTATGTGTGCCAAGGCGCGCACTAAAAAAAAAAAATATTCACAAAATATACATACGCCCGCTTGCGTGCGCAGCACCATGCGCACCAAATTTAAAGAAAGGGGTGCAGGATGCATGCGCGTGGACGCCCACTAAACACAACCATTAAAAAAAATTATTTTTTTTTCAAGCCTAGGCCTGACCCGAACTTTGGTTCAAAAATATATCCATAAAAACATGGCATGATAAAACATACGGTTGCCAAAAAGTCAACCATGTCATATCAAAACCATTTATTAATTTTGTTACTTAATTTCCAGTATTATTTGTTAATTTATTTGTTTTTATTTTGTGGGAAACTTAAGTATATACTAAGAAAAAAAAATGGCGTGGGCTCCCGCGCAATTTTATACACCAGAGAGGGAAAGCAGGTGAGTGACGGCAGATTTAAATAGCCTAAAGAGGGACCATAGTTTTTGCCCCCCCGGCTACAAAAATCTGCCACCAGACACTCCATAAAAGGCACATCTGTAAGATGCGCCTTTTATGACACTTACCCTCTCTCATCCCACAGCCGTCGTGCAGTGGCATATAGGGTAATAAGGGGTTAATGTCACGTTGCAATTAGAATGTGACATTAAGCCTGGTTAATAACAGATAGGCATCAATCAGACGCCGATCCATTATTAACCATATATGTTGAAAGGGTTAAAAAAGACATAAATTTTAAAAAAATTTATTTAAATAAAGACACAAAGTTTTTGACCATTTTTTATTGTTCGCTCAATCCAAGGGGTTAAAAGAAAAAAGGCACAGCCTCCCAAGCTGTACTGAGATCAGCACAGGAGTGTGAGAAATTTTCCCACGCTCCTGAGTTCACCTCAGGACACCATGCGCAGACCGCACCGCCCGAGATCACCCGAGCAGCATGAAGTGACTTCACCTACATACATACTACATGCTACATACAATACATTCATACAATACATACATATACACATACAATACATATAACATAGAGTACATACTCACCATTAGTTGTCACATTGTTCCCCGAAGCCAGTGCCATCTCTGGAAAAAATATGAAAAAAACAAACCACCAAATACTCCCTGTTCTGCAGAAATCCACGAGTGTCCCACGCCGATCTCCCATGGAGAACAGCAGCATCAGCTGATACGAACGTTCTCTAGGGGCTTCAGGAATCCAATGACGGGAGGTAGGTATCCTTCCGCACTGTATTCCTCCACCACTGTAAAACAATAGTCCCTAGTCTCACTTTATGGCAAATGCTGTGTTTGAACTTTCTCACACAGCAATGCCAAAAGTGAGACTAGGGACTATTTTTTTTACAGTGGTGGAGGAATACAGTGCGGAAGGATACCTACCTCCCGTCATTGGATTCCTGGAGCCCCTAGAGAACAGTCGCATCAGCTGATGCTGCTGTTCTCCACGGGAGATCGGTGTGGGACACTCGTGGATTTCCGCGGAACAGGGAGTATTTGGTGGTTTGTTTTTTTCATATTTTTTTCACAGATGACACTGGCTTCGGGGATCAAAGTGACAAGTGATGGTGAGTATGTACTCTATGTTATATGTACTGTATGTCTATATGTATGTATTGTATGAATGTATGAATGTATTGTATGTAGTATGTAGTATGTGTGTAGTATGTATGTAGCATGTTTTATGTATGTTGTATGTATGTATGTATGTAGTATGTATGCATGATGTATGAATGTAGTATATATGTAGTATGTATGTATGTATGAATGTAGTATATATGTAGTATGTAGTATATCTGTAGCATGTTTTATGTATGTTGTATGTATGTATGTAGTATGTATGTATGTATACTGTATGAATGTAGTATATATGTAGTATTTATGTAGTATGTATGTAGTATGTATGTATGTATGAATGTAGTATATATGTAGTATGTATGAAGTATATCTGTAGCATGTTTATGTATGTTGTATGTATGTATGTAGTATGTATGTATGCTGTATGAATGTAGTATGTATGTAGTATATATGTAGTATGTATGTATGTATGAATGTTGTATATATGTAGTATGTATGTAGTATGCATGTATGTTGTATGAATGTTGTATATATGTAGTATGTATGTATGCTGTATGAATGTAGTATATATGTAGCATATATGTAGTATGTATGTATGCTGTATGAATGTAGTATATATGTAGTATGTATGTAGTATGTATGTATGTTGTATGAATGTAGTATATATGAAGTATGTATGTAGTATGTATGTTGTCTGTATGTATGTAGTATGTATGTATGTTTTTTTTTTTTACATTCAACACATTAGCCGGATGATGGGAATACTACTGCCCCATCATCGGCTAAAGTGTCAATCACTGTCATTGTAGCAGGCATCGCCCGATGGGACTTGTAGTCCCATCGGACGATGCCTGCACACACACAGACCCCCTGCAGGCCCGTACAGACCGACGGCAGCCGGCACAGACCCCCCGGCAGCCCATACAGACCGCCGGCAGCCGGCACAGACCCCCGGCAGCCCATACAGACCGCCGGCAGCCGGCACAGACCCCCCGGCAGCCGGCACAGACCCCCGGCAGGCCCGTACAGACCGCTGGCAGCCGGCACAGACCCCCGGCAGTCGGCACAGACCCCCGGAAGGCCTGTACAGACTGCCGGCAGCCCGCACAGACCCCCGGCAGGCACGCACAGACCCTCGGCAGGCCCGCACAGACCGCGCATCATGATGCGCACAGACCGCGCATCATGATGCGCACAGACCGCGCATCATGATGACATCATTTCAGCAGCCAATCACAGCCACAACAGTGGCTCATTGCATTATGGGAACTTCCGATTCCGGTATTCGACATTGAAAAAATATCTGTACTCGGTATCGGAATTCCGATACAGCGAATATTGGCCGATACCCGATATTTGCAGTATCGGAATGCTCAACACTACTGAGGGGCGATTTAATAACCATGTATAAGTATATAAGGGGACAATACAAATATCTCTCCAAGGATCTGTTTATACCAAGGAAGGTGACAGTCACAAGGGGGCATTCTCTGTGTCTGGAGGAGAGAAGGTTTTTCCATCAACATACACTGTGTGCAGAATTATTAGGCAAATGAGTATTTTTGATCACATCATCCTTTTTACACATGTTGTCCTAATCCAAGCTGTATAGGCTTGAAAGCCATCTGCCAATTATGTAAATCTGGTGATTTGCATCTCTGTTAAGAGGAGGGGTGTGGTCTAATGACATCAACACCCTATATAAGGTGTGCTTAATTATTAGGCAACTTCATTTCCTTTGAAAATGGGTCAGAAGATAGATTTGACAGACTTTGAAAAGTCAAAAATTGTGAGATGTCTTGCAGATGGATGCAGCAGTCTTGAAATTGCCAAACTTTTGAAGTGTGATCACTGAACAATCAAGTGTTTCATGGCAAATATCCAACAGGGTCGCAAGAAGCGTGTTCATAAAAAAAGGCGCAAAATAACTGCCCATGAATTGAGGAAAGTCAAGCGTGAAGCTGCCAAGATGCCTTTTGCCACCAGTTTTGCCATATTTCAGAGCTGCAACGTTACTGGAGTATCAAAAAGCACAAGGTGTGCCATATTCAGGGACATGGTCAAGGTAAGGAAGGCTGAAAAACGACCACCTTTCAACAAGAAACATAAGATAAAACATCAAGACTGGGCCAAGAAATATCTTAAGACTGATTTTTCTAAGGTTTTATGGACTGATGAAATGAGTGTGACTCTTGATGGGCCAGATGGATGGGCCCGAGGCTGGATCAGTAAAGGGCAGAGAGCTCCATTCCAACTCAGATGCCAGCAAGGTGGAGGTGGGGTACTGGTATGGGCTGGTATCATCAAAGATGAACTTGTGGGACCTTTTCGGGTTGAGGATGGAGTGAAGCTCAACTCCCTACTGCCAGTTTCTGGAAGACACCTTCTTCAAGCAGTGGTACAGGTAGAAGTTGGTATCGTTCAAGAAAAACATGATTTTCATGCAGGACAATGCTCCATCACATGCATCCAAATACTCCACAGCGTGGCTGCCCAGTAAAGGTCTAAAAGAAGAAAAAATAATGACATGGCCCCCTTGATCACCTCATCTGAACCCCATAGAGATCCTGTGGTCCCTCATAAAATGTAAGATCTACAGGGAGTGAAAACATTACACCTCTCGGAACAGTGTCTGGGAGGCTGTGGTGGCTGCGGCATGCAATGGTGATAGTAAACAGATCAAGCAACTGACAGAATCTAAGGATGGAAGGCTTTTGAGTGTCATCGTAAAGAAAGGTGGCTATATTGGTCACTGATTTTTTTTTTGTTTGTTTTTGAATGTCAGAAATGTTTATTTCTAAATTTTGTGTTGTTATATTGGTTTACCTGGTGAAAATAAACAAGTGAGATGGGTATATATTTGTTTTTTATTAAGTTGCCTAATAAATCTGCACAGTAATAGTTACCTGCACAAACAGATATCCTCCTAAGATAGCCAAATCTAAAAAAATCCCACTCCAACTTCCAAAAATATTAAGCTTTGATATTTATGAGTCTTTTGGGTTGATTGAGAACATAGTTGTTGTTCAATAATAAAAAGAATCCTCTCAAATTCAACTTGCCTAATAATTCTGCACGCAGTGTAGAAGAGGATTCTTTACTGTTAGGGCAGTGAGAATCTGGAATTCCTTGCCTGAGGAGGTGGTGGCTAACTCAGTTGAGGGGTTCAAGAGAGGTCTTGACGTCTTTCTGGAGCATAACAATATTGTATCTTACAGTTATTAGGTTCTTTAGAAGGACGTAGATCTGGGAATTTATTCTGACAGAATATAGGCTGAACTAGATGGACAAATGTCTTTTTTCGGCCTTGCTAACTACATTACTCTGTTGTGTAACTACGCTATGGGGATATTTTTCGACAACAAAGACAGTGATTTGAAACTGGGACTGAGGTTCACCTTCCAAGAAGGCAATGACTCAAAGCATACTGCTACAGCAACACTCGAGTGTTTTAAGGGGAAATGTGTATATATTTTTGAGTGGCTTAGTCAAAGCCCAGACCTTAATCTAATTGAGAATCTGTGGTCAGACTTGAAGATTGCTGTTCACCAGAAAAAAAACATCTAACTCGAAGGATCTCGAGCAGTTTTGCCTTGAGGAATGGGGAAAAAATCCCTGTGGCAAGATACAGTTGAGGCCAAAAGTATTGACAACCCTGCAATTCTGTAAGATAATACTCCGTTTCTTCCTGAAAATGATTGCAAACACAAATTCTTTGGTATTATTATCTTCATTTAATTTGTCTTAAATGAAAAAACACAAAAAGAATTGTCCTAAAGCCAAATTGGATATAACTCCACACCAAACATAAAAAAGAGGGTGGACAAAAGTATTGGCACTGTTCGAAAAATCATGTGATGCTTCTCTAATTTGTGTAATTAACAGCACCTGTAACTTACCTGTGGCACCTAACAGGTGTTGGTAATAACTAAATCACACTTGCAGCCCGTTGACATGGATTAAAGTTGACTCAACCTGTGTCCTTGTGTGTACCACATTGAGCATGGAGAAAAGAAAGAAGACCAAAGAACTGTCTGAGGACTTGAGAAACCAAATTGTGAGGAAGCATGAGCAATCTCAAGGCTACAAGTCCATCTCCAAAGACCTGAATGTTCCTGTGTCTACAGTGCGCAGTGTCATCAAGAAGTTTAAAGCCCATGGCACTGTGGATAACCTCCCTAGATTTGGACGGAAAAGAAAAATTAACAAGAGATTTCAACGCAAGATTGTGCGGATGTTGGATAAAGAACCTCAACTAACATCCAAACAAGTTCAAGCTGCCCTGCAGTCCGAGGGTACAACAGTGTTAACCCGTACTATCCATCGGCGTCTGAATGAAAAGGGACTGTATGGTAGGGGACCCAGGAAGACCCCACTTCTTACCCCGAGACATTAAAAAAGCCAGGCTGAAGTTTGCCAAAACTTACCTGAAAAAGCCTAAAACGTTTTGGAAGAATGTTCTCTGGTCAGATGAGACAAAAGTAGAGCTTTTTGGGCAAAGGCATCAACATAGAGTTTACAGGAGAAAAAAAGAGGCATTCAAAGAAAATAACACGGTCCCTACAGTCAAACATGGCGGAGGTTCCCTGATGTTTTGGGGTTGCTTTGCTGCCTCTGGCACTGGACTGCTTGACCGTGTGCATGGCATTATGAAGTCAGAAGACTACCAACAAATTTTGCAGCATAATGTAGGGCCCAGTGTGAGAAAGCTGGGTCTCCCTCAGAGGTCATGGGTCTTCCAGCAGGACAATGACCCAAAACACACTTCAAAAACCACTAGAAAATGGTTTGAGAGAAAGCACTGGAGACTTCTAAGGTGGCCAGCAATGAGTCCAGACCTGAATCCCATAGAACACCTGTGGAGAGATCTAAAAATGGCACTTTGGAGAAGGCACTCTTCAAATATCAGGGACCTGGAGCAGTTTGCCAAAGAAGAATGGTCTAAAATTCCAGCAGAGCATTGTAAGAAACTCATTGATGGTTACCGGAGGCAGTTGGTCGCAGTTATTTTGGCTAAGGCCGGGGTCACACTGGCGAGGAATACGGGAGAGTGAGAGGCGCTAAAAGCACGCATTAGACACGGACAAATGATTCTCTATGGGGTCACTCGCACCAGGCGTATATTTCTCCTCCGTATCCTACGCTCCGTGCCACTCGCAGCAAGCTGCGATTGTCAGCGTACTACGCCCGTAGTACGTCAATGCAAGTCTATGGGTGCGCAAAAAATACGCATTACACACGGAACACACGTGTGACCTGCGAGCAATACGCAGGTCTTTTGGCTGGTGAACAGGAAATGGGCCAATCCATCATCACGAAGCGTAGACATGCAAATGAGCTCAAAAAGCGCTCCAGACATCCAGGAAGTACGCCTCCACGGATTACAGCAGCAGCATGGCGTCCACATATATTAATGTAGAGATGCTCATTGTGCTGGTGCAGGAGCGTCCAGAAATATGGGACCCACGCGACGCAAACTATGCGAACCGCACAAGAAAGGAGGTGTCATGGAGGCGCATCTGTTGCCAGATGTACCATGACTTTGGTGACAGACCACGTGATGAGCAGCATAAAATTCGTAAGTGCAACCATAAAAATATATTTAACGTTAGCGCGCGCTATAAAATGAATCTACAATCAGCCCCCCCTTCCTGTGCATGTACTTTTATTAGCCTCATGAGGCCGTTACATTAGGATGTGACACGTGGCTTCACACAGCCATAATTAGGGGTTAGGCCACAAGCTCCTCATCCTTCTAGCCACTAAAATTAGTTTCAGGGGAGCTAATGATTCCCTGTGTATCGGCCCAATTACATATGCCACCATGGGTAGAACGCACACCCCAGAAGGCCCCATGCCTAGACTACTGTTTGAAAATGTGACCTCTCAAATATGTGATTTTGACAATCTTTCCTGTCACATTGCAGTGGAAGATGTGATGAAACGGTGGAGAAGCATCTGGGACCAGTACCGCCGGGAACGCCAGCAGCGGTCCAGGAGTGGAGATGCTGGCCATGTAAAGCGCAAATATATCTACTATGACCGGCTGAACTTCCTCGCCCCAATTCTGGCTCTGAGACCGTAAGTACATACCTCACACCACATTACACAAATACATTACACAAATACTTTACAGGGACAAAAATATTGATGTATTTTTGCCTCTGTTCTATTTCATAACAGAACTCAATCCAACCTTACGGATCGAGGAACGGCCTCAGAGGCAGAGCCCATTATAGATCCTGTAGGGGATGAGGTGGCTGGCCCATCTTCTCCCCCTACAAGAAGGATGGCTGAAGAGGAGGCATCACCAGAACACACAATGGCTGCCCTACACAACACACCACCAGGACGGTCTGCAGCTGCAACCTCACCCATCCTGGAAGAGATGGGCAACTTGAGCAGCAGCCCAACTGCCCAGATCAGGCCCTCCCCACAGGCTGCTCTAGCATCACGGCGAATAAGAAGAAGGCGCCAGGTCACCATTCAAGAGAGCAGGACCAATGTGGACACTGGGGTGCTGAATTACTTGTCCAGAGTCACTACAGATGATGGTGAGGAGGCCTATGCACGTAGCCTCACCTTTTATCTCTGTGCCCTTACCCGTGAGGTCAGGCTCCGTATTAGGGGATGTATTCAGATCCTGCTTGATGCAAGCACCCCCCCCAATACCCCATATGAGGTGTTTGAATTTCTGGAGAGGTGGCAGCTCTCACCAAGAAATTTAATGCGCATGAGACCATCCACACAGATGCTTGCTCAAGCAGGGTCTGAACAGCCCCTAATAAGTGGGCCAACACCTCAAGCCCTTCCTCCCCCTACCCATCCTTCTATTCCGCAGCCCCAAATGTCTTCCTCAAGCCAACCCCACCAATATGGCCACTTGTACCCACCCAGTGTTGGAGGCTGGTCCCAACCTGGTTGGGGACGATCTGGCTATCTTGGTGGGTATGAGCCACGGGCCTACCATAGCCAACAAGAAGCCCCTCACCATCATCATTACTCTGGCCAGTATCACCAACAGGCCCAGGAGGCTGGACAACAACAGCATCATGGGCAACAGTATGGCCCCACACAGGGCGATGTTGCCCACAATGTCCAGCAGCACCCACAGGCTGTTCCTCCCCGTTCCCCTTCCCCTACATATGAGGATTTATGAATCAAAAATTTGGAGATGTCCAGTTACATGTAACTGGTGCTTCTAATCTAGACAAAAAAACAGGTGTTCTCCTTCACCAACATTTAGAACATAATTTAACATTCACATTTTTAAACAATGTTTTCCAAACATATGAAACAATCCATCATGACAGGCAACGCTACCTCACGCCTTTCACACAGATATTACATGTGTGTATAAAAGAGAATATTTAAATGCGCTATACTGTTACCTGAAAGGATGAAAATACACTAATCACTTGCTAATGCATAGGAAAGGCGTGCTCGCCTTTAGTTAAGTAGTCAACTTTGTTATTAGCAATCTCTAGTAAACCAATTTGAGGCGACCAGCATTCACAATATCACGCTCTCTCTATGTCTTAACAAGTGAGTTTTGTATTTTCATCCTTTCCAGTATAGCATGCTTAAATATTGTCTGTTCTACAGACAGGTAATATCTGTGTGAAAGCTGTGAGGTAGCCTTGCCTGTCATGGTGGAATCATTCTATGATTGGAAAACATTATGAGGAAATGTGAGTGTTATATTATTGACTTTATTTAGGTGATGGAGCTCACCCTTTGTTGCCTAATCAAGGTTAATGTAGGCATGCAGCAATGTTGTTATTGCATAATGTTTGTTGCAGTTTTTTTCTGTAATGTTAATGTTACACCAAGTTAAAGAAGGCACAAAGGGTCATTTTGGCCATTGCCAAATTTGTGTTATGGCAAAATTATGTTTGCCTTTAAGCAAAACAACAAAAAAAAGGCAAAACTAAAAATTTGTCTACTCTAGTTAACGTCTCTGTGTGATTTTTCACTATCCCTCACAACATACTAACAGACACCAACCAATGCAAAGAAACACTCATAGAATCACAAAAAGGCTTGAGTAATATATATTTAGACACACTTTTAAAAAAAACAAATTATAACATAGACACAGCATTCTCTTGCCAAGAAGTTGCCCCCTCAGGTGAGATAAAGTAATTCGTGAATATATCACGCACTTTGAGGCCAGAGAGCGGTCTACGTTGAGGGATGATAGGTGGTCTCACCCTGCGCACATTGTCCGGCCTACTCACAACACCATCAGAGGAGGAACAATCATGTATCCTGGTGAAGTTATGCAGAACAACACAGGCTTTGACAACTTCATTCACATTTTGTTCACTCAACTGAATGGCAGACTGGAGTACTCGCCATTTGGCAGAAAGAATCCCAAAGGAACACTCCACCAGTCGCCTAGCACGTGATAGGCGCAAGTTAAAAATTCTGCGCCTGTGGTCAAGGTTGCGCCGGGGATATGGCCTCATGACATTATGTGATAACTGAAAGGCCTCATCTGCCACAAGAACATAAGGGACTGATTGTTCGGGGGAGCCTGGTAGCTGGCGTGGTGGTGGTAGATCCAACTGGTTGGTGCGTAGCCGCCGACCCATTATGGAAGTATTGAAGACTCTAGAGTCTCCCGTCCTTCCATAGGCCCCAATGTCAACAATTATAAACTTGTATTGAGGGTCTACCAGAGCCAATAATACAACAGAAAAGTATTGCTTATAATTGAAGAATTGGGAGCCTGAGTTCGGCGGCTTACACACCCTGATACGTTTGCCATCCAGGGCCCCAATACAATTTGGAAACTGGCAGTCCTCCTCAAAGTCCCTTGAAATCCTTAACCAGTCTTCCATCCTGGGATCGGGTAGGACCACCTGATGGAGTCTTGTCCAGATTTCTGCACATGTAGAACTCACTATGCCTGAAATGGTGGACTTTCCAATGAGAAACTCATGATGGAGGGCGGCATAAGACAGGCCAGTGGACAGGAAGCTGTAGAACAACAGAAATAGTACAGGTTAGAATGGCTAAAGTAAAAAAAAATCAGTTACATGCCGACCAAACTTGGTAGGAAATGAGAGAGAACAACACACACATATTTGGTGGCACAATGACTAAGTGATATGCAGTACATATTAGATGTAACATTCTGCTGTGTCAGGTGAAACATATTTTGAGTAAGATGAGGGTATTAAACTTTGTCCAAGAAGGCCAAAAAACATAAATTAACACACACATTATGAACATAGAGAATGTGGTTGTGTAGTACATACCGTATTGTGAGTAGAAGTCGCTCCTCTGCAGATATGGCTTTGCGCATCCTAGTGTCCTGAAAGGTTATCCCAGGGCGCACTGTCTCCAAGAGGCGATCAAATGTGGAAATGCTCATTCGACAGTACTGGTAAAATTTCTCTGGATGCTCCCGCAGAGACGAATAGAGGCGGTGAAAATGACCTCTTGTGAGTCGTTGCCTCAAAAGTGGATGGACCCACATGCGTCTCCTCCTCCGCGGATCCACTATCACAGGATATGGTTGGCCAAAGCGCCGTGACAAAAGCCAGGTAAAGAGAACCTGCTCGGTTGTATTGAATGTCAGACCCTCTGCCATGCTGCACAAAGAACACCAACACACCTCGTGAAAGCAAGGTGACAAATGTACAGAATGTAGGCAGCCACCTGTTTCTGAGTGTCTAAATAGGGTGCAGGCTAATGATTTAAATTGTTTGCAGGCCTCAAAACCGTTAAATGTCCATTTTGCAAGGCTGCGAGAAAATCTCGCCATACAGATACACACATGCGAAAAATACGCGACCTCACCTTGCTTACGGATGACCTACGGTCATTGATCCGTATTACGCATGTAAAATACGGAGCGTATTTTGCGCAGGTTAGTGTGACTCCAGCCTAAAGGTTGTGCAACCAAGTATTAGGCTGAGGGTGCAAATAATTTTGTCTGGCCCATTTTTGGAGTTTTGTGTGAAATGATCAATGTTTTGCTTTTTACTTCATTCTCTTTTGTGTTTTTTCATTTTAGACAAGTTAAATGAAGATAATAATACCAAAGAATTTGTGTTTGCAATCATTTTCAGGAAGAAACTGAGTATTATCTGACAGAATTGCAGGGGTGTCAATACTTTTGACCACAACTGTATGTAAAGTTCTTTGAGACTTGCAGCTGTTAAAAAAAGAGGCTCTACAAAGTACTGACTTTATGGGGGTGGAATGGTTATGCACACTGAAGTTTTCAGTTATCTTGTCCTATTTGTTGTTTCCTTCTCAATAGAAAGAAAACCAAAAGTTCACAGTTGTGGCATTATTCTTTGCATGAACTGATGCAAGCACTTTGTGTATGTGTGTGGCAGGTAATAATAATCTTTATTTTTATATAGCACTAACATATTCCGCAGTGCTTTACAGTTTGCACACATTATCATCGCTGTCCCTGATGGGGCTCATAATCTAAATTCCCTATCAGTATATCTTTCGAAATGTTTTTTACCATAGCATGCTACCGTATGTATATATTTAACTATTTGTTGGCTTTGCACATTTTCCTGGTTTGCAGTCTGTAGCTTTTATTGCTCTCTGAAAATTGAAGTTTGGCAACAGATCAAAAGTCTTAGGTTGCTGACCATTGATGTAAATTATATGAATTTCTATTTTTGGTATCTGGCATCGTCACATTTTGAGTTCATTCACAGCATTGAAAAAATTAGAATTAACAAGATCTGCGTGATTAAAATGTGATGTGAATTATGGCAAATAGCCATGAGCACTTCAATTAGAGTCATAAATGTATTCAGACTTATACAAAGTGAAAGGAATGGTTGAAGCAGTGTATGCACATTGAATTTTTTTTACCAGGGACAGCTAACAGTGAGAGAGTGATATAAAGCCAGGGGAGTGATTATATATGGAGACACACATACTTTTAGATACTGTGCTTGAAGGTATTATTTAATTTTGATTCAAAAATGTAACTTTGAAGCTGAGTGGAAACATGAAGCAGAGCCCTGTTCCCACAAGTACAAGAATAGCACAGAGACCTCTTTAAGCACAAAATGAGTATTCAAACTAAGTATCGTCACTAGATGCAGCATGGAAGAGTCAATCATTTAAATACACCTTCCCACCTGCTTGTACTTTTGAACGACACCATTGGTTTTAACATAATATGTACTGAAAAACAGGAAATAAAATTCCAAGAGAGGTGAAATTGCAAAAAAGTGCAATTTCACAGTTGTCTTTTGTATGTTTTTTTTTTTACCATGTTCACTAAATGCTAAAACTGACCTGTCATTATGATTCTCTAGGTCAGTACGAGTTCACAGACACTAAACATGTCTAGGTTCTTTTTTATTTAAGTGGTGAAAAAAAAATCCAAAATTTGCAAAACAAAAAATTGACACCATTTTTTCCAGACCTGTAGCATCTCCATTTTTCGTGATCTGAGCTGGGTGAGGGCTTATTTTTTGCGCACTGAGCTGACATTTTTATTGATACAACTTTGGTATAGATAAAATATTTTGATCACCCATTATAGCAATTTTATTGCAATATAGCGGCAACTAAAAAAATATAATTCTGTCATTTTGAATTTTTTTCTCATTACACCATTTAGCGATGGGGTTAATTTTTTTTATATTGATAGTTCGGGCAATTCTGAATGCGGCAATACCAAATATGTGTATATTTGATTTTTCTTACTGTTTTATTTGGAAAGGGGGATGATTTGAAATTTTATTTTTTTTATATTTTTAGAAAGCTGTAATACTTTGATCACCTCTGCCACACACAGGAGATGATTCGATCGCATGAGTGTAGCAGAAATGCTCACTTGATATGAGCGCTGCCTCGTAGCAACCTGGCAATGACAACCACAGAGATCTGCTGCAGACCTCTGGTTGTCATGCTGACCCATCGGTGACCCACGATCATTTGACGGGGTCACAAATGGGTGGGATTAGTGACGCGCTTCCTGTAAGCAAGAGTTAAATGCCGCTGTCAGAGATTAACTTCAGCATTTAACTAGTTAACAGCCGCGGGGGATCGCGATTCCATCTGCAGCTGTTGTGGGCACATGTCAGCTCTATAGAACAGATGTCATGTGCCCAGAAATTTGCGGGCTCAGCATGGGAGCCCGCACCAAACAGGGGGAATCCGACATGTGTATACTATTTCGGCACATGTCAGAAAGGGGTTAAGAGATCACCAATGAACAACCTCATATACAGTAGGAAAGTTCCTTTAGTATCAGGTAATCTTATGCATTAGTATTCTGTTTTTTTCTTTGCTTATAACATACATGAAAATCTACACGAAAAAGTAAATGTGGATATTAATGAGTTTTTTTTGTTGTTGTTGTTGTGGATATATGTTTTGGTGCATTTTTTATTTTTGTGTTATTTGCTCCTTTTTTATGCTACTTTGAAATCCCATTACCTTCCTTTAGAAAGGCTTACCTGCATTTTTTTATATAAAACAATTGTACAAGCATTTTTTAGGTACAAAATGAGCTCCCTATTAACGTATATGGTGAAAAGAAGAATTAAAAACACAAAAGCAACATTTAGCAAATTTTAAATTCAGCAACACAAGTCAACTCAGGCATGGAAAAAATATTCATGTTTACTTAAAATTTAAAAACTGATTTACACTGTTTCCTATTCATTTGCATCAAAAACCATCCTGTATATTGCCCCTTAATGTGACATTGGCTGTTCTTAGCTACTGGGCCCTAGTGCTGCTGCATGTCCACCTCTGTCTTTGAAGATCCTTCAAAGACTATTTTAAGGCACTGTTTATTAACATTACATGTTATGCACCAGTCACCAGTCATTTGCAGGTAGCAGCAACATGAGAAATAAAGTTACAACTCATTTATTCCCCTTAATTCTTTTTTTCAGCAGGAGAAATTAAGCTAATAATGTTTCATAGCAAATTTAAAATACAGAATACAAATTCCCTAATATATTTTCTTTGGATATATATAAAAATATTTGTTCTACATATTTGTTTCTCACTATACAATCTTATGAGGATATCATTTCACTTTGGACATATGGCCTTCCCTTCCCCTTCCCAGGCTTTAAAAATCTTTCCCCAACTGTCAGCTTTCCCTCTGCTGGTTACGAAAATTGCACGGGAACCCTTGTCATTTTTTTCCGAAAAATAATCTTTTATTAATTAAATACATGTACAGTAAGCTGCACACACTGTACTAATTGTATTTGTCACTGACATCTACAGTGCCTTGCGAAAGTATTCGGCCCCTTGGAACTTTTCAACCTTTTCCCACATATGCTTCAAACATAAAGATACCAAATGTAAATTTTTGGTGAAGAATCAACAATAAGTGGGACACAATTGTGAAGTTGAATGAAATTTACTGGTTATTTTTTGTGGAAATTCAAAAACTGAAAAGTGGGGCGTGCAATATTATTCGGCCCCTTTAACTTAATAGTTTGTTGTGGCGCCTTTTGCTGCGATTACAGCTGCAAGTCGCTTGGGGTATGTCTCTATCAGTTTTGTACATCGACGGACTGAAATTCTTGCCCATTCTCCCTTGGCAAACAGCTCGAGCTCAGTGAGGTAAGATGGAAGTCGTTTGTGAACAGCAGTTTTCAGCTCTTTCCACAGATTCTCGACTGGATTCAGGTCTGGACTTTGTCTTGGCCATTAATAATAATAATAATAATCTTTATTTTTATATAGCGCTAACATATTCCGCAGCGCTTTACAATTTGCCTTCTAATGCCTGGATACGTTTATTTGTGAACCATTCCATTGTAGATTTTGTTTTATGTGTGTGATCATTGTCCTGTTGGAAGACAAATCTCCATCCCAGTCTCAGGTCTTTTGCAGACTCCAACAGGTTTTCTTCATGAATGGTCCTGTATTTGGCTCCATCCATCTTCCCATCAATTTTAACCATCTTCCCTGTCCCAGCTGAAGAAAAGCAGGCCCAAACCATGATACTGCCACCACCATGTTTGACAGTGGGGATGGTGTGTTCAGGGTGATGAGCTGTGTTACCTTTATGCCAAACATATCGTTTGGCATTGCTGACAAAAAGTTCTATTTTGGTTTCATCTGACCAGAGCATCTTCTTCCACATGTTTGGTGTGTCTCCCAGGTGGCTTGTTGCAAACTTTAAATGACACTTTTTATGGATATCTTTGAGAAATGGCTTTCTTCTTGCCACTCTTCCATAAAGGCCAGATTTGTGCAGTGTACGACTGATTGTTGTCCTATGGACAGACTGTCCCACCTCAGCTGTAGATCTCTGCAGTTCATCCAGAGTGATCATGGGCCTCTTGGCTGCATCTCTGATCAGTCTTCTCCTTGTTTGAGATGAAAGTTTAGAGGGACGGCTGGGTCTTCGTAGATTTGCAGTGGTATGATACTCCTTCCATTTCAATATGATCGCTTGCACAGTGCTCCTTGGGATGTTTAAAGTTTTGGAAATCATTTTGTATCCAAATCCAGCTTTAAACTTCTCCACAACAGTATCACTGAACTGCCTGTTGTGTTCCTTGGTCTTCATGACGCTCTCTGTGCATCAAACAGAACCCTGAGACTATAACAGAGCAGGTGCATTAATACAGAGACTTGATTGCACACAGGTGGATTATATTTATCATCATTAGTCATTTAGGACAGCATTGAATCATTCAGAGATCCACAATGAACTTCTGGAGTGAGTTTCCTGCTCTGAAAGTAAAGGGGCCGAATAATATTGCACGTCCCACTTTTCAGTTATTCAATTTCCACAAAAATGTAAAATAATCAATAAATTTCATTCAACTTCACAACTGTGTCCCACTTGTTGTTGATTCTTCACCAAAAATTTGAATTTGGTATCTTTATGTTTGACGCATGATATGTGGGAAAAGGTTGAAAAGTTCCAGGGGGCGAATACTTTTGCAAAGCACTGTATATATGTACCAATTATATTTGTATTTACTGTATGTAATCCATCTCTTCTATCCTGTCGACTCCTGCAGTGATTTTACACAACACGGCAGATGAATTGCCGGCTTTTCTTCTATGTATCTATGTAATCTATAGTATAACATTTCATCCATTTTAAGTTTATGCTTGGAACATACAACACTGCCCTTCACCTCTCCAAACAAGCCTATTTCAACACCCTCATCACCTGACTGTCCAATAACCCGAAACGTCTCTTTGACACTTTTCATTCTCTACTCAATCCAAGAGTACAGGCCCCAACCACGGAGCTCCGAGCTGACGATCTGGCCAATTACTTCAAAGAAAAAATTGACCAGATTCGACAGGAAATTATCTCCCAATCACCTCATACCATGCACTGTCCTCCCTCCCCCACTGCATCTAGCTCACTCTCTGATTTTGAACCAGTCACAGAAGAAGAAGTAAGCAGGCTCCTTGCGTTTTCTCGCCCAACTACTTGCACCAGTGACCCATTTCCGTGACATCTCCTCCAGTCCCTTTCCCCTGCTGTCACCCCTCACCTAACTAAAATATTTAACCTCTCTCTCTCTCTTCTGGTATTTTTCCCTCCTCATTTAAGCATGCTATCATACATCCACTACTTAAAAAACCATTCCTCGACCAAAACTGTGACGCTAACTATAGACCTGTCTCTAATCTTCCCTTCATCTCTAAACTCCTGGAACGCCTGGTCCACTCCCGTCTTATCCGCTATCTCTCAGAAAACTCTGTTCTTGACCCTCTCCAATCCGGTTTCCGCTCTTTACACTCCACTGAAACTGCCCTCACTAAAGTCTCTAATGATCCGCTAACAGCTAAATCAAATGGTCATTCTAATTCTCTTGGATCTCTCTGCAGCATTCGACACTGTGGATCATCAGCTCCACTATGCTCCATTCCATTGGCCTCAAGGACACCGTTCTCTCCTGGTTCTCCTCCTATCTCTCCGACCGCTCCTTTACTGTATCTTTTGCAGGTTCCTCCTCCTCTCACCTTCCCCTTACTGTTGGGGTCCCCCAAGGATCGGTTCTAGGCCCCCTCCTCTTCTCCTTGTACACTGCCCCTATTGGTCAAACAATCAGTAGATTTGGTTTCCAGTACCATCTCTATGCTGATGACACCCAATTATACGCTTCTTCTCCTGACATCACGCCAGCCTTTCTAGAAAACACCGGCGATTGTCTAAACGCTGTGTCTAATATCATGTCCTCACTATATCTGAAACTGAACCTGTCAAAGACTGAACTCCTTGTGTTTCCTCCCTCTACTAATGTACCTATACCCGACATTGCTATTTCTGTGTGTGGTTCCACTATTACTCCCCAGCAACAGGCCCGCTGTCTTGGGGTCATACTTGATTCTGAGCTTTCCTTTGCCCCCCACATTCGATCACTGGCTCGCTCTTGTCATCTGCACCTCAAAAACATTTCTAGAATTCGACCTTTTCTTACTTTTGACTCTGCAAAAACTCTTACTGTTTCTCTTATTCATTCTCGTCTCGACTATTGTAACTCTCTTCTAATCGGTCTCCCTCTTACCAAACTCTCCCCTCTCCAATCTGTCTTGAGTGCTGCAGCCAGGATCATATTCCTCACCAATCGTTACACTGATGCCTCTACCTTGTGCCAGTCATTACACTGGCTACCCATCCACTCCAGAATTCAGTATAAACTTATTACCCTCACCCACAAAGCCCTCCATGGCTCAGCACCACCCTACATCTCCTCCCTTGTTTCAGTATACCACCCTACCCGCGCCCTTCGTTCTGCTGATGACCTGAGGTTAGCATCCGCAATAGTCAGAACCTCCCACTCCCGTCTCCAAGACTTTACACATGCCGCGCCAATTCTTTGGAATGCACTTCCCAGGTCAATACGATTAGTCCCCAATCCCCACAATTTTAAGCGTGCCCTGAAAATGCATTTATTCAGACTGGCCTATCGCCTCAACACATTAACCTAATCTATCCCTGTGTGGCACAGCCAAAAGTTTACCATAACCAGATTTCCCGCATCATGTTCCCACATGCTTTATGCATCCATTAGCCCTCTCTGTCTGTACTGTTACACGCTTAACATTATGGCTGGTCCATACAATCAGGGCAACTGTTACCACCCACCTTTCGTGTCTACCTCTTTCCTCATAGACTGTAAGCTTGCGAGCAGAGCCCTCTTTTCTCTTGGTATTTGTTATAATCTACTGTATGTGATTATTGTTATGCTGTAATGTCTATTGTCTGTACAAATCCCCTCTGAAATGTAAAGTGCTGCGGAATATGTCGGCGCTATAAAAATAAAATTTATTATTATTATTATTATAACATGCTAAGCGTCACTCTGTCCGAAGCCTTTATTGACTGGCTCCAGACAGAATGAGGCAGCCAGCGGTGAGGAGTGTGTAAGGCGTCGGAGATGGCGGTACGCATATACACTGAATACCACTATGTCCAGTGCCATACTTACATACTTACCTGACCGGAAGGAGCGTTGCCGCAGTGCTTCTCTTCGGCCGGAGCAGGAGTGCGGCCGTAATAGAGCGATCCGGCGCCATTTTACTGAAGACGCATTTGCAGTGTGTCTTCAGCAATATGTCGCCGGACAGCGCTATGGGTATGCGCGTACTCCTGTGTCAGACTCCTCCCCCGGCCTCCAGCAGAACTTGACAGGCAGTGCTGGAGCACAGGGAAGAGGGGTGAGTATAAATGTTTTTTTTTTGTATGTGTGTAGTTTAATAGGGGTGAGGGGGACCATGCATACCAGGAAAGGGGGAGAGGGGACCATGCATACCACGAAAGGGGGGTGAGGGGACCATGCATACCAAGAAAGGGGAGTGAGGGGACCACGCATACCATGAAAGGGGGGTGAGGGGACCACGCATACCAGGAAAGGAGGGTGAGGGGACCATGCATACCACGAAAGGGGAGTGAGGGGACCACGCATACCACAAAAGGGGGTGAGGGGCCACGCATACCACGAAAGGGGGGTGAGGGGACCACGCATACCACAAAAGGGGAGTGTGGGGACCATGCATACCACCAAAGGGGGGGTGAGTGGACCACGCATATCATGAAGGGGGGTGAGGGGACCACGCATACCACGAAAGGGGAGTGAGGGGACCACGCATTCCATGAAAGGGGGGTGAGAGGACCACGCATATCATGAAGGGGGTAAGGGGACCACGCATAACATGAAAGGGGGTTGAGGGGACCACACATACCATGAAAGGGGGGTGAGGGGACCACGAATACCACGAAATGGGGGTGAGGGGACCACGCATACCATGTAAGGGGGTGAGGGGCCAAGCATACCAGGAAAGGGGGGTGAGGGGACCACACATACCATGAAAGGAGAGTGAGGGGACAACGCATACCACAAAAGGGGGGTGAGGGGACCACGCATACCACGATAGGGGGGTGAGGGGACCACGCATACCAGGAAAGTCCAATTGTGCTCAAGTAAACTGATAGGACTTGATTTATAAAGGCACGTTACATAGGTAATACTATAGTGGCATTAATCCAAACCTTAGGTCTGCAAACAAGTCTTTTGTTTTCCATACAACATGTGCTCCTTCGTTTTTATGTCATCATGATTTTAATGTGCATTTGTAATTAAAATAAAAGTAATTAATTTATATTTATTTTTCTCTTGGAGGATCTTTTTTCTCTTTATTGCCTCTATAGAGAGAGACAGAAAAAGAGAGACAGCCAGACCCTACAGGACTGCTGCCAATATATCATAGCTCCATCACGAGGGACATGCATCTATCATTCTACAGGAAACAACCTCGGGGACGTCGGCCCCGGTTGGAAGAATACAGATATGCTCCATTGACCATCACTGCACCATGGATACATTTGGAGAAAGCCAGGAATGGGACCTGCTGGGCACCTGGCTCCATGGAGATATTCAGAGAAGCCAGGTTGTGATCCTCTGATCAACTGGCCTTGTATCTTAATGGATTATCATCTTCCTATGCTTGTCATTACTTCTTCTTTGTGTGCGTTCCACAGGTGGGGTAGTCGACCATGGGAGCTCTGAAATAACAGCTGTCATTATCCCGGCAACTCAGCGGAATACAAGGCTAGACGTATACAGCTTATTTTTGATAAACAGACTTGATAAACGAGGAGGAGGTGTCGCATTGTATGTTAGAAACGCATATATCTGCAAAGAGATCCAAGCTTCAGAGACTGGGAGTTCTGTGGAAACTGTTTGGGTAAGAATACAAGGAGAGAACAACAGAAAGGACACCATTGTAGGCATTTACTACAGGTTGCCTGTGCAAGCTGAAGATATGGATGAACTAATTATGCATCAAATGACCAAGTTCTCTAAAAACATATGACATAGTGGTCATGGGAGATTTCAACTATCCAGACATTTGTTGGGATTCTCTCTCAGGCAAAACTAACAGGTCAAGCAAATTCTTATCCTCTCTTGCTGACTTTATCTTCCAAAAGGTAGGGGAGAAAACAAGGAGATCTGCTACATTGGATCAAATCCTTATAAACAGGGAGGAAATGGTTGAGGAGCTAAGAGTGGCTGGGGCCCTAGGAGGTAGCATCCATGCTATTTTAGAATTTTGGAAAACTGGAGAAGGAAGACCTGTGAAGACTAAAACTTCAAGGTTAGATTTCAGAAAGGCAGATTTTCCGGACTCACAAAGAGAATCAGAGGGATCCAATGGCTGGATATCCTTAAGGACAAAAATTTTCTAGAAGGATGGGAAACTTTAAAAAATGACATTCTCAAAGCACAATCATTAGCAATTCCGAAAAGAGGGAAGAATAGGAAGCCTTTAAGGAAACCAGGATGGATGAACACTGAACTTAAAAATGTGCTAAAAAGGATGAAAGAAATGTTTATCAAATGGAAAGAGTGAGGCATATCTAAAGAAGAATATAATGCTGTCTGCAGAACCTGCAGGGGACGCATCAGATTAGCTAAAGCTGACAATGAATTAAGGCTTACAAGAGACATCAAAAGCAATTAAATAAGATTTTGGGGATATGTCAAAAGTAAAAGAAAAGTCAAAGATGCTGTAGGATTTTTACAATATGAAAATGATGAAATGGTAAGAAACGATGTTGAGAAGGCTGAACTTTTAAATTCCTATTTTGCATCTGTTTTCTCTGAGAAAGGAAATCTAACATCAACTGATCTTCACTGTCCTATTAAAGGAATAGAAGAATCCAGGCTATCTATATGCATAACGATAGTGAGGGAATACTTAGCTAACATAAATGAATTCAAGTCTCCAGGTCCAGATGAATTACACCCCAGAGTACTGAAGGAGATAGCAGAATAAATTTTTAAACCACTCTCCATAATCTTTGAAAATTCTTGGAAATAGTGAAAAGTCCCAGAAGACTGGAGTAGAGCAAATGTTGTTCCTAGCTTCAAAAAGGGGAAGAAGGTGGACCCAGGGAACTATAGGCCTGTGAGTCTGACATCTATACCAGGAAAGGTCTTTGAACAAATTATTAAGCAACATGTTTGTATGTACCTGGATAAGAATGAAGTGATTAGCCAGAGTCAGCATGGATTTGTAACTAATAAGTCATGTCAGACTAACTTAATTTCCTTCTATTACAGAATCACTGACTGGGTGGATCAGAAAAATGCTGTAGATATAGTATATCTTGACTTCAGCAAAGCATTTGACAAAGTATCTCACACAATCCTTATTGAAAAAATAACTAAGTATGGACTGGACAAGGCAACAGTTAGGTGGTTTCATAACTGGCTTAGGCCGGTTTCACATTAGCGCATTTTCAGCGCGCGCACGGCCGGGGGTAGCTCCGCCCCCGAGCCGGCTCTCTGCCCGGCGTGCCCGCCCCTTCCTTGTAGCGCCGCCTCCTAGCGGACAGCGGCGCCTGCGATCGGCGCACCCTATCTTTAGCATAGGGTGCGCCGATCGTGCGCAGGCCGTGCGCTAGTTGCGCTTTGACCTGCGCTGCGCACTTTTGACGGTGCGCCGTGCGCGCCAAAATCAAACTTTTCGGATTTTGGCGCGCACGGCGCACCGTCAAAAGTGCGCAGCGCAGGTCAAAGCGCAACTAGCGCACGGCCTGCGCACGATCGGCGCACCCTATGCTAAAGATAGGGTGCGCCGATCGCAGGCGCCGCTGTCCGCTAGGAGGCGGCGCTACAAGGAAGGGGCGGGCACGCCGGGCAGAGAGCCGGCTCGGGGGCGGAGCTACCCCCGGCCGTGCGCGCGCTGAAAATGCGCTAATGTGAAACCGGCCTTAGTGATTAGACCTAAAGTGTGGTCGTAAATGGCTGCACATCCAGTTGGAAGAATGTCTCAAGTGGGGTACCACAGGGCTCTGTTCTGGGTCCTATATAGTTCAACATCTTTATCAATGATTTAGATGAAGGAATTGAGGGTACACTGATTAAATTTGCTGATGACGCACAGTTAGGAGGGATAGCTAATACTAGAGAAGAGAGAGAGGATTCAAAAATATATAAATAAACTAGAGCAGTGGGCAGCAACTAACAGAATGGTTTTAACAGAGAAAAAATGCAAAGTATTACATCTTGGCAATAAAAATGAAAAAAAGCATATACAGAATGGGAGGAATAGGGCTAAGCAACAGCACATCTGAAAAAAGACTTGGGTATAGTAATAGATCATAAATTAAACATGAGTCAACAGTGTGATGCATCAGCAAAAAAGGCAAATACAATTCTGGGATGTATTAACAGAAGCATACAGTCTAGATCACGTGAAGTCATTATTGCCCTCCAATCTTCTTTGGTCATACCTCATCCGAAATACTGTGTCCAGTTTTGGGCACCACATTTTATAAAAGACATCAACAAACTGGAGCAAGTTCAGAGAAGAGTGACCAGAATGGTGACTGGTCTACAAACCATGTCCTATGAGGAAAGGTTACAGGATTTGGGAATGTTTAGCTTGCAAAAAAGAAGACTGTGAGGAGACTTAATAGCTGTCTACAAATATCTCAAGGGCTATCACATTGTAGAAGGATCATCTTTTTTCTCATTTGCACAAGGAAAGACTAGAAGCAATTTGATTAAACTGAATGGGAGGAGACACAGATTAGTTATTAGAAAAAACTTTTTGACAGTGAGGGTGATCAATGAGTGGAACAGGCTGCCACGAGAGGTGGTGAGCTCTCCTTCAATGGAAGTCTTCAAACAGAGGCTGGACAGACATCTGTCTGGGATGATTTAGTGAATCCTGCTTTGAGCAGGGGTTGGACCAGATGACCCAAGAGGTCCCTTCCATCTCTACCATTCTATGATATGCACACTATTTTTGGGCATGTTTCCTATTTTATGAATATATACAGCCACTCTTTGGACATACTGACCACATTGTTCTCACATTGTTGTTCTAGCCATTATTTTCCATCCCTCTTACCCTCCACATTCCCCTCATACATTTCACAGTAGCACTCCGTCACATTCTTTTGTCACACACTATGATAACCTTCACCACCCTCTGTTTCTTGCATATGGAGATCACATTACACTTATATGCAAATGGCAGTCATTCTCTGCATATAATTATTAGTACTTCTCACACTATATTCACTTTATTTTCTTCAACATTTTATTTCACTTCACTTTCATTTCACTTGTGCACAATTCATATTTTCTTATAACAGCATTTTTTGTTCCCTCTTTTAATACATTTAGTATTTTTGTCACCCATTTTTTAAGCTATTCACAAAGTTTTGAACTTGTCCAGCACAGTAACTTGTTATCCCTAATATCCAGCACTTGTTGATTTACACACTCATTAGTTTTGACTAATTTTACACCATGCACAGGATTTATATATGAGTCTATCTAGCAGGCCCGGATTGGCAATATAACCAACCGGGCATTTTCCCACTGGGCCGCTGTCACGTGGGCCGCGGGCGGCAGCGACCGATCATCTGGCCGCTTGCCAGCTGCTGCGGCCACTGTTGCTCCTGCCGCCGGCCCTCTGCGGGCATGGCGGTGATAGTTTCCAAGTTCCTCCCGCACTGCAGGGAGATAAGCCGCCACGCCCCTCCCACGCACCCCATCCTCGCCTTAGCATGAGACCTCCTCCCCCCGCAGCCACTCACAGCGTCGCACTCGCTTGCCTGCTCGCTCTGTTCGCAGGACCTGTGATGAGGTCACAGGAGGGGAGGAGTCAGGGGGTCACATGATCAGGAGCCTTTGTCCAGACCCCCGATCATGTCACCCCTGACTCCGCCCCTCCTGTGACCTCATCACAGGTCCTGTGCGCTCAGCCTTGCCTCTACCGTCTGTAAGACTCTGCTTTGCTGTTGTCATGGTGCTGGTAAGTATGTGTGGGGTCAGGATTTACAGTGTGGATGTAGCAGAGCTGTGTGTGTATGAGGTGTTCGGAGCGGAGTCGTGTGTACGAGGTGTACGGAACGGAGCCGTGTGTACGAGGTGTACGGAGAGGAGCCGCGTGTGTACGAGGTGTACGGAGCGGAGCCGTGTGTGTACGAGGTGTACGGAGCGGAGCCGTGTGTACGAGGTGTACGGAGCGGAGCCGCGTGTGTACGAGGTGTACGGAGAGGAGCCGCATGTGTACGAGGTGTACGGAGAGGAGCCGTGTGTGTACGAGGTGTACGGAGCGGAGCCGTGTGTGTACGAGGTGTATGGAGAGGAGCCGCGTGTGTACGAGGTGTACGGAGAGGAGCCGCGTGTGTACGAGGTGTACTGAGCGGAGCCGCGTGTGTACGAGGTGTACTGAGCGGAGCCGCGTGTGTACGAGGTGTACTGAGCGGAGCCGCGTGTGTACGAGGTGTACTGAGCGGAGCCGCGTGTGTACGAGGTGTACTGAGCGGAGCCGCGTGTGTACGAGGTGTACGGAGAGGAGCCGCGTGTGTACGAGGTGTACGGAGCGGAGCCGCGTGTGTACGAGGTGTACGGAGCGGAGCCGCGTGTGTACGAGGTGTACGGAGCGGAGCCAAGTGTGTACGAGGTGTACGGAGCGGAGCCAAGTGTGTACGAGGTGTACGGAGCGGAGCCGCGTGTGTACGAGGTGTACGGAGAGGAGCCGCGTGTGTACGAGGTGTACGGAGAGGAGCCGCGTGTGTACGAGGTGTACGGAGCGGAGCCGCGTGTGTACGAGGTGTACGGAGAGGAGCCGCGTGTGTACGAGGTGTACGGAGAGGAGCCGCGTGTGTACGAGGTGTACGGAGAGGAGCCGCGTGTGTACGAGGTGTACGGAGAGGAGCCGCGTGTGTACGAGGTGTACGGAGAGGAGCCGCGTGTGTACGAGGTGTACGGAGAGGAGCCGCGTGTGTACGAGGTGTACGGAGCGGAGCCGCGTGTGTACGAGGTGTACGGAGCGGAGCCGCGTGTGTACGAGGTGTACGGAGCGGAGCCGCGTGTGTACGAGGTGTACGGAGAGGAGCCGTGTGTGTATGGAGTGGAGCCATATGTGTACGGGATGTACGGAGCGGAGCGAAATGTGTACAAAGCATACAAAGCGGGCTTTTCCCACGGACACAGGAGTACACGGCGGAGCCCCGAGGAGCATTTTAAAACACACACATGATGTTCCACCTGAAGTGATGTGCTGGAAGCTGACCGGAAATGAGATAATTTCTTGAGGCGATTGTGACGGAACCAGGAATGCTTCAGATCCATCACCGTGTCCTCCTCCGACAGCGCAGACAGCAGGATCGCCTTGGAATCGGGGATGCCGGCCATGTGAGCGGATCATGATAGGTCCTGCACCGGGAGGCTCAGGTGGGCACTACAATGGGAGCCGGGCTGCTATAGTATCTTTGTAGAATCTTTCTTTATTTCTTTCTCTCTTTTTCTTTCTTTCTCTGTTCTTTCATTCTCTGTTCTGTCTTTCCCTCATTTTCTTTCTCTTTCTGTTCTTTCTTTCTCTCTCTAATCTTTCTTTTTTCTCTCTCTGTTCTTTCTTTCTTTTTCTTTCCTCTCTTTCTGTTCTTTCTTTCTTTTCTTTACTTCTTTCTTTCTCTCTCTGTTCTTTCTCTGGTCTCTCACTGTTCTTTCTTTGTCTCTCACTGTTCTTTCTTTCTTTCCCCTTTCTCTCTGTTCTTTCTTCTTTCTCTCCGTGTTCTTTCTTTCTCGCTCTCTCTGTTTTCTTTTTTCTCTCTCTCTCTGTTTTCTCTCTTCCTTAGTGCCAGTCAGTGTGCCCATAATGCCAGCCACTGTGCCCTCAGTACCAGTCAGTGTGATCAGCAGTGCTAAATGGGTGCGATTAGGTGTGGACATGGGTGTGACTAGTTGTGAAATGGGTGTGGCTGGGCGTGGCCAAAATTTGCAGCGGCCGCAGTCTTTGTCCATCTTTCTCTTCTTCAAAAGATGGGAGGTATGATAGGGGAGGCTATGACCAGGGGGTCTGGTTGCCCAATAGAGAGCAGTTCTGCCAGGAATTCTGTAATCATGCATACAAAAGGGGACAGAGATTTGGGAGGAGTACTGTACCTAAAAGCAATAAATAGGACTGAGCAGAAATACTGGGCACAGCTGTGACTACATGTTATATAGTCGTGTTAATCTCCTCTCACTTCTTGTAAACTACAAGTGTACAAAGATATTATATAGTCACCATGTGACTAGTGGGCCTGTGTAACTTCAAATGCCAGGGCTGAATTTTAGTCCCAGTCCGGCCCTGCTATCTAGGTACTTGTTTCATCCCTTACCACACAGCAAGAAGTTTCCAAATATTCCTTTATAGATTTGTTCTGGCCTCGCCCCTTTAATACATCGCTTGTCCTTGTATGCGCTATTCCTCCAAGTCATCATACTGTTGCTCGGAAGTGTACACACTCGCACCCCTCAATGACTTCCGATCTGGTGCACTAGGAGCGACATGCATTCCAAACATGGAGACCAGAAGTCACTATTCCACCAACGAGAGGCTAACAAATGCTTCATGCGCTGCCTGCATCCATAACAACTTTGCTTCACTTAACACATGGTAACTGCACATTGGCCACAACTATATCTTTAAGGAGCCCTCCCTTTCCTGTTTGTTAATGCCCCTTGGCAAAAGCATTGGCAAAACGGCGGCATCGGGGTGCAGCTACACATAACATGTGGACACTGGTCTTTGTTATACATATTTACGCTCTACCTTGTATACATGGAAATGAACAATTTGTTGGTCTGCACTTGCACTTTACTTGAAATCAAATTAGAAAACTCTTGATTTTGGTATTTTTAGCCTCTCATACTGCTATAGTTGTGTTGTTCCACATATTGTGTGGTAGCTCAGGTTTTTCCCTACTTTGTATGGTATTTGTAATATATTTTCAATAAAAATTATATTTTTAAAGTATCATAGCATATGTCTTTTCTTAGTGTTATGTTATTGTCTAAAAGTGATATGCACTAATTAGTTATTAGGACAAGTGTGTTAATCGATCCCTAATATATTAGCCTCTTTATTTCTAAACTTAATATACTTTCATTTGGCAGCTGAACATTTCTATATGTTTATGCATGCTCATTTTCATAGATAGTTGAAATACTTTCATTCATATTTTAACAATCTAACCAAAGAATATTATAATTCTATATATCAGCATTGAATGCGATGAGACCATGTTACATTATTTATATAGATACCTGCTGGGTCACTTAGCATCTGTTGCATTGTGAATGGGCAATCATGGAGGTTTTTCATTTACTTATGAATATCAATAGCATAACATAAGGCCCCACCAACTGGTCTTGGCCGCTGACTGCATACAATAAAATCTACTACTGGACCAATGCAAAATTATTTAGTACAAACATATTAAGCAATAGTCAAACTTTTTTCTATTTTATTCAATATTTAAACTGCAGTGCAGGCATTTGTGCGCTGCCAGTGCGGTCATTTTACTTTACGAAATTAAATATTCATTCCAAAAAATATCAGAAATAATGATAATGACTATTAGGTTTCTAATAAACCACTAGAGACCCAGATACAGTTGTGGCCAAAAGTATTGACACCCCTGCAATTCTGTCAGATAATACTCAGTTTCTTCCTGAAAATGATTGCAAACACAAATTCTTTGGTATTATTATCTTCATTTAATTTGTCTTAAATGAAAAAACACAAAAGAGAATGAAGCAAAAAGCAAAACATTGATCATTTCACACAAAACTCCAAAAATGGGCCAGACAAAAGTATTGGCACCCTCAGCCTAATACTTGGTTGCACAACCTTTAGCCAAAATAACTGCGACCAACCTCTTCCGGTAACCATCAATGAGTTTCTTACAATGCTCTGCTGGAATTTTAGACCATTCTTCTTTGGCAAACTGCTCCAGGTCCCTGATATTTGAAGGGTGCCTTCTCCAAACTGCCATTTTTAGATCTCTCCACAGGTGTTCTATGGGATTCAGGTCTGGACTCATTGCTGGCCACCTTAGAAGTCTCCAGTGCTTTCTCTCAAACCATTTTCTAGTGGTTTTTGAAGTGTGTTTTGGGTCATTGTCCTGCTGGAAGACCCATGACCTCTGAGGGAGACCCAGCTTTCTCACACTGGGCCCTACATTATGGTGCAAAATTTGTTGGTAGTCTTCAGACTTCATAATGCCATGCACAAGGTCAAGCAGTCCAGTGCCAGAGGCAGCAAAGCAACCCCAAAACATCAGGGAACTTCCACCATGTTTGACTGTAGGGACCGTGTTCTTTTCTTTGAATGCCGATTTTTTTTTTTTTTAAACTCTATATTGATGCTTTTGCCCAAAAAGCTCTAGTTTTGTCTCATCTGACCAGAGAACATTCTTCCAAAACGTTTTAGGCTTTTTCAGGTAAGTTTTGGCAAACTCCAGCCTGGCTTTTTATGTCTCGGGGTAAGAAGTGGGGTCTTCCTGGGTCTCCTACCATACAGTCCCTTTTCATTCAGACGCCGACAGATAGTATGGGTTGACACTCTTGTACCCTCGGACTGCAGGGCAGCTTGAACTTGTTTGGATGTTAGTCGAGGTTCTTTATCCAACATCCGCACAATCCTGCGTTGAAATCTCTTGTCAATTTTTCTTTTCCGACCACATCTAGGGAAGTTAGCCACAGTGCCATGGGCTTTAAACTTCTTGATGACACTGCACACGGTAGACACAGGAACATTCAGGTCTTTGGAGATGGACTAGTAGCCTTGAGATTGCTCATGCTTCCTCACAATTTGGTTTCTCAAGTCCTCAGACAGTTCTTTGGTCTTCTTTCTTTTCTCCATGCTCAATGTGGTACACACAAGGACACAGGACAGAGGTTGAGTCAACTTTAATCCATGTCAACTTGCTGCAAGTGTGATTTAGTTATTGCCAACACCTGTTAGGTGCCACAGGTAAGTTACAGGTGCTGTTAATTACACAAATTAGAGAAGCATCACATGATTTTTCGAACAGTGCCAATACTTTTGTCCACCCCCTTTTTTATGTTTGGTGTGGAATTATATCCAATTTGGCTTTAGGACAATTCTTTTTGTGTTTTTTCATTTAAGACAAATTAAATGAATATAATAATACCAAAGAATTTGTGTTTGCAATCATTTTCAGGAAGAAACTGAGTATTATCTGACAGAATTGCAGGGGTGTCAATACTTTTGGCCACAACTGTAGAATGATATATAGAGTTGAAAAGATTGCTAAGTAATTAACGTCACAGCAGGTTTACAATTTACGATAAAATGCTAAGAAAGATTTAGTGACTTTCAAAGAGAAGTTCAGTAATTAAGTCAACTTAATTCACCAGAGGACAATGATTATATACCGTAACTAAGCTTTTTTCTTTTGCATTGTGTACTTAAAAAATAGAAAAAATACAGAGGGAAAACCTCACCAGCAATCACCTAATTCAGGGAAGATTTTTAGGGAATCTGAAAGGAAGAAATGAGAAGTTATTGCCAATAATTCAGATAACAAGTGTTACATTTGGTGCAGGGTCCTAATACACTACTTCATACTCTCTATTGAGTCCTAGTGGGGATAGGGTTTGTAGAACATGGCTCCAATAGGATTCCCGTTCTTTTAGTTTTCTAACTCTGTCGCCTCCTCTCCTTGCTGTGGGAACATGCTCAATGATTTGATATTTTAGTTGGGAAATTGTGTGTCCTATAGGAATGTGTGTCTCTCTATTTACAGGGACTTCACCTCTATATCATTATAAGCTTGTCAACTCTCTCCTTTTGTTAATCCGTAGGATTTCTTTCTATATTACTCTGGACTTTACACATATGCTCTCGAAGACTCCATTCATACGTGGATCTGATATCCGTTTGTTATGTGCCTCACACTAGGAGCCCTCTGATTGAATTTGAGCCTTTTTTCTCACATACCGACCTATGTACAGTAGATAAGTATCTTTATCGTCTATTAGATAGCTTTCCTTTTGGTCTCCAATGGTGACATACTAACAAGCATTATTATAGTGTTTATGTTTATACATTCTTTTGATCTATTATATAGACTTTTACCAATTTTTTATATCTATTATGTACAGTGATATTTCTTGAAAAAGGCCGTGCCAGGCCGAAACGTCGTATGAATATTATGTTTTCTTTGAATGAAATTTATCCCACCTCTGGATCTTTTTGATTAAAATACTTTCTATTAATCATATTTTTGGAGTGCTGAGGTTTCTCTATCAACAGTATCTACAAATATCATTTAAGAAATAGGATATATTTAACTCCACAAATTTTAGAATAAATTCCATGGCATTTTGACAATGAACACATGTGGTTTTGCATTGCATATTGCATACCAACTACTTGCTACATACAGTTGAAAGCAGAAGTTTACATACACTATATAAAAAGACACATATGCATGTTTTTCTCAATATCTGATATGAAATCAGAATAAACCTTTCCCATTTTAGGTCAATTTGGATTACCATAATTATTATTTGCCAAATGCCAGAATAATGAGAGAGAGAATATTAAAGACATTTTTATTACTTACTGCAAAGTCAAAAGTTTACATATACTAAGATTACTAGGCCTTTAAACAATTCTGGACAGTCCATATGATGATATCATGTGTTTGGAAGTTTCTGAACAAGGACCTTAATTTTTGGAGGCATGTACTGATGAAACTAAAATTGAACTTTTGGGGCATAATAACCATTGTTACATTTGGAGGAAAAAGGGAGAAGCTTGGAAGCCTAAGAACACCATCCCAACTGTGAAATAAGGGGGAGGCAGCATCATATTGTGGGTTGTTTTCCTGCAGGAAGGGCTGATGCACTTCACAAAACATATGCCATCATGAGAAAAGAAGATTATGTGGCAATACTGAAGCAACATTTCAAGACATCAGTCAGGAAATTAAAGCTTGGGCGATAATGGTCTTCCAATGGACAATGACCAGAAGCATACTGTCCAAATGGTAAAAAATTGGCTTAAGGATAGCAAAGTCAATGTTTTGGAGTGTCCATCACAAAGCCCTGAGCTCAATCCTATTGAAACTGTATGGGCAAAGCTGAAAAGGCAGGTGCGAGCAAGGCGACCTACAAACCTGGATCAGTTACGCCAGTTTTATCAGGAGGAATTGGCCCAAATTGACCTAAAAACGGGAAAGATTTATTCTGATTTCATGTCAGATACTGAGAAAAACATGCGTATGTGATAGTGTATGTAAACTTCTGGTTTCAACTGTATATGTGTGACCACTAGTGAAGAGCGAATGTGCTCGGATAAGACGTTATCTGAGCATGCTGGAGTGCTAATCGAGTGTCTTCAGCGTGCATGAATAATATGTTCGAGACCCCACAACTGCATGTTTTGTGGCTGTTAGACTGCCGCAACACATGCATGGATAAATAGTGCTAGAGAAAATGATACGACAAGTAATGTGAATGAGAAGGTACTAAATGATTACCTGAACCATGCAATGGCACCACTGCCCCTACGCGGATGGGTAGAATAGATTATCTCCCACCACTCCCAATCACAATGCGTTTAACATTATCACCCAGTCAGAGACCGGTGTGGATTGGCGCATGCCGCACTGACGAGTCCAAAACATGGGAAGTCACCAAGGGCGTCAACATAGGTGGGATGTATGCCACATCACTGATCAAATGCCCATTGGCTCTCCAGACCTGATGTCATTGATGGTGTCTCCACATGGTAGCAGCCTGTTCGTGCGTCCTCATCTCCACTCACGTGACCCATGTGGGCATTTGATCTGTGACATGACGTACATCCTGCCTAAGCTGATGCCCTCGGTGACATCCCACTTTTCAGACTCGTCAGAGCGGCATGCACCAATCCACAGCTGTCTCTGACCGGGCGACAATGTTAGACGCATTGTGATTGGATGGTGTGAGGTAATCTATTCTACACATCTTGGTAACCGTGACTCTGATATAGTTAGCTTACCTATTTTAATATATGCACTATGATTGGACAACAGGGATTTATTAGGAGTTATCGGACACTATGTTGCCACTGTCCCTGAAGAAGGCATGCTGCTGAAACACACATAGGGGCAGTGGCGCCATTGCATGGTTCAGGTAATCACTTATTACCTTCTCATTCACATTACTTATCCTATCATTTTCTGTAGCACTATTTTTCTAGCCCTTTGGTCTACCTCAGCACTATGCACTTTATAAAAAAAACGAGTTTTTTTGTATCTTTAATAGTAGAATTGAGCAAAACGGGTCGGCCAAATTCATAAGTCGCCGACTTTCACTGAAGTCGGGTTTCATGAAACGAAACCCGACCATAGCGTGAGGTCGGCCACAAGGTCGGCGACCAGAGCGCCAAAGTCATGTTTCAAATGATGCTTCCAGCGCCCTTTTTCAGCTAATGATGGAGGACGCACACTGTGGGCAACGCGATGACATGGGCATCGGTCACCACCATCTTTGAGAAGGGCATGGAAGTGATTGGCTTGCTTTGTGTGGCGTCACAGGGGCTATAAAAAGGCATGCACGCCGACCGCCATCTTACTTCTGCCGATATTAGCATTAGGGAGAGGTTGCAGCTGCTGATTCTGAAAAAGGGAGAACGTTAGGCAGGGAAGAAGAACAAAAAAACTGCTTCTGCTGTTAGCGATTTCCACTGTACAACACAACAGTTTGTGTGCAGTGACAGGGGAGGCTATATTTTTTGTGCAGCAGTTCTGTTGGTTATTAGGCTGCCTTATAAGGCTCCCTGATAGCTGCATTGCTGTTTGCACACTGCTGTGCAAACTGCTTTTTTAAAAGCAAAAATACTTTTCTTCCTCTTTTCTGCACAGTTACCAAAAGTTCATTTTTCCACACTTTTGTGTGCAGCAGTCCTGCTTATTAGGCTGCCTGCTGCCATACTTGGACTGAGAGCATCATTGTCAGTCTCCTAAAATCTCTAGGGAGATTCAAATTCTCCCCAATACTATATACACACCTTGTACTTTGTCATACACCAGCCAATTTCAGCCTGTTAAATTGAGGTGTAATCTATAGTGGGCCTGAGATAATAGTTGATCCTCCTAAAATCTCTAGGGAGCTTGCAATTCTCCCCAATACTATATACACACCTTGTACTTTGTCATACACCAGCCAATTTCAGCCTGTTAAATTGAGGTGTAATCTATAGTGGCCCTGAGATAATAGTTCAGCCTCCTAAAATCTTTAGGGAGATTCAAATTCTCCCCAATACTATATACACCTTGTACCTTGTTTTACAGTACCATATAGCTGGTGGTATTTTGGGTACATTTTTCCAAAAATGAGGAAGTATGGTGGAAGAGGCCGTGGAAGTGGGCGGGGGTTGCCAGCTGGTACTGATGGTGGTGGGGGTGGTGGTGCATCTGCTGGTAGTGGCAAAAGCACAATAGCACCTAAGGCAAGGAGGTGTTGAGCCTGCGTTATCGTCTGGCTCCACAAAGCCTCGAAGGCTCCCTTTTCTGGGAGCAGGTAAACCGCTTTTAAAGCCGGAGCTTCAGGAACAAGTTTTGGCTTACATTGCTGACACAGCCTCCAGCTATATCGCCTCCTCTTCTAAAGTTTTAAAAAATAAAAGCACTGAGTCGTCAGTGGAGGCTCTGTCACGTCTCCGTCAGATTTGGGGCCTGTTGTTCCGGTCGCAGCCACTAGGAGGCGCCGGACCCCCACTTTGCCGTCAGACTCAGGGACGGCTGTTCCTGCCTCGGCCACTGGGAGGCGCCGTGGTTCTATTACGTCGCCGTCAGACTCAGGGCCTATGCTTTAGTCACTAGGAGGCGCCAGTCTGTCACGTCACCTTTGGATTCGGGGCCTGCTGTTCCGGTCACGGCCACTAGGAGGCGCCGGACCGCCACTTCACCGGCAGACTCGGGGACGGCTGTTCCTGCCTCGGCCACTGGGAGGCGCCGTGGTTCGCCCGTGAGTTATGGTGGTGACAGAGAAGTGGCTCCTGCGCAGGCATCTGGTGGGCGCAGGCTCCGCCCCTCTGTCAGTCATCAGGGGGTTACTGCATCACCATCTAGCCTGGTCTTGGCGGCGGCCCTAATGACATCACCAGTCCAGGAACCTGTGAGGGATGACCTGATCCCTCAAATACCTTGGGGCTGGTCTTGCAAGCCGCCGGATATATTCTTGGTTCCCCTGTGTGCTACTTAGTGATTGATTTCTGTTTGACTCTGACCTCAGCCTGGATTTCTGACCCCTCTATTGCCTGACGATTTTGTACTTCTGCTACTCTCCTGGTTTGTGACCTTGGCCTGGATATTCTGACTCTGCTACTTCCTAACGATTCTGTACCTCTGCCGCCCTCCTGGTTTTTGACTCAGATCTTGGCCTGAATTTGACTCTGCTATTGCCTGCCGTTTTTGTACTTCCCTCTGACGACCGTCCTGCTCTGGCCGCTGCTCATATTCAGACAGCTACCTCCTGGGCTCTGTTGTAAATCCAGATCCCTGTATAGGGGTAAAGGGTATCAGTGTTTCTTGGGGTGTTGTCTGGCTGCAGCCCAGAACCGCAGACGGACGTTACAGGCTCCTGGTCAGGAACAACACCTTTCCTTGTGTCCTTCACCCCTGCCAATAGTGAAGGATGTGGCAGGCCTCACTACAGATTACTCCATGGAGCTCTTTTCACATACCATGCCTGGGTTATCAAGTCAAATCGTGAATTCCCCAGTCCAAGATGCAGCCCAGAACCGCAGACGGACGTTACATTATATCCGGCCCTAAAATTAACTGCTTCTTGTGTATATACCCAACATATACAAAAGCAGTCTCCCTGAACTTTTTTTTTCCTTCTTCTGACTGAGCTGATTTTGGGCCTGAACACCTGGTGCACTGCACAGCCTGGAAGATCACTCTCATTTTTCTGCACAACTATGCGGCAGTCTGGAGTCTTCAGGGAGAGAGCTGCACCTCAGAGATCCATGCTCCTGGCACATCGGCCTCTGGGCAACTACTCTGGCTATGGTTGCCCAGGGGCTCAGGTACTGCCCGCAGATGCGGCTAAAGTTTTATTACCTATCTCAGTTTCATGTGGTCAGAAAACGCTGTGTTTAAACGTGTATGTGGATAGTGGCTCTGAAGGAAATTTTATGGATTCTTTGACTGCTAGGAATCTCGGTGTAACACTACTAAAACTTAATGCCCCTATTAAAACCACGGCTATTAATGGCACATCCATTATTCAGGAGGGGGTTAAGTTTGTTACTGCCAAGGTTGCTATGTCTGTGGGAGCCTTACACACTGAGCTTGTGTCATTTTTTGTGATGGACAATTTATCCTCTGCAGTTATTCTGGGTATGCCGTGGTTACGCCAGCACAATCCTGTCATCGACTGGCACTTGGGTGACGTTGTACGCTGGAGCCCACAGTGTCAGGAAAATTGCATATCCCTAGCAGTAAACCAAGTTAAGGTTAAAACCCCCCGCATACCGTTTGCTTTCAGAGATTTTGAGGATGTCTTTTCTATTGTAGAATCTGAAAAGCTACCCCCTCACAGAAAGTATGATTGCCCTATAGATCTGATTCCAGATGCCCGTCTCCCTAAAGGAAGAATATTTAATCTCTCTGGCCCAGAGCGTCAGGCCATGAATGACTATATTGCAGACAGCTTAAGAAAAGGGTTTATCAGACCGTCCATTTCTCCAGTTGGGGCCGGGTTCTTCTTTGTGGAAAAGAAGGATGGTGGTCTCAGACCCTGCATTGATTATCGGGAGTTGAATGCAATCACTATAATAAACCAGTATCCGCTTCCACTCATCCCTGATCTTTTTAATCAGCTAACAGGAGCCCGTTGGTTTACTAAACTTGACCTCTGGGGGGCATATAATCTGGTCCGCATAAGAAAGGGAGATGAGTGGAAAACGGCCTTTAATACACCCCTTGGCCATTTTGAGTACCTGGTAATGCCATTCGGACTCAGTAACGCATCTGCCGTATTCCAGCACTTTGTTAATGATATTTTTAGAGACATTTGCGGGGTGTATCTCGTGGTGTATTTAGATGACATTCTGATTTACTCTGCTGACCCTGTGACACACTCTCAACACGTCTGTTCTGTGCTACAGAGACTACGTGAACACTCCTTGTTTGCTAAACTGGAGAAATGTGTCGTTTTTGCTGAGGAGGTACAGTTTTTAGGATACATGGTTTCAGGTAAAGGCTTCCGCATGGATCCTGCCAAGGTCCAGCCTATTGAGGCTTGGGCGCAACCCAAATCGCTGAAAGCGCCGCAGCGATTTTTGGGGTTTGCTAATTATTACCGCAAGTTTATTAGAGGTTTCTCAGAGATTGCCAAGCCACTCAAGGATCTGACCCGGAAAGGGGCGGACGTGGCCAATTGGAATTCTGAGGCAGTTCAGGCGTTTTCTACGTTAAAAGAGTGCTTTGTGGCCAACCCGGTTTTGGTTCAGCCGGATCTGGACCGTCCATTTATTGTGGAGGTCGATGCCTCTGAAGTCGGAGTGGGAGCAGTGCTATCACAAGGCACTACATCTCTCACTCAGCTTCGTCCATGTGCGTTTTTTTCCCGCAAATTCTCTTCCACGGAGAAAAACTATGATATAGGGAATCGGGAACTATTGGCAATTAAATGGGCCTTCGAGGAATGGCGTCACTTCCTCGAGGGCGCCAAACACAAGATCATGGTAATTACCGATCATAAGAACCTGACATACCTGGAATCATCAAAAAGGTTAAATTCTAGACAAGCAAGGTGGGCATTGTTTTTCTCTAGGTTTAATTTTATAATCACCTTCCGCCCTGGTACAAAAAATGTGAGGGCCGATGCCCTCTCTCGCAGTTTTTGCCCCTCACAAGCTGAGGACTGTGAACCAGTTCCAAAAATAGCCACTGGAATCATTGTGTCCGCAGTGTCTTTGGACCTTCTGGAGGAGATCCATAAATCCCCAGAACAAGCCCCTGACACTACGCCACCCAACAAATTGTTCGTTCCACCTGCGTTTCACCTACAAGTGCTTAGAGAATCACATGACTCTGTCTTGGCAGGCCATCCTGGTCTCAATAATACACCCAGATTGATAACTAAGAATTTTTGGTGGCCGACGGTGGTTAAGAACGGCAAAGAATATGTTTTAGCATGTGAGGTCTGTGCCCGCGCCAAGTCCTCCCATAACCGCCCTGCCGGCTGGCTCCAGTCCTTGCCCATCCCTGAGAGTCCATGGACCCACATCTCCATGGACTTCATTACGGACCTGTCGTCCTCAGATGGAAAAACGTGTATCTGGGTGGTGGTGGACAGGTTCAGTAAACAATGTCATTTTGTCCCCCTGTCGGGGTTACATAACTCGGAAACGCTGAGTAAACTGTTTATTGTACATGTGGTACGTTTACACGGTGCCCCGGTCAATATTGTGTCTGACAGGGGTACCCAATTCGTGTCAAAGTTCTGGAGGGCGTTCTGTAAACGCATTGGTATTGAGCTATCTTTTTCCTCGGCTTACAACCCTGAAACCAATGGTCAAACCGAACATGTCAACCAGGCTCTGGAGCAATATCTTCGCTGCTACGTCTCAGAACACCAGTCCGATTGGGCAGAACATCTGCCACTAGCCGAGTTTGCCCTAAATAATCAGTATCAGGACTCCATTAAGTCTACCCCCTTTTTCTGCAACCACGGGCTACATCCGCGCTTTGGCTCATTCTCGGCCAGAATGTCGGAGCTTCCTGGGGTAGAGAAAAATATACATCGTTTAAAAACCATTTGGTCTGAGGTAAACTCGAACTTGAAAGGGGCCCAGGTTAGACAGACCTCGGCAGCGAACAAACGGCGATCCAAAGGACCGCACCTGGGAGTTGAAGACAAGGTTTGGCTCTCCACCAAAAGCATCAAGCTTAAAGTACCATCTGCCAAACTGGGTCCCAGATTTATTGGCCCATACGAGATTATAGAGGTGATTAACCCGGTGGCCTTCCGTTTAAAACTCCCTCAGTCTTTCAAATTACCCAATGTCTTCCACAAGTCTCTCCTCAAGTTGTATCGCTCCCCAATTCACCCTGTCCCGTCCCCTCCTCCTCCCGTTTCGATCGGAGGGTCCTTGGAATATGAAGTCCAGGGTGTCCTTGACTCCCGCCTTGTAAGAGGGTCCGTACAGTATCTGGTACACTGGAGGGGCTACGGCCCGAAGGAGAGGTCCTGGGTCCCTGCGAGGGACATCCATGCCAAGGCACTAATTAGAAGGTTTCACCTCCTTCACCCTGACAAACCAGGTTTTGAGGGTCCGGAGGCCCCTCTTGGAAGGGGGGTACCGTCACATCTCCGTCAGATTTAGGGCCTGCTGTTCCAGTCGCAGCCACTAGGAGGCGCCGGACCGCCACTTCGCCGTCAGACTCGGGGACGGCTGTTCCTGCCTCGGCCACTGGGAGGCGCCGTGGTTCTATTATGTCGCCGTCAGACTCAGGGCCTATGGTCCCAGCTTTAGCCACTAGGAGGCGCCGGTCTGTCACGTCACCTTTGGATTCGAGGCCTGCTGTTCCAGTCACGGCCACTAGGAGGCGCCGGACCGCCACTTCACCGGCAGACTCGGGGACAGCTGTTCCTGCCTCGGCCACTGGGAGGCGCCGTGGTTCGCCCGTGAGTTATGGTGGTGACAGAGAAGTGGCTCCTGCGCAGGCATCTGGTGGGCGCAGGCTCCGCCCCTCTGTCAGTCGTCAGGGGGTTACTGCATCACCATCTAGCCTGGTCCTGGGGGCGGCCCTAATGACATCACCAGTCCAGGAACCTGTGAGGGATGACCTGATCCCTCAAATACCTTGGGGCTGGTCTTGCAAGCCGCCGGATATGTTCTTGGTTCCCCTGTGTGCTGCTTAGTGATTGATTTCTGTTTGACTCTGACCTCAGCCTGGATTTCTGACCCCTCTATTGCCTGACGATTTTGTACTTCTGCTACTCTCCTGGTTTGTGACCTTGGCCTGGATATTCTGACTCTGCTATTTCCTAACGATTCTGTACCTCTGCCGCCCTCCTGGTTTTTGACTCTGACCTTCGCCTGAATTTGACTCTGCTATTGCCTGCCGTTTTTGTACTTCCCTCTGACGACCGTCCTGCTCTGGCCGCTGCTCACATTCAGACAGCTACCTCCTGGGCTCTGTTGTAAATCCAGATCCCTGTATAGGGGTAAAGGGTATCAGTGTTTCTTGGGGTGTTGTCTGGCTGCAGCCCAGAACCGCAGACGGACGTTACAGGCTCCTGGTCAGGAACAACACCTTTCCTTGTGTCCTTCACCCCTGCCAATAGTGAAGGATGTGGCAGGCCTCACTACAGATTACTCCATGGAGCTCTTTTCACATACCATGCCTGGGTTATCAAGTCAAATCGTGAATTCCCCAGTCCAAGATGAATCGGACATGGAGTGCACTGATGCACTGGCACAGGGCCCCTCATAGTACGCAAAAGTGTCTCTGCCGGTGGGAGGGCAGAGACACTTTTTGAATATCACAGTTTGAGGAGAATGAAGATCTATTACCTCTCTATCAGGAGAATTAACTAATCCCTCAAGGGAGCAGTGTGAGGGATCTGGAGATCCTAAATAGGCATATTACTTTCATATTACTGTAAGGCGTCTGTGATTTTTTTGAAGCTGAGGAAAGTTATACAGACTATTTGAATGTAATTATCATCATTTTATAGTGAATGCAGCTGATGTCGTCATATCAGATTCGTGGGCTGCAGACATGTATCTTGTATAATCATAATGTTTTATTAACATTTTCCAATGTGTTTCTAAAAAACATTGTCTGTCAATGATGTTTTGATAAGCTGTCCAAAAAAATAGAAAGTCAAATTGGCAACCCAGATTGGAAGATGTACAATTTGTATGCAATGATGTCTTCCAAATGGAGATTATATACAACTACTATCAATGTGTCTGGTCGTGAAATCAGGGCAAACATTTCTAAAAGAATTTGCTGGCCTTGAATAACGGGCTAAATTTGATAGCATCTGGGATCTATGGATAACATATGAACATACATGTTTATTATAAGGAAGCTGAGAGGTGCCCTAGAACCCCTAAGCCGCCACCATGTCTGTTTTGCACCCTTTTCCTGCATTCTAGAAAGGTTCTTAGCAATGTTGCTTAGGGATTGGTGACTCAAAGTAAAATTATCTTTAAACCATGTGCTCATGCTATGTAAATCAATGGCATGATATGTAAGAGCAACGTTACCGCCAGTGCAGGGCTTAAATTTTGTTTTACATTTAGTCAGCAATCACAAAATAGAAAAAAGGTGCTTGTTAAAATGCAGAAACACTGTGCAGTATAAACATGGTGGTGGTTTAGGGAGGCTGGGGCAACAGACAGGTTGCCATTAAGTGTCAGTCTGTCGTTTGGCTATTTGTATACCATAAAACATTATAATTGTATCAGCTTCTGCCCTCTGCCTTCTTATTATCATGGCTCGACCTGGTGATGTCTGGCTGTGGGTTGGTTTCACTTTCTGTTTTTTCCACAGCCTGTTGTCTCTGTCCAACTCCTTTTAATGCTCTTGTCTTTGCTTTTCTGTGTTACTTCTATGCAGGTGTTTTCACATCCTCATTTGGATTTCTACTATTACATCTTAGGAGGGGCTATTTATACTCTCCCGGCACTTGTAGTCCTTGCTGGCTATATTTCAAGTTAGATGGATGTTTGGAGTCCCATCTCCCCAGTGAAGGATTACCTTGCTGATGTTTTCTCTATGGATTCTCCTGCAGCTTGTTTGCTTATTACCCTTTTCAGCTCTTTTCCCATCTTATTACTGTCGGGATCCCTCAGATATCTCTTTGATCTGAAGGACCGATGTTCTTAGGTGTGAGGCATCATATGTCTCTAATTGATTGCTCCGTCGAGAAGGATAACACAGACACGGCTGTATAATACCACTCGGGATGCCTGCCAAGACGACTCTGGCTTATCAGTTAGGCTTCCGTCTTTTATAGTAAAGAATTTAGACATTTACAGACATGCGCAGTACAAATGATTTTACAACTTGTTTTCTACAAAGAAAGTCACTTAGGCGAAAAAGCAGAGGTATTTGACCTTGGTTCACAAGGGAGATGTCTGAGACATCTCCTCGAAGAACAGATAAGGTTTTAAACAAGAGAATGCAACATAGACAGAACTCAATTTAACTCCTTCAGTTCCTATCATTCCCCCCTTTGACATCTTCATTTTCCACAATCTGGAACACTGGATCCTGCAACAACAGCGGATAGTGGCTCGTTCACCAGGTACTATCCCAGGCCGACGGGTTGCCCAAGGGAGACAGGTCTTCTACCTTCTCCATCCCCCAGATACTGAAGCCACGTCCATCATTGCAAGAGTACGCTCCTTCATGCCAGAAATGAGATGTCAATCTAGGACTCAAAGGAATAATAGTTAAATTCTTGTTGTTTACAGTCAAACTTCCTTATCTATTTCTACATCTTTTCTTGCATACAGAGATACACCAAAAAACAAGTTTCAATAGCACATATATTACGAAGATACAAACAACAATACGTAATAGACTTAGTATAATCCCAGTTATCCAGCCTCCAATACCCTTAAACCAATTAGCTGGATTAAGAAAGGAGAATGTATCTGACCACCAACTATCCTTAGTACGATCATTGTCTTTATCATACTGATCTCTAAGTTTTTGAACATCCTCTATTTTCAATTTTAACTTTATAATGCTGTTGGGATCTATATAATGACAGCAAGCTGGTCCGATGACTTGACACATACCTCCTTGCGCTGCAGTTAAATAATCTAATACTATGGTATGCTGATTAGTGGCTATGATGAGCTGATTTTGGACAGCAACGGTGGTGTTCAATATATCCAATATATCCCATATTTGGTCATCTAAGTAATCTGTAGCCCTGACTAATTTATCCCACATTTGAGTAATCATAGGATAAATAAAAATAGAACTGACAATTTTATTAGCCACACTCATCTGCACTATATGTGGTCTCCCAGAGAGGCGAGGTGTATTGTCAGCAGCTCTTTTGTACAACGTGTGTTTAGGTATGCTCTGAGTATTCAACTGGTCATTCGGAATAACAAAGGTAGCTGGAGTCAAACGACCCAGAGTACAAGCACCTTTTACCCCTACTGGCAACCATTTATATGCATTGTCTCCACATATCCAGTACATGTCACTAGGTAGGTCCCATAGGGCTGAATGTTGTAATACCAGTCTATGAACCAAATCTATGAACGCAGATACATTCTGAAGCATACACCAATTTGGAAGTTGTCCTAAAGGGTTACAATACCCTACATCGGGATTTCCACAGGTGGGAGTTCCTTTCTCATATCCAGATGACTCGTTGCAAGGTATATTACCTGAAATATTAAAACAAGTTTCATTATTGCCCTGGGGAAATAAATTGGAATACTCCCAGGACGTGTTATGCAACCTTCTTTCTAGCAGTATTGGTTTGAAGGCATCAGTAGAGTGGGAAGTTACATTAAAACTAACTTGTAGGCCATACATTGGAATTTGCCCCAGGTAGGTTAATCGAGTTCTATTCCTGGGTACCCAAGCCCCCCCTTTATATGCCAGATATTGAAGGTATGTATTACTTCCTGAAAGATTACCCTGCCACCAAGGGTATCCTACCCATCCCACAATAGGTATTCCAACAGTTGTGTTCCATAACTTCACATTATTTGTGGCATTATTAGCAAGTGTATCAGAACAACTGGTCCAGGCAAATAATTCCTCGGGTGGCATAGGAATAACAAGGAACGGAATACTAGTGGCTGATACTGGTGAATGTGTGCAGATCCAGCAAATGATTTGACCAATCATTCAGTAATTTTTCATGATGTTGTATAAACTTATTATTCAAGGACATTGGAGAATTTAGATTGTCCCACGCAGCTACCATTATTACAGATAATGCAACAAAACCAAACCAAAACATTATGCACTCTTATGCTTTGTTAATTCCTGTGGCTAGTTTGCAATGCGATGCGTGGATCCAGGTTGGTCGTCCTTCCAACTTAACAGAAGTAGGCGTTGTTAGGAGTACTTGGTAAGGTCCTTGATATCGGGGTTCAAGGGTCTTTCTGGAGTGTTTCTTGACATATACGTAATCACCAGGTTGTAGACAGTGAGTTCCTTCCACACTATCTGGATCTGGAATGGAAGAGAAAACTAGAGAATGCATTTGAGTTAAATGCTTTTGCAACTGGATTACATAACTTGTCAAATTATCCACATTGAGTGTTAAGACCTGTGGGTAGTACAACCCTGTGTTCGGTGGTCTTCCAAACAGTATCTCGAAGGGTGACAGTTTAGTTTTCCCCGTGGGTGTGTACCTTACTGAGAATAATGCTAATGGGAGACACTCTGGCCATGGTTTATGGGTTTGTTCCATGGTTTTCTGTATTTTCAATTTTAGTGTCCCGTTCATTCTCTCTACCTTCCCTGAACTCTGTGGGTGGTAGGGTGTATGAAATGCTTGTTCTACACCTATCATTTGCATTACATTTTGCATTACCTCAGCAGTAAAGTGTGTACCTCTGTCTGATTCAATTGTTTCAGGGACACCGAATCGTGGTACTAGTTCCATCACCAGTTTCTTTGCAGTGGCTCGAGCTGTAGCCGTTTTCACCGGGTAGGCCTCTGGCCATCCAGAGAAGAGATCTACACATACTAGGATATTTGCATACACTCCTACCTTGGTAGCTGTATGTCGTCAATCTGCCGTCTCTGAAACGGGTAGAGAGGCCTAGGTGTCGCTTTCTTAGGGACTTTTACTGTTTTACCTGGGTTGTGCTGTGCACAGATGAGGCATGATTGTACAAGTTTCGCGGCTGCGCAACTGAAGCCAGGAGCGATCCAGAAGGCATCTACCATGGCACACATGTGACTTTTTGAGGTGTGATTGGGGCCATGTGCTGCTTGCGCCATGATTGGGAACAGGGACTTTGGTGGGCACATTTTATCCTTATTCTCCCATACTCCATTTGAGTTCAGCTCAGCTCCCAGTCTCCCCCGGTGTACCTTCTCTGTTTGGGCAGCCTTTTGCTGGAGGGATTTCAGGACATCTAGACCCAATGTGGCTGGAATACGCTGACTCCCCGCCACCGTCCACTGCTCTCTCTAGGCCGCCTTGTGCTATTTTAGCAGCCTCGTTCGCCGTTCTATTGCCCTCTACCTCCACAGAGTCACCTTTGTGTGTGCTTTTACCTTGACAATGCCAACCTGGACTGGTAACATCAATGCCTCCATCAATTGTTTCACCAGCTCTGCATTTTTAATGGGCTTCGAATCTGTGAAAATATTAGCGACTTTACCTGCAGCGGCTCTACACGCCTCAGTGAGTGCCTTCAACTCTGCCTCCTGCGCCGACATGTGAGGAGAGAGTGGTTCCGCTCAGATTACCTCATGTGAGGATACTACTGCATATCCAGTGTAGAATCGTCCATCCTGGTGGTATCTGGGGCCATCTACAAAAAAGAAACTCAAAGTCTGCATTAGGAACAGGTTTTTCATGAATGTGTGCAAACCCAACTGTCTCCTGACTCATCAGTTCTATGCAGTCATGTTCATGCGTCATGTCAAAGTATCCTTCCTCACTTGCCAATACGGTCACCAATTCCCCCTTTTCTGAATCCACAGGCAGGAGGGTGGCTGGATTCAGAACGTTACATCTTTTGAGGAGTGACATACTCAGGAATTAGTAGAGCACACTCAAGTCGGAGCTGTCTGGCCATAGACAGATGTTTTGGTTGAACTTGTAGGAGTATGGCATGGATGTCATGTGGGGAATAGATTGTCAAAAGAAACGTCAGTGTCATCTCACATGCCTTCCCTATTACGTCTCCACTTTTTTCCTTGTGCTCCAGCATACATGACAGGTCGTTTTATTGTCCTTGTTTGCTCAATTTCTTTAGCTACCTTAAGGAGGTCTTTCGGATCTACATGTCTCCATTCAGGTCTGGCTGTCTGTACTGCGTCTCGTAAGTCTTTGTTCATACCGTCAATGAATGCATTCACCAGTATTCTAACATCAAGTGGATTTATGCAAATGTACCCCATGTCTGCCCATTTCAGCTGTAACCGTCCAAGGTATATCTCTACTCTCTCTCCTCTTTGCTGTGTCACATTAGTCAGGAGTACAGACTGCTCTGATTGTTCCACTGCAGCCCATTGTCTTAGTGACTCACAGTACGTCTCCCCAGATCGTGCAGATTTATCATCCATGCCCCAAGCCTGATTCTTTGTCACATCTGTGTGTCTTAATTATATGATCTAGTGCGTCACCTGCCTTTAAACTCACCAACCTCTCTAGGTCTGCCCAGGTACACTGATATGTCTGCTGTACTTCCTTTATGTGTCTGTAAAACGGGAATGGTTGGTCTTCAGGGGCAGGCAGCTGCTTCAGCAAAGCTAGCTGGTCAGAGGGGCTCCAGGGATAATACACCTGTATCTTTCTTATTCTAGTCACACTTCTAGGTCCTGATGGGGTTGGCCGTCTGATGTCTACTGTCAGCTTACTCCTCAAGGGCCAATGTCCCCACTACCCACTATCCACACTATTATGTCAGCTTCTTATGATCTTGTCTGGATAGGATTTAGTGCAATTCTCTTAGGTCAGTAGCACAGGTCACACAAGTAGCTATTCAGTCTGGGTTTGTCTGAGTCTGACCACAGTGTTTACAAGTCCATCTGTTTTGTCTGGGTCTCTGGTTACACTTTGTCAATCAAACATTCATAATACACCTCCCATACTGCTGCACATTCTCAAGCATCATTTATTCACTTGCTATTTTCTTCCCTTGTCTGTGCCTTTTTGTACATCCAAACATTCACACTCTGGTATTTTTGCCTTTGTCAATATTTGTCCCACTTGTTTTACTGCTTCCTTCCTTCTCTGTCTCTTGTAATTTGACACAATTTGCTATACAAATCAATCACACAACTAGAAGCAGGTTCAAACACATTAATGACCAAGCAATCACTTACAATGACCAAACAATCACTTACAATTCACTTCTAAATTAGGCACCATAACTTACTTTTAACTTCCAATCTTCAATTAAGTACTGTTGCTTTAGAATGCACAAATCTTTCAGCGCGTACCTTACGGATAGAATTACAGAGAATTTTGAGCACAGCTCACACTCAGCAGAGATAAGAGCGAAGGGAGAAGAAAAACTGTGCAGCGGTATCATTCCCCCCTCCCATCAGAATGCAGCGTCGTCCTTCACAGAATTCTGTAGTTCTTTAGACTTATCAAAATCAATTTCTACAAAGAAACTCAAAATCACGGGATTTCACTGTAAGGGCAGATAACTGTATAATGAGATTAACCATGCCTTGCCCTTTTTCTGGCCAAATGCATTCAGGAAACTTTACAATGTAATGCCACATATAACACGAACTATATCATTACTCAATTCATTCAGTCTCAGATGTAGATTTGAAATATCTATAACGCATCTGTCCGGGATTCCACCACAACTAGAAAGGTCACAAATCTCTTGACACAAAAATGATGTGTGATGATTCATTCATACGTGCTCATTCACTGATTTTTTTTTTTTTTTTTATACTCAATTACTCATCTCTCATCTTATTCAGAGGTTCTCATAGACATATATACAAGGATTCACACAGCCTGCCTATCTTGCACTTTGGATTTGATTAATACTTTTTCCAGGTTCTTTGCTGCACTACTTCCATATCTATCCTCAATTATATCACATAACCGATTTCCTTCTTCAGGTGTCTTTCCCTGACTGTTCCCCATTTTATCTTTTATTCTTATCCTGTTTCTCTTGTTGTCTTCCTGTTAGTCCCATGCCTTAGGTGGTGTATTGGGTAAGCTCAAGACTAGGCTCTACTATACCTCGTTACCTTCTTCCTAAGGTGCTAACAGGCTAAATGGAGTGTCTGTTCCTCAGTGTACTACGTGTTTCGTGTACTTATATGCTATGTAGCATCCAAACAGAAATACTCCCACAACACACAGGATTGTAAACAAAGTGTCCATCTACTGGGGTTCTTCAGTCATATCCTGTCACAGGCTCATTTCACGGTCCTGTGCTCATTCGGTCACACTCTTATCTGTCACAAGGTTTATTCGTAAAGGGTGTTGATTTAAGCTTAGGCGGTGACCTCCCCGAAAGGACGCTGTCACATGACCCAGTTAGGCAATATCACCACTCTTTGAACGAATACCTACTGTGCAGCTTATTTGTCTACTTTCCACAACCTTTCAAATCAAAGTAGCCATTCAACAACCTCCTCTATTTCTAGTGCGGAATCGTCTATTGTGAAAAACTTGTCCGTCCGGGCTGCGCAGTATGAACTGTTCACCCAGCCTTATATTCCGTAATGTCAGACCTCTCCCATTTTGATTTGCATCAGCTCTTTTTCTAAAAATAGCTGTGCACAGACAGAACCTACAGTAACCTCTCATTCGAGCAGAAATTACATATGCGTGTCACACCCGATTTCCTCAGAGTTCTTATATGGACCTGATTTTACGGCCCCCTCCTCTACTAGATTCCCCTTTATACGGACCTTAGTTATAATGATAGATTATGAAGAGCAGAGAAGAGAAAAATTGATCTCTTACCTGGCCAGGTGTTTAGGTCTGCTGTTCACAATTTCATCAGTAACTGGAGTGGTCTGTAGATCGGGTAGTCTTGGAGAGGTGCCTATATCAGGTCCCTGTTTCGGGTGCCAGGAAACTGTCGGGATCCCTCAGATATCTCTTTGATCTGAAGGACCGATGTTCTTAGGTGTGAGGCATCATATGTCTCTAATTGATTGCTCCGTCGAGAAGGATAACACAGACACGGCTGTATAATACCACTCGGGATGCCTGCCAAGACGCCTCTGGCTTATCAGTTAGGCTTCCGTCTTTTATAGTAAAGAATTTAGACATTTACAGACATGCGCAGTACAAATGATTTTACAACTTGTTTTCTACAAAGAAAGTCACTTAGGCGAAAAAGCAGAGGTATTTGACCTTGGTTCACAAGGGAGATGTCTGAGACATCTCCTCGAAGAACAGATAAGGTTTTAAACAAGAGAATGCAACATAGACAGAACTCAATTTAACTCCTTCAGTTCCTATCATTACATTCAGGGTCTGAGAGTTTTCATGTGTACCAATGGTCTTTTTGGGTTCCTTTCTTTTCCTTCCGTCTTTCATCCATGACTGTGTCTCACCCTCTGTCTGTGTGTACTCCATTCTGTTGTTGTGGTTTTGGGTTACACTTTGTGTATAGTTTATAGTGCAGTAAAGAACACTCAAGGCCAGTCATTGTTCAGTGAGGGCGCCATTGGGTCATTTTTTGTCAGGGACAAATCAGGGTCAGGTTGTGGATCACACCAGAAGCACAAAAAAAGAATAACCCCATTCAATGACTAAAAACATTAGTGAAAATGACTAAAAGAAGGAGTAGTAGAGGACAAAAAATGAAGGGAGAAAAAATACTGTTTTTAGTTCTCTTCAGTAATCAAATAATGGGCCAATGGCTAAGTTACCCTAGTCAGCCCTAGTTTCACCCTTCCTAGCCGCGGAGGTTGGCACCCTAGTTGTAGACGATATGGCGCCCCCGCTCAACGTCGGTATCCCTAATAACCCCTACGTCTCCCTTCATATACAAAAAGGGACACAAAAAAGAAACACACACACACTTATAGTACCGAAAGAATAAAGAGACAAAAATAGTCTCATAGATAATACTAAATTGCTATGAACTTATCTCGTAGTATTTCTAATAGTATAAAAACCCCAAAAAGACTTATCTCGGAGTCAAAAAAATGATAAATGGGGTTAATATCCGGCAGCTTAGAGAAGGACTTATCTCGTAGTCACAAAAATGCTAATAAGCTGCAAATGGCAGACCCAATTACCAGATAGCAAAATTAAAAAACGGCTACAAGAAAAAGCACATCACATTGAATAAACATTGCACACTAGAGGCAGTGAAAAAAAGCCTATATAGCACATGCGGCAGCCATTACCTTGCAAGTGAGGGTAAAATTACCCTAATTCACAAAAATACAATAAAAAATAATAAGGCTACCATATTCATCTCTGATTATACAGCGTGGTACACCAATATTCAAGTAGCAATGCATACAAAGTCACATAGCATAATTGCTCAGTAGATTAAATCTAAATAGATAGTACCACCGCAGGATCTGCCAAAAATAATGTACAACATTATACTTATCAGCCACTTGATGCATATGGAAACCCGACGCGTTTCCCCCTCTTAATCCGCTGAGGGTTCATCAGGGGTCAAAAAGTGGGGTCTCATTACCCCTGGCCGAGAGAGCAATACAGTGTGCGGCTTTACTCCAAGCGCGTTCGCCGCCATTGTTTAAAGATTCCGCGCCGATATAGAACGCCCACTTCCGGTTACCAAAATCCAAGATGGAGGTCTAAACCGGAAGGGATCATATTGAGGACGGACATGCGGTGCAGCAGCCACCTGAATAACATAGACGCCGCGCACCTTACTAAACAGCACGGATAGAAACAGGGATTCACAAAATGGTGCCTGAAACAAAATAATTACATAGGGAAATACGTCCCTCTCAACAGAAACACCATATCTCGCAAGCAATATGCGGCCGATCAATTCAACAGCCTCACTATTCAGAACGCCCAAAACTTCAAGAAAATAGATAACAATAGTCCTCAAAGGCATGGAGTGGAATAATTGTATCCCTACATAGAATAAATGAAAAATAATAAAAAATTCCAATAGTAATAATATACCGACCAAATTATCAAAAACCCTATAAAGAGCTGGCTGGGAAAATGTGAAACACACTGATTATAGATAACTACTAAAATTTAGCTGTTCATTAAGGCCTTTTGGACTCTGTGATTCAAGCCAAAAAATCCAGCATGTCTCACGCTGTAAGATTCTATTATCCCAATCTCCCTGTCTGACCGCGGGCTGCACTCTCTCTATAACACGAAAATTAATATGTTTATCATCCCCTCCATGCACCATATTGACATGACGGGCTAAAGGGGTATCTCTTTTGTGTCTAATATCCCCCAAATGTTCACCTATGCGGACACGTAATTCACGCTTTGTTTTGCCAACATAGTCAAGGGGGCAAGTACAAGTACACAGATAAACAACTCCAGTGGTTTTACAGTTTGCAAAGCTTTTCATTTCATAAATCCTCTTTGTATAGGCACGACAGAAAGTATGGGATACACAGATATATTTGCAAAAGCTGCAGTGTCCGCACCTAAAGGTCCCAATTGCTCTGTTCCGCAACCACGTTTCCTCTCTCTTCTGAGGTTCCAGGTGGCTAACTACCACCCGATCCCTTATTGACCTACCCTTCCTAAATGTAACTGATGGACCCTGGGTGATACAGTCACGTATGTCATTATCCATTTTCAGGATAGACCAATACTTCTCCAAGATGTTCATAACTTTACCGGATTGATCATCAAAGGTACCTATCAATCTAGTAATTGTATTGGAGTCCTCCCTTACCCTCGGAGTCAACAATGACGTCCTGCTTACTTGTTTAGCATGCTTATAGGCCGGTTCAATCACCCTTGTTGGATAACCCCTGCTCCTAAACCTCCTCCATAAATCACTCGACTGCATTTCAAAATCATTCCAATCAGAGCAGTTCCTCCGAACTCTGAGGAACTGACCCCTTGGTATACCTCATTTAAGAGGGGGGGATGATGACTTTCCCACCTTAAGAGACTGTTAGTTGAGGTTGGTTTTCGGTGCAGGTTGGTTTTAAGCAAGCCATCTGAAGAAATAGAAATATTGACATCCAGGAATGTGATCTGATCTCCACCTACCTCATGGGTGAAGAAAAGACCCAACTCATTATTATTAAGGGTATCAACAAAGGATCTGAATGATTCTCCACACCCCGCCCAGAGGACGAGGATGTCGTCAATGTACCGACCCCAGAATAATATCCTAGGGGACCAGACGACATCCTCGTCCCCAAAGACCTGAGTGTCCTCCCACCAGCCCAGGAGCAAATTAGCATAAGTAGGGGCACAAGGGCTCCCCATCGCTGTGCCCCTGAGATGGTGGTAGTACCTCCCATTAAATAGAAAGAAATTATGACACAATACAAATTGAAGAAGTTCCAGCAGGAAATTGTTGTGTGCTCCAAAGTGAATACCCCTCCCCTTGAGAAAATGTTCAACAGCTTTTAGACCTTCTGTGTGGCCAATGCTGCTATACAAAGCCTCAACATCAATAGAGGCCAGTATCGTACCTGGGTCCACTGTGATTCCTTCAAGTTTATTAAGGAGGTCCATAGTATCTCGCAAATATGATGGGAGAGATAGCACAAATGGTCTCAACAATTGATCCAAATACCTGCTGGAATTCTGGCAAAGGGCATCGATCCCCGAAACGATTGGTCTACCCTTAAGGGGATCGAACCCCTTATGGATCTTAGGCAAGGAGTAAAACGTAGCTGTAACTGGCCACTTGGGTAGTAAGAAGTTGAACTCATTCTTTGAGATCAACTTCAGATCAAGTGCCTTTTTGAGCAATACTGACAATTTCAGACTATACTCCTTCGTCGGATCACTCCTGAGCAGCTCATACGTTGATTTGTCAGAGAGAATCCTCATACACATTTGAATATATTCGTCTCTGTTGAGGATAACAGTATTGCCCCCTTTATCAGAGGGCTTCAATACAATCCGATCATTATCACCAAGTTCTTCCAGAGCCTTTCTCTCACGAAAGGAGAGATTGGGTGGAACCCTATCTCTCTTGGAGTCAATCTTACAAATCTCTGCCGAGACAAGCTGTTGAAAAATATCAATACTCCCAGTATCACCAATTGGTGGCATCTTTTTACGTTTTGGTTTCAAATCAGAAAAAGGGCCCACCCTAATATCTCTCTGTCCTTCCTCAGACAAATCAGCCAGAAGCATTACATCAGGAAGTTCCTCCTCTGTTATCCCAAGTTGTTGACATTTGTTTTTATCATTCAAAGCAAAAAAATTTTTCCACTTAAGTTTTCGTGTAAATAGATTAATATCCTTAACCCATACAAATGGGTCAAACCTGGTCGTAGGAACAAAAGATAACCCCCGCTCAAGAACCCTCTTTTCTATATCTGACAAATTATATGAGGACAAATTAATTATCTGATTACCATTGTCCCCAACAAACAGAGCCCTCATTTTTGATTGTTTGTCCGCTCCCGTAATTTGTATGGTGCTAGGCCCCTGGTTTCTAAAAAAGAGGCTGAAGAGCAAGCTGAGGAGGGGGAATTTATATTCACTACAGAATTTGTTTCTGGCTTTTTGGGGAAGGTCCTCACAGAGTAGCGCTCGGTGTCCTGCCATCTTCTGAAATTACCCCTACGTCCACGTCCCTTGTTTCTAAAGTATGGTCTAGAGGTATATGATTTAGGACCTCCTTCAGCATCAGAGGATTCAATATCTGAGGATGAGATGTCACCAGGAATACCCCTCGGGGCAAGGGCAGGGTATGCCCTTTTTTCCCTGAACTCTGTTGAATCCCTAACAAATCGTTTATGCTTCCTTTCTTTAATAAAAAGTTGGTATTTCTCAACAGTATTCTTAAGATTTTCTTCCCTTGTTACGAAATCAGCAGCTGTTTTCAATTTAAGGGTTGCCTCAGTCAATTCCTTCACCCTCAATGAAGTCCTCTCTAGAGTTATTTTCTCTTCATCTAATAATATCTGCATTAACCGTACAGATGATGCAGTAATCTCCTCCTCCCACCTTACAACTAAAGATGGAGTCCTACACCTTGGAGCAGGTATTAGAGGTATCCTTAGACCACGCGGGACAATCTTTTGTTTAATATAATTTTCCAGAGATTGTACCTCCCACCAAGACTTAATATTCTCTTTAAATGCCTCCAATAATTCAGAAAAAAGTGTTTTGAGAGAGGAGCCCGAAGCAGACAGAGAGTCAGATTCTATTTCAGAAAAAACCTCTCTTGCATCATCCAGCCATTTATTTGTGTCAATGGGTCCTGACAAAAACCCAGCCATACTCATCAAAGACAGACCTCAAAATTAATCAGTGGGATTATATATTCAGTAATAACACCAGAAGCACAAAAAAAGAATAACCCCTAAAATTTAGCTTTTAATTCAATGACTAAAAACATTAGTGAAAATGACTAAAAGAAGGAGTAGTAGAGGACAAAAAATGAAGGGAGAAAAAATACTGTTTTAGTTCTCTTCAGTAATCAAATAATGGGCCAATGGCTAAGTTACCCTAGTCAGCCCTAGTTTCACCCTTCCTAGCCGCGGAGGTTGGCACCCTAGTTGTAGACGATATGGCACCCCCGCTCAACGTCGGTATCCCTAATAACCCCTACGTCTCCCTGCATATACAAAAAGGGACACAAAAAAGAAACACACACACACTTATAGTACCGAAAGAATAAAGAGACAAAAATAGTCTCATAGATAATACTAAATTGCTATGAACTTATCTTGTAGTAGTTCTAATAGTATAAAAACCCCAAAAAGACTTATCTCGGAGTCAAAAAAATGATAAATAGGGTTAATATCCGGCAGCTTAGAGAAGGACTTATCTCGTAGTCACAAAAATGCTAATAAGCTGCAAATGGCAGACCCAATTACCAGATAGCAAAATTAAAAAACGGCTACAAGAAAAAGCACATCACATTGAATAAACATTGCACACTAGAGGCAGTGAAAAAAAGCCTATATAGCACATGCGGCAGCCATTACCTTGCAAGTGAGGGTAAAATCACCCTAATTCACAAAAATACAATAAAAAATAATAAGGCTACCATATTCATCTCTGATTATACAGCGTGGTACACCAATATTCAAGTAGCAATGCATACAAAGTCACATAGCATAATTGCTCAGTAGATTAAATCTAAATAGATAGTACCACCGCAGGATCTGCCAAAAATAATGTACAACATTATACTTATCAGCCACTTGATGCATATGGAAACCCGACGCGTTTCCCCCTCTTAATCCGCTGAGGGTTCATCAGGGGTCAAAAAGTGGGGTCTCATTACCCCTGGCCGAGAGAGCAATACAGTGTGCGGCTTTACTCCAAGCGCGTTCGCCGCCATTGTTTAAAGATTCCGCGCCGATATAGAACGCCCACTTCCGGTTACCAAAATCCAAGATGGAGGTCTAAACCGGAAGGGATCATATTGAGGACGGACATGCGGTGCACACTGGAGTTGTTTATCTGTGTACTTGTACTTGCCCCCTTGACTATGTTGGCAAAACAAAGCCTTATCCGAGTCCGGGATGGAGATGAATGGAAGACCGCCTTTCTCACTACTGAAGGGTTGTTTGAAAATTTGGTCAAGCCCTTCGGCCTGACCAACGCTCCAGCGGTCTTCCAAAATTTCATAAATCATGTGTTCTCCGATTTGATTGGACGTTTTATGGTGGTGTATTTGGATGACATTTTAATCTACTCGCCTGATAAACAGACTCACATTGGTCATGTTCGGGCAGTTCTCCAAAGGCTCAGGGAGAACTGTCTGTTTGCTAAACTTGAAAAATGTTTATTTTTTGTTTAGGAACTGTCCTTTCTGGGGTTCATCGTGTCTGCTGAAGGGTATCGCATGGATCCTAATAAGGTGCAGGCCATTCTCGAGTGGGTTCAACCGTGTGATTTGAAGGGTCTGCAACGTTTCCTAGGGTTCGCTAATTATTATCGGAAATTTATAAGGGGGTTCTCACAGGTGGTTAAACCCCTCACAGACATGACTCAAAGGGGGGCCGATATCAAGAATTGGTCAACCGCAGCGGTAGCGGCATTTCAGTTTTTGAAAAAATGTTTCATGTCGGCCCCGGTTCTTATCCAACCGGACCCCTCTGAGCCATTTATTGTTGAGGTAGACGCCTCAGAGGTGGGGGTGGGGGCGGTATTGTCCCAGGGACCCACCACTTTGACCAATTTAAGACCTTGCGCCTTTTTCTCAAAGAAGTTCTCTCCGGCCGAGAGAAACTATGATGTGGGGAATCGGGAACTTCTGGCCGTAAAATTGGCTTTTGCAGAATGGAGGCATTTTTTGGAGGGGGCTGTCCATCCTATAACGGTAATCACGGACCACAAAAACCTAGCTTACATTGAGTCTGCTAAAAGGTTGACTCCCAGACAGGCTAGATAGTCACTTTTTTTTTCTCGATTCAACTTCTCGATCACTTTCCGACCAGGATCCAAGAATATCAGAGCGGATGCGTTGTCACGCAGTCTAGATCCGGTGTCCCCCCCGGAACCTCCATCCTCCATTCTTCAGCCTGGGGTGGTGGTGGCAGAGGTTTCTAATGTGTTGGAACGAGAGATTCGAGAAGCCCAGGCCCTTGCACCTCCAGCTAAGCCGGTGGATAAACTTTATGTGCCAGCTCAGTTTCGTCTCAAGGTCCTCCAGGAGTTCCATGACTCAGTTCTGGGTGGACATCCAGGGATCTCAGCGACCCGGAAGGCCATTGCTAGAATGTTCTGGTTGTCTTCTTTAGCCTCTGATGTTGGGGAGTATGTGTCTGCGTGTGAGGTTTGTGCCCGTGCGAAAACTCCCCATAACCGGCCGGCCGGGGAATTGGTACCGCTGCCAATTCCTGAGAGACCATGGACTCATCTGTCCATGGATTTCATCACCAACCTTCCCCCTTCCAAGGGTAATACCGTGGTCTGGGTCGTAGTGGACAGGTTTAGTAAGCAGGCACATTTTGTACCTTTGGCAGCTCTACCTAATGCGGAAACATTGTCCAGATTGTTTGTGGAGCATGTGGTGCGGTTGCATGGGGTACCCCTGAATGTGGTGTCTGATAGGGGAGTGCAATTTGTGTCCAGATTTTGGAGAGCTTTTTGTAGGAGGTTGGGTATTAGTCTGTCCTTTTCATCCGCCTACCATCCAGAGACTAATGGGCAGACTGAGCGGACCAATCAGTCTCTGGAGCAAATTCTGCGTTGTTTGACCTCAGCCCGACAGGATGATTGGTGTTCTGTGTTACCATTGGCTGAGTTTGCTTTTAACAACCGCACTAACCAGTCTACGGGTACATCTCCTTTTTTTTGCAATTATGGGTTTCATCCTCATTTTGGAGAATTTTCCCGCTTGAATTCTGGGTGCCCTGGGGCGGACGAGTCGATCCAGCGGTTGGGGGAGGTATGGCGGGAGGTCCAGAATAACATTACCAAGGCCCAGGACAAATTAAAATTTTTTGCGGACAAAAAACGATCCGTGGGTCCAGTGTTTCAGGTCGGAGATAAGGTATGGTTATCCACCAAAAATATAAGGCTCAAGGTCCCCTCTGCGAAGCTTGGACCCAAGTTTATAGGTCCCTATGTAATTACCGAAGCAGTTAACCCGGTGGCTTTTCGGTTGAGTCCTCCGCCATCTCTAAGGATCCCTAATGTTTTCCATAAGCCCCTTTTGAAACCTGTGAGGTCCAGTGGGGAGGGATCATCATCTTCCCCGACACCGGTTCTGGTAGATGGGCAGGCTGAGTACGAGGTGGAACGAATTGTCGACTCCAGGTTGGTCCGTCGCGCCCTTCAGTATTTGATACATTGAAAGGGCTACGGTCCTGAGGAATGCTCGTGGGTTCCTGCTCGATCAGTTCATGCGGATCGGTTGATCCGAGCCTTTCACGCCAAGTACCCTGAGAGACCTGGGGGTCCGGTGGCCCCCCATTGAGAGGAGGGTACTGTCATGATCCAGGACGGGATTTCGCTTTGACCCGTCCTGGTTAGACTAGGGGTTAATTGTGCTGCCTCTCTCTGGCAGCAGGAGGCTATTTAGTGCTCACTGGACCTGGGTCCGGTGTCAGTTATACTCCTGCCCTCGGCTGAGTTAAGTGACCTCTTGTATACGTGTGCCTTGTGCCTGATATCTTGCTTGTTTGTTCGGTTGTGATCTGGTTCTGTCCCTGTTACGAGTTCTGCCTGACCCTCTTGTACTGTGCTACCTCTCGTGTATGACTCTCTGCTTGTGACCCGACTTCTCTCTGCTCGTCCCCTTGGTACCACGTCGCCCTCTTGTGTATGACCTTTGGCTCTGTCTGACTACCCGTCTGTTCGTCCCTCCTGTACCTCGTTCGCCCGTACTGTGTGTGACCTCTGTTTTGCCTGACTCTGAGTTGTTGTATGGTGTCCTGTCCTATCTGAATACAGGACGCTAAGCCCCGCCCCCTTGCAGTCACATGACCATAGGTCCCGTGCACATTATTCAGTTTTAGTGTCCGCAGGTCCTTTGCCTCTTTACCTCCCAGCGCTGACTGGACCCTGACACTATTATCCTGAAGCACGCATGGTCACCTCTGCTGCACACTCTACAGGTATCTTATAGCACTGCTTCTGTTCTCAGGACACACGCACTGGCTCTATGAGCGAGTGTAGTGCGGTGTCTCTGACAGGAGCACACAACAATTTCCTGCTGGAACTTCTTCAATTTGTATTGTGTCATAATTTCTTCCTATTTAATGGGAGGTACTACCACCAGCTCAGGGGCACAGCGATGGGGAGCCCTTGTGCCCCTACTTATGCTAATTTGCTCCTGGGCTGGTGGGAGGACACTCAGGTCTTTGGGGACGAGGATGTCGTCTGGTCCCCTAGGATATTATTCTGGGGTCGGTACATTGACGACATCCTCGTCCTCTGGGCGGGGTGTGGAGAATCATTCAGATCCTTTGTTGATACCCTTAATAATAATGAGTTGGGTCTTTTCTTCGCCCATGAGGTAGGTGGAGATCAGATCACATTCCTGGATGTCAATATTTCTATTTCTTCAGATGGCTTGCTTAAAACCAACCTGCACCGAAAACCAACCTCAACTAACAGTCTCTTAAGGTGGGAAAGTCATCATCCCCCCCCTCTTAAACGAGGTATACCAAGGGTTCAGTTCCTCAGAGTTCGGAGGAACTGCTCTGATTGGAATGATTTTGAAATGCAGTCGAGTGATTTATGGAGGAGGTTTAGGAGCAGGGGTTATCCAACAAGGGTGATTGAACTGGCCTATAAGCATGCTAAACAAGTAAGCAGGACGTCATTGTTGACTCCGAGGGTAAGGGAGGACTCCAATACAATTACTAGATTGATAGGTACCTTTGATGATCAATCCGGTAAAGTTATGAACATCTTGGAGAAGTATTGGTCTATCCTGAAAATGGATAATGACATACGTGACTGTATCACCCAGGGTCCATCAGTTACATTTAGGAAGGGTAGGTCAATAAGGGATCGGGTGGTAGTTAGCCACCTGGAACCTCAGAAGAGAGAGGAAACGTGGTTGCGGAACAGAGCAATTGGGACCTTTAGGTGCGGACACTGCAGCTTTTGCAAATATATCTGTGTATCCCATACTTTCTGTAGTGCCTATACAAAGAGGATTTATGAAATGAAAAGCTTTGCAAACTGTAAAACCACTGGAGTTGTTTATCTGTGTACTTGTACTTGCCCCCTTGACTATGTTGGCAAAACAAAGCGTGAATTACGTGTCCGCATAGGTGAACATTTGGGGGATATTAGACACAAAAGAGATACCCCTTTAGCCCGTCATGTCAATATGGTGCATGGAGGGGATGATAAACATATTAAATTTCGTGTTATAGAGAGAGTGCAGCCCGCGGTCAGACAGGGAGATTGGGATAATAGAATCTTACAGCGTGGGACACGCTGGATTTTTTGGCTTGAATCACAGAGTCCAAAAGGCCTTAATGAACAGCTAAACTTTAGTAGTTATCTATAATCAGTGTGTTTCACATTTTCCCAGCCAGCTCTTTATAGGGTTTTTGATAATTTGGTCGGTATATTATTACTATCGGCCAGGGGTAATGAGACCCCACTTTTTGACCCCTGATGAACCCTCAGCAGATTAAGAGGGGGAAACGCGTCGGGTTTCCATATGCATCAAGTGGCTGATAAGTATAATGTTGTACATTATTTTTGGCAGATCCTGCGGTGGTACTATCTATTTAGATTTAATCTACTGAGCAATTATGCTATGTGTCTTTGTATGCATTGCTACTTGAATATTGTGTACCACGCTGTATAATCAGAGATGAATATGGTAGCCTTATTATTTTTTATTGTATTTTTGTGAATTAGGGTGATTTTACCCTCACTTGCAAAGTAATGGCTGCTGCATGTGCTATATAGGCTTTTTTTCACTGCCTCTAGTGTGCAATGTTTATTCAATGTGATGTGCTTTTTCTTGTAGCCGTTTTTTAATTTTGCTATCTGGTAATTGGGTCTGCCATTTGCAGCTTATTAGCATTTTTGTGACTACGAGATAAGTCCTTCTCTAAGCTGCCGGATATTAACCCCATTTATCATTTTTTTTACTCCGAGATAAGTCTTTTTGGGGTTTTTATACTATTAGAAATACTACGAGATAAGTTCATAGCAATTTAGTATTATCTATGAGACTATTTTTGTCTCTTTATTCTTTCGGTACTATAAGTGTGTGTGTGTTTCTTTTTTGTGTCCCTTTTTGTATATGCAGGGAGACGTAGGGGTTATTAGGGATACCGACGTTGAGCGGGGGCGCCATATCGTCTATAACTAGGGTGCCAACCTCCGCGGCTAGGAAGGGTGAAACTAGGGCTGACTAGGGTAACTTAGCCATTGGCCCATTATTTGATTACTGAAGAGAACTAAAAACAGTATTTTTTCTCCCTTCATTTTTTGTCCTCTACTACTCCTTCTTTTAGTCATTTTCACTAATGTTTTTAGTCATTGAATTAAAAGCTAAATTTTAGGGGTTATTCTTTTTTTGTGCTTCTGGTGTTATTACTGAATATATAATCCCACTGATTAATTTTGAGGTCTGTCTCAGGTTGTGGATTGCCTAGTATATATACGAACCTATGGTGTGCATGTTTAACATCTCCCCTGGTTGGTTCATCCCCATGTGAGTAGTAGGGCTCAGTCATAACACTTATTTTCATGTGCCCCTTCCCATCTCTCAGTCCCATTCACCTTTCTTTTGTTTGGTCTGATGCCTGCCTTTCAGCGCTGGGGTCCTGGGTTCAAATCAAACCAAGGTCAACATCTGCAAGGAATTTGTATGTTCTACCTGTGTTTGCATGTTTTTTTTCAGGTACTCTGATTTCCTCCAATATTCCAAAGACATACTGATATGGAATTTAGGTTGTGAGACCCAATGGGGAAAGTGACGATAATGTCTGTAAAGTGCTGTGGAAATAATGGCACTATATAAGTGAGTAAAAATAGTAATAATAGTAATAATAAAATATTTCTTTTATGTTCTCTGTAACCTGATGTGTATAAGGTAGTGAAGTTGTATATCTAATTTTCCTTTGGTTATATTGATAAAACACAATAAAATGTTTTAAAGAGAAAAGCATTGGGAGATTCATCAACAACCGGTTAAGATTCAACTACACTCTTGCCATCACCATATGAGCTTTACTATGTCCCTTCATCAGCTTGTGAATCTGGCTCATTTCATTTTTAAAAGTAAAAGAATGTTCTCTATATATTAACACTTCAACCATTCACTAAACGTTAATGGTTCTTAGAATTGAATGGATATTGATTTTGTTATGAAAGCTTTAGTTAAAGGCTCTCTCCCACAAAGTTTTTTTTTCATCTTATATAATCTATTTATGTGATCAGCTCCAGTATATTTGAAAGACTCAAATCTTCAACACTTCTGAATTTCACAAGATGTCTTTTCTTGTTACATCAACTTCTACCAGCTCTTTTAGCATAACAGAGATTCAAGAAACATTTTAACTCAGGTGAACTCTCACGGAAGCGCAGTGATACACTGCAGGTGCAATCACCTCCTGTCAGTGTATCGCCGGAGGCCGGGTAGAGCAGTCAAGGAAATTACATCACAATTCTTTTTTTTTTTAAATAACATATCTTTATTTAGCTTTAAGGATTTACAAAAATACCTACAAAACTGTATAAAAATCTGCATCAAAACCGCATAAAAACTGCTTGGATTTTCCACTGCGTTTTCTGCCAAGAGATGCAGAAACCGCGCAAAAATTTCCTCAAGCAAATCCGCAATGTGCGCACATAGCCTTAGAGTCTGCCGACTATAGGAAACCTGTTCAGAAGTTAGCAATAATTAGGTGATAAATATAAAGTTTTTCATTCCTGTCATTTCACTTTGTATTAATTCCTGAAAAGCACCTCAAGGGTTAATAAACTACCTGGGACTTCCGGTTCCGGCGCTGCCCTGGAGGACGCAAGGTGAAGGAGCTCCCGCCTGACCCGCCACATACCGGTATTTTATTGCATCACCCGCCGCGATCCCAGGCCACAAACAGGAGCGAGCGGCGTGACAGGAGCAGGAGGGATGGATCGTTATGTCCTTAGAAGCGCGGGGAGAGAGGAGGAGGACGGAGGACAGAGGAGGGGTGAAGAAGCGTCTGGCAAGATGGCGCCGACACACGAGGAGAGTGGAGGAATGCAGGAGGGGGAGGAGGGAGACGGGAGCAACAGTGTGCAAAGCTGCAAAGACAGAGGTGAAACGGAGACAGGACATAGAAGGGAGAGGAGGAAGAATGCACAGACCAGAGATATACTAATTGATTATAAATTGCTGGCAAGAGAAGTAGTTACTTCACTAAAAGAAGATGTAATGCTAACAATTAAAGAGGTGGTACATAATTCATTGCTTGAGATTCAAAATGCCTCAACACAGCATGAGGCCAGAATTCAAGAAACTGAACAGAGGGTGTCAGGAGTGGAGGATAAGATAGAGGAGATGAAGTCACAGATAAATGACCTGCAAAAACAGTCCGCCTATATGGTGGGCAAAATAGATGACCTGGAAAACCGCTCCAGACGGTGCAACCTAAAACTGGTGGGGCTGCCGGAATCACTGGGATCCAGAGCACTTGATGAGATATGTGAAATTGACCTCCCCAAAGCACTGGGGCTCTCGCACCGTTGTAGAGTGGAAAGAGCTCACAGGGTGGGTCCACCTCGTGAACCAGAGTCAGTAAACTCTCGGAATGGCATACCACAACGTCCTAACATCACAAAACCTCGCCAAGTGGTGGTGAAATACCTTGATTATAAGGATAAGGAGGAGGTGCTTAGAGCATTTAAGAGCAGGCGGCAGACATTATTAATACGGGGTCATAAGATACTGGTATACAACGATTACTCCATAGATGTCTCCAGAAGACATAAAGCATTCAGTGAAGTGTGCACAATTTTGTTCCGCAAAAACATTCGCTTTCATCTGATGTATCCAGCCATACTCCAGTTCAGAGCGCCGGTAAAATGAAAATAATATCTGACCCTAATGTGGCATTAAACATTATACAAAAAAGCTGTGGAACACAAAACGGACATGAGAAGAAGGACACTATGAGATCAAACAGTCAATTAGATATGGGAAATCAACGCAAAGGCACCAACGTACCAACGAGAAAAGAGGATCTACGCCAGGAGCTTCACATGAACACGGATATTGCAGAAATGGACTTGGACAAATCGGATCAGGAACATAACTACCGCTGAAAGATCTCACTTTCCGTTTCGTGGCCCAGAAGAGGAGGTGGTTAATCAGTAGGGCGATCCAGAGAAGATGGGATGTGACGACCAGCGGAGAAACGAATTTTCGTCATTAATTTGCTAATTGACTTCTGATATTTTCACTCCCCCACGTATTCTCTTGTTCGTGGCTTTGCGTTTCCTCTTGCTTCCTTTTCGATACCCGTTATTCTTCTAGCGCTCCGTGCGTGCTGTGTGCCCCCCTACCCCCCCTTTTTTTTTTTTTCTCTCACATTATGCACAGTCTTACCGCTGGTGGGAATGGCATGTGATTAATCAACCAGGGGAGGTTTGGGAGGGTAGACAAGTTACAACGGAAATCTGTTATAGTTACGGAAGGCCACATATGTAAGATACACTATAGAGAGGTTGGTCATTCTTGTTCATAGGCGGGTCAGTTAAAAGGCTCTGTAGGGGAGGCGGGAAGGGGTTGTCGACGTTTGAAGGGTAGAAAAAATGGAAGTCGAAAATGGGGAAAAGGAGTGGAGGAAAATAGAGGGGAAGGGTGGGGAATTTTCTTTAAAAGAGGGTTTTTATATGTGGTTCCAAACTGAAAGAAGGTGGGAGAGAATGACAAGAATGGGTCGTGAACTCAGGTCCTCATATGGAGAAATTTATAAATTGAGATATAACAACAGCGGAGGAGGGAATCCTCCCAGAGCTCGGTTATGCCTAAGATAGTAACATGGAATGTGAAAGGCCTAAGGTCCCCTAACAAGAGAAGCATGGTTCTGAGACATTTAAAATGACTAAAAGCGGATATAGCCCTGCTTCAGGAAACACATTTGGGGGGGAGCGAGGCATTTAGGATGCATAAGATGTGGGTAGGCGCAGTGTTCAGTTCGGGGACCTCATCTAGAAAGAGGGGAGTAATGATCCTAATAAACAAATCACTTGCTCATAGAATAATACAAGAGGAAGGAGATGAGGAAGGGAGGATTTTACATCTACTCATCGAGGTATGTGAGGAAAGATTCAGCCTATACTCGCACGCTCAAAATTCATCGTCTAGAATAGATTTGATATTGGGGTCCGGCAACATGATACAAAGGACACGGCGGGTGATCATAGAAGATATGGTCATATCAGATCACAGTCCAGTAGCGATAGACCTGTCAGAAAAATTTCAGAGGGGGCAGGATTTTTTATGGCGCTTCCCATCCTTTTTGTTAAAAGATGGAGACTTTGGAAAACAACTCAGGGAATGGTGGACAGAATATGCGTTGTTAAATGCCGAACATGAACAGAACGCAAAATTATTCTGGGAAGCAGGGAAAGCGGTAATACGGGGAAGGATCATAGCCTACACGTTATAGCTGAAGAGGAAGATCAGGGAGCAATATGTATTAGCGAGTAATGAGGTAAGGACTAAGTACACAACTTTTAAGAATTGTCCAAATGATTCTAACAAACAGAAATGGGTAGAGGCCAAAAACAGATATGAGGAATGGGCGGAGAGGAGGGAGCAATTAGTATGGGGACAAAGAGAAGTGGAATTGAACAGATATGGTGATAAGTCTGGCAGGCTCCTGGCTAATCTAGCGAGAGGTAAACGTGCACAAACCCTAATAACAGCATTAAAGGGGGAAAAGGGGGATATGGTAACTAATCCCAAAGACATTAACGGGATTCTGGGTACATACTTTGCAAAGTTATACAAGGATGAATCTGATAATCTCACGGGGGGGAGGGAATGGCTAGAGAAGATAGCATTGACCACACTTACAGAGGAAGACAGATGCTTTCTAAATATGGATATCAAAGAGGAGGAGGTACAGTCCTCAATAAGACACTTGGGAGCACATAAAGCTCCTGGCCCGGATGGGATGAATGGGGAATTCTATAAAGAACTTAGATCGCAGGTCGCACCCACCCTGACACGAATGTTTAACAACAATATTGAAAGGGGAAAACTTGTCAGAGGACATGAATACGGCCTATATCAAACTGCTCCCAAAAGAGGATAAAGATAAAGATTCGCCCTCGGGATACCGGCCAATATCACTAATTAACCAGGATATCAAGATATTATCTAAGATACTGGTTGATCGCTTAGCGATGCTGTTACCAAAAATAATTACAAATCACCAGACGGATTTCATCAAAGGTCGATCGGCAGTCACGAACGTGAGAAAAACTCTACTGATCCTGGACGCAATTAGAGCTAGGAAATTAGATTCACGTGCTGACCCGGCCATGGTCACATTGGATGCAGAAAAAGCATTTGACAATGTGAGGTGGCCATGGCTGGGTATGGTACTAGACAAAGTGGGAATGGTGGGTCCATTTAGAGACTATTTAACGACTTTGTACAAAAACCCCAAAGCCAAAGTATATACGCCGGGATTTTTGTCTGATGCTTTCAAACTGTATAAGGGAACCCGTCAGGGATGCCCTTTATCGCCATTGCTATTTAACCTAGCAATAGAACCTCTCTAGGCTCCTTAACTCGCAAGATTCTCATGAGGGGATTAGAATAGGATCAATGATAGTTAAGTCGGCGCTTTTCGCTGACGATATTATCCTATACATGAATAACTCAAAAAGAGATTTACCACGCTTATTAGGGGAAATCGAAAAATTCGGGGCTTTCTCGGGATTTAAATTAAACAGGGCAAAATGTGAAATATTGATGTTAAGGGAAGGGAAAGAAAGCCAAGGTAGAGATAATTTGGTAGGGATCCCGATAATGAAATCCTCACTAAAGTATTTGGGCATACAAATTGGGAGATCCCCAGGCCAGGTATATGCGCTGAATTATAGACCCCTCATAGACAAAATTGAAAAAGAATTGGAGAGGTGGAAAGGGCTACCGTTGTCGTTCTTGGGGAGATGCCATCTCTTGAAGATGGTGAGTTTTGCCAGACTGTTATATCCCATGCAAACCATACCCCTTCTGATTAAACATGTAGATTGTAACAGAATTAATAGGGCCTTCTCAAAGTTCATTTGGGGGGGCAAAAAGCCGACACTACGCGCCAGAGTATTGATGGGTCATAAAGATAGAGGGGGGTAGGTCTTCCCAATGTACGTGGTTATAATTTGGCTTGTCTGACACGTCATATAATTGATTGGATAAAGGGCACATCGAGGTATTCAGGCAACGCTCTGGAATCCCAACTGTGCAAACCGTGGGATAAAGTTTCGCTACTGCATGCTTCCTTGAGTGGGGTGCCGAGTGAAGTTAAACACTCACTGATTTTTAGAGACACCCTCATGACATGGAAGGCGGTGAGGAAGAAATTCAAATTGTCTTGGTCAATTTCCAAACACCTGAACATATGGGCACACATAGATTTCAAGTTAGGACGTGAGAATTTGTTTGAAGAGTGGAAGAGGAAGGGGGTGAAAAAAGTGGGTGATCTGTTACATGAGGCGGAAGGCAGGTGGTTGAAGGGGGCAGAAGTTTTAGAGAAATTCAGTCTCAAAGAGTCTCAAATCCTCCAATATAACCAAGTGAAATTTCACATTATGGGAAAACTTCGGGAGGTGACCAAAGAAATAGGGACTAACGAATTTGACACGATGACCAATTGGGACATACAGGATGTGAATATTTCAAAAATATATAGTTATGTAAGGGAAATCCTGTTACCATCAGGGTCAGACAAAATGTTTCGCGGTTGGACTCGAGAACTACACTCAGAGGACGGGATGGAATGTATTTTGGAGGGCTGGGGAAGAGTAAGGAAACACATCATCTCTGAAAAATGGAGAGACAGCCAATTTCGAATTATGCACGGCCTAGTGCTTGGTTTTAACATTCCTCCTTCAGCAAATTGCCCAAATAGAAAAGAAAAGAGAAATGCCCTAAATGTCAGAAAGAAGGAACTGACATGATCCATGGGATGTGGCACTGTCAATATACACAAAATTTTTGGGCGATGGTACAGAGGCTCACCGAGGAAATCTGTGGGGTCAAGGTGAAACTTGAGCCCATATGTTGGATACTGCACCATACGGGAAATAGGGGGAGGGAAGAGAGCATTCCTAAATTATTTCATGTCATAGCATTACTGGCCAAACGATTAATCCTGAGGAACTGGCTAACGCAAACGCTTCCAGACGGGAAAGACATGATACTGGGCCTTAAAAAAGCATTGGACATTGATAAAAGAGAGGCGATAAGAAACAAAGACAGGGAAACAGCTAAATTCATGGGGAAATGGAGGAGGTTTATTGAGAATAAAATGACAAAAGATGAAAGAAGAGAGGTAATGAACCCATTTATATACTCGAACTGGTATTTACTCGAAAGCATAAGGGGTACGTTGGGGAATCTGAAGGTCTGAAACAAGGTGAATGAACAGATGCCTGAGATGAGGAGGGGGACCTGAGTTGCGCGTAAACATGATTTTAATTTCTCTATTATTTTGGGGGTTATGTTATTATGGGGATTCGATCACAAACTGCCTTTATTTGTCAGATAATATATGTTTACAGAAATGTTCATCTGTATGAATCACTTGAAAATCTAATAAAAATGATTTTGGAAAAAAAAAAATAAACTACCTGACCGCAGATTTGAATATGTTGAGGGGTGCCGTTTTTTAAATAATATTACTTTTGGGCTTTTTCTAATATATAGTACCCCCTAAGTCACTTCAAGACTCAAAAGTTCCCTAGAAAAATAAGTTTTACAAATGTCCTTCTAACATCCTAAAAATAAAAGGACCTTTGACAAATGCTGTTTATGTAAGGAAGAAACTAGGTAAAAAATTTGTATTAACTTTTTTATGTGATGACTGTCTAGATTGAAGAGGTAATCAATCATTCAATGTTGAAAAATTCAGATTTTTTAAATTTTCACTTGTAAAATTTCTGATATTTTTATAAATAAGCACAAAACATATCAAAGAAGATTTACCAATAACAAAGAAAAATGTGTCATAAAAACAATCTAAAAATCATTATGATATGTTGAAACATTCCAGAGTTATTGCCACATGAAGTGACACATCAGATTTGAAAAATTTAAGATTTTGCTTGGTCAGAAAGGAGTTACAAACAGCACCAGGCTGGACAAGGTGTTCTCAGATTCTTTTTTTTTCAGCAAAAATTGTCATAAATCTAATGAACTAGCACAGAACATGACTCCATAGCCAAGTACACTTTTAGGCTCATTAGTATATGTTGACAAAAAAGGTGAAAGGATGGTATTCTTTGCCATTGATGTTTTTACAGATATCCAATAAATGAGTTACCGATCTGTGCTTTCCAGAGGTGTAAAAACACCTTTAGTACTTAAGAAATTCATGCAGATATTTAGTTACTTGAATTCGAGCCCATGGCACTTATGGTCACAAGATTGGTACTAAAATACAATTATGGCTCTTTCAGACATCAGTGATTTCTCAGACTTTTCTTTTCGATCAGAGTGTTGGTCGGGGTTTCAGGTTTAACGATCATAGTTGTATCAAAGTTTCACCAGTTTTTCTTAGATGAAAAAAAACTGATGGAGTTTTCTAACGTTTCTTCTATCAAACAGTGCATGGAAAATGGACAACACTCATATAGAGTCCAAGTGTTGACAGATATTTTATTCATGGAACCGTAGACTCGTATAGTTTGATTTGACACTGCAATATTGGACAAGGCTCATTGCTTTTCTTTGGGCCACTTGGTCCTAGGAAAAAATTACACCTGTGAATTACCCCATAGACTATCATAGGTAAGAGTGTTATCTGGGAAAAACACCGATAGCACTGGTATGAGAAAAACTAACATCTCAATGAGCCCTTACCCTTTTAGAAACACACATCTAATTCATCAATTTGAGCTGGACAGTTCTGATTGCTATTCTCTTATCTATCTGGATGCAGATTCATCATCAATACCACTCAATTACTACAATGTAATTGTTTGCAGGGAAACACATTCAGTACTGATCTATAAAGATAGGAAAGACTTCAAATATACCACAAGGAACATAATCAATATATCTCCTTAAAAGGCATAACGATATATGCTAGATATGGGATTTTAATGTTTAGCTAGATAAATGCCTATCCATTCCTGATCTTTTACAGAAATACATTCTCAAAGGTATGATTTCCCTTATTTCTATGGCTGGGATCTAATTCATTTTGATGGATTATGGTTTACAGGGGATATACCCTTAAAAAGGCTGCTTGCTTGTTTTTTCCTAAGAAATATGTGGCGCCCCCAGGAGTATGGTCGCCACAGTGGCATTCATTACCTTCCTCCTAGGGAGGGTGATGTCATGCTTGGAAGCAATGAAGGGTCTCTCTATCAGGTAAATATAACACACAGCACAGTTCCCGCTTCAGGCCAGCAGAAGGAGCTCTGAACCAAACGGGGGGAGGAGCTGCTCTCTGGGGGCCAGGAAGGGGAAGTTAGTCAGTTCTGTGAGGAGGGCAAAGTGTGTGGATGTGGAAAAGAGGAGCTGGAGGATTGAGGGGAATTCAGGTCTACATCTGGCTTCAAGCGCATGGTTCGGAGTCTGGTATCCAAAGTTGTATTGATGCTGATGGTCGTGCAGCAGAAACCGGAGGAACAGAAGGCTGTAAATGCTCTGTTCCCAACTAAGACTCGGAGGCACAGCAGTAATGTGTGTGAGCCAGAAGAGATAGAAGGCTACAGCTGCCTGCCATACAAGGGGCGTTCTAAAGAGAGCAAGCAAGGGGGACTTCAGTGTTACTCAGTACTGCAAGTACCTCAGATAAGCGCTAGGAAGGAGACTACACAACCCAGCTGCATAGAGAGATTCCTAAGTTGTTTCTGTGGCGCCCCTGAGGGTTCAGTTGCCACAAAGGTACTGCACCTCCTCCTGAGGTGTGGTGCCCCACTATCCAGGTAAGGTGGAGACATCTGACCACACTCCAACACCTGCACCCAACACAGACACTTTAGAATAGCGGAGCACCCTGTAAGTCAGCTGCTTTGGTTCACAGAGGGTGCTGGGGAAGCAGGTGGAGCTTAGACTGCACAGAGAGTGGAAGATTAGGAAAGGGTCAGTTAGTGAGAGAAGATCCCCGGAGAGGGATAGAGTGAAAGCAAGTGCTACAGCAGACTCCTGTGATCTGGAGCTGTTGGCACGGAAAAGAGCAAGAGAAAGCCTAATTCTTCAGAAGGAAGATAGATTAGTACGGAACGTGGGGAGAAGAGAACTGAGGACAAGGGTGAGAGCAGAGTTCTTCCTTAAGTTAAAGCGCATGGTTCAGAGTCTGGTATCCGAAGTTGTATGGATTCTGATGGTCCTGCAGCAGAAACCGGAGGAATAGAAGTTGTCACCACTTTATTCCCAACTAAGACTCGGTGGCACAATAGCAATGTGTGTGAGCCGGGACCTGAGAGTAGGAAGTCCCCGAAGCGGGCTACAGCTATCTGCCGTATGAGTGGAGTTCCAAGTAACATCTAGAAGGAGGAACTTGAGTTTAATTCACAACTACAAGTACTTCAGTTTAGGCGCTAGTGAGGAGACATTCAGGAAAGGCATATGTTGGAGGAGTGCTGCAAAGGTGTACTCTATCTTGCCTGGGAGTTGGCTGAGCCACTGACCTGGAGGACACGGCACCGAAGTGGGCATCTGTATGCGCAACAGACTGTGAGTAAAGCCTTGGAACTACAAGCCCTTGTGTCCTCCACTTATTCCTGCACCACTCGTCTAGCCCTGCTACATCTCTGTGCTTAACACTGCATCATCTACCTCCACACCTATTACTACTGCCCTGGGACTACAGCTCCACCTCTGGGGAGCTTCAACATCATTGCTGCACCACACCATCTGTCCCAGAAAAGCAGCCCTGCAGCGCTGGCCAAACTGACCAGAAACCACAGGTGGCATCACGAATCATCTCACTAACTTTATCCCCATCACTCTACCCCTTTTACATTGACTGCCTGAGGCCATGGACTGGGTCACTGCCACTGTGACATCTCCCATTGAATTCAACGGGCCCGGCACCGAGTACCCCACGGCCTCTGGGGGCGAGTCACTTCCAGGCTAATCAACTCCTGTTCTATCTGTGATCTGGATCCTGGACTGCACTGACAAAGCACAGTAAAGGTAAAGGAAACTGCACTCTGTTGTGTCATTGCCTTCTTCCTGCAACCCATTCACCACTGCTACATCTCTGTGCCTAACACTGCACCCTCTCCCTTAACACCTATTACTACTGCCCTGGGACTACAGCTCTACCTCTGGGGAGCTTCAACATCATTGCTGCACCACACCATCTGTCCCAGAGAAGCTACCCTGCAGCGCTGGTCAAACTGACCAGAAACCAAGGTGGCGTCATGAATCATCTCAATAAATTTATCCCCATCACTCTACCCCTTTTACATTGACTGCCTGAGGCCACGGACCAGATCAATGCCACTGTGACATCTCCCATTGAAATCAACGGGCCCGGCACCGAGTACCCTACTGCCTCCGGGGCGGGTCAATTTTGGCATCACGAACAGGATTTACGAAGCCCGGTGCCACCGGGTCCTGTGTGCCAGAGACTGTGTTGTGTGCCATGGACTTATTGTGCATTTGCCGCCATTACCCCGCCACTTGGCGTGCGCGGGAAGCCAAAGGGGTGTGTAATCGTGGGCAGAGCCTGCCAGAAAGGGCGAAAAGTGAGGTGCTGCGCAGGAAGAGACCAGCGGGCGGGAAGTGAGGAGCGGAGGCCTGCAGTCCCGGCGTCCCCCGATCATCCAGCCTGCGGAGCGGCGACAGGTAAGCCAGTGAGACACAGAGCCTGGCCTAGGGGGGAAGAGAATGTCTGAGGCAAGAGAAGATGCAGCGGTGAACGCCACCACACCCCCCACAGCGCCGCAAGATGCAGGGGCAAGCGCAGCTGCGGCTCCAATGGCACCGCAGAATACGGCAGCCAGCGCCGCAAGAATCAGCGCCCACTGCAGCAGTCCCCATAATGCCGCTGTCCATGCCCTATATACCGGGAGCGGCCTGGTTACCGCAGTACTCAGTACGCAGTGGCCACGGAAGAAGAGGATCCCGCCACTCCGAGGGACAGACAACGATCACTATGACCAGGACGGACGTCCCATCTGTCATCACTGCTGCAAGGCAGGCCACATTGCAAGATTCTGTTATTTAAACGAACAACCCCTGGTGCAGAGGGCCAACCCCAAGGAGTAGGACCACAAGGCCCAAAGAACTGGTGAGCCAAGTATGTTGGAGGGCCACCGGTCCTCCCAGTGGTGGTTGACAGCGTCCCCATGAACGCTTTGCTGGATACTGGCTATCAGGTGACAACTATGCCATATATTCTTTACAAACGGTATTGAGCTGACTCTGAACTTACTCGCGGCCCAAGTGATGAGCTGACAGTAGTTGCCAGCAATGGTCAGTCTTTACCGCAAGCAGGATGTAAAGAGATTACCATTGAAGTTGGGCGAGTAGAGTTAAAATCTCAAGGTCTGATAGTTGTAGACATTGATCGACAAGAATGTAACCCAATGATGACCTTAGGAACTAATGTGATAGAAAATTGTCTTGACGAGGTTATTGTTTTGTTGCAACAGGTAGCCAAGACTGCTGGCTCCAGGGAACAACGAGTCCTGCAGAAGGAGATCAAGGCCCTGATGCAAAGACAGCAGGTAGAACTGTCTGGTGGAGAAATTGAGAGCATCAGAGTGAGTGATTCATTCCCCATTGCGATACCCCCCAGATGTGAAATGTTAATTTGGTGTCGGGCAGCCATAGGCCTCAGAGGAAAAGATTACCAAGCATTGGTAGAGCCAGTGTACTCTGATAGCCTGCCCACTGTCATGACAGCCAGAGGGGTAGTTGATGTACGCAAAGGGAGAGTACCTGTACGCCTCTTGAATTGTGGGGAGGAGGAGGCCACAATACCTCGGTATGCCACAGTTGCTAAGCTGTTTACTGCAGCAGAGCCCTTGGTCTCATCCAACCAGGCAGGGGACAATGGCTCTGTAAAGCAGCTGGAGGAGTGGTGTCAGCAGCTGCATGTGGGAACTGACTCCACCCCTTCATACCAAAAGATTGGGGTGTACCGAGTGGCTCAGGAGTATGAGACGGGTGTTCAACACCATATCCCCACTGGAGATCATCCACCAATTAAGGAAAGGTACCGGCCTATACCCCCAACACAATATCAATGTGCCAATAGTATGTTGCGGGAAATGAAGGAAGCTGCGGTGATGTGATACCTATGTGATATGTATGGTGTGTGCATGAAGAAGATAGGTGTCCAGATTCCAGATTAGGTGATCACGGGTCTTATTATTCCTTTTTGCATTTAATTCAGCACAGTTTAAGATGGCTGAAGTGGTTGACCGCTACATGACCTGATAAAAGCATGGGGGTTTCGGTGAAAAAAAAACAATTATACAGCGCCTGCATGACATGAGCTGATTACAAGCTCAAGAATTAACCACGCAGGCGCCAAGCAGATAGCTGAAAGGGTTGACCGCTACATGACCTGATAAGAGCATGGAGGTTTCGGTGGGAGACAACTATACAGTGCCTGTATGACATGAGCTGATTATGAACTCAAGAATTAATCATGCAGGCGTCAAACGTAAACATGTTATATGAGTATTACTTACAAAAAGTGTACTGCGCATGACTGAACTGATATCTGATCGTAAACAGCATATAACAAAGGGGGTTCTCACTGGTGAGCAGGGACATTCCAGGAGATTTTATGGACGCATAACTTCTGTGATGATGTGCTGCTGGATATTTCCTCCTCATCAGTCGAGTCCCCCGATGGAGGAGTGATGCTGCAATATCTGGTAATATATATTGATGCTTACTTTCTCTATGTTATAGATGATGACTTTCTCTATGTTATAGATGATGATGGTGATCATGTGATGTTAGACTAGTGCTGCTATAATTCATGTGCCTATAATACATATATATTGGACTATTATATTAATAAACTATAAATTGTTTTACCGATATAAAGACCTAGTAGTCTTCTTGCCTAATTAGGATATTAGTGAGCGCTACGTACATAAGGGGCTTGCCCCTCTTAAGGTGAAAACTCGGTAAGACATAAATTGGCGTAGTCGGCAGGATCTTTTTTTTTTTTTTTCTCTAAAATGTTTAAGAAACGAAAGGAAAAGCAGGAGGATGTTGTGGATGTGCTTGGTTGGACTGAGGAACCGTATAATATATTGGCACATGAATTGAGCAGTTCTGGACTAGCGGAACAGTGGTCTAGTAAGCTTAAAGGTAGTGAACCCACTGATGTTGTTAATGTACTCAGGGGTGTCCCCGCCAAGGCGGGTGATGTAGTGTCGCTTGGGCGACGAACCTGGATTCTGCTCAGTGCATATCGCGCGATGCATGAGCGGAATATACAGATGCAGAAGAAATGTTCCCAGTTGGAACAAAAAGTTATAGAGTTAGGAGGGCAGAAAGTGGTGCTGGATTGCAATACCCGTCTGCTCAAAGATAAGTTGGAACATTATCAGAGTGTGGCAGAGAAAGCTGCTATCAAAGTTGCTCAAAATAAATATCGCAAGAGAAAAGGAAAAATCAATAAAGAAAAAGTATGTAAAAGTATAGCCACTGCATCTGTAAATTGGGACCCAGATAAGTGGGACGGAGATGTATGGGATACCTCCTCATCAGATGATTGGAAGGATCCACCCGATCCCGTTATAGATCCCCCAAAAGGATCTAAGGTAAAAGCCAACCCAATTCAGAGACGGATGGAACGGACAGAAAATGAAATTATTCGAGGGCAGGTCCGTGATGCAGGTGGCCAGCTCCAAGTAGATGAGAACGGGCAGCCTATTATGGTGGAATGGACAGTTCTCCATACCCGTACTAGAGTTTCTGTGGAAGATTATACCCAAAATGAAATAGACAGCATTTTAACGCAATTTAAACAGCGGTTGGGAGAATCAGAACTCTCCTGGTTGGTCAGGATGCATGATTATGGAGGAATAGGAATAAATGTAGATCCACAGGATATTTCTAAATTTGTCACATTGTCCCGGGATCCAGTGATCCAAAGATATTTCAAGAATTATTTTAGAGAAAATGCACAAGATAATATGCAGAATTTAGTGATCATTTTGGCCCGAGCAATTATGGATAAATATCCTACTGAAGCTGATATCCCAGCTAATGATAAACCATGGTATACTTTGCGAGATGGAATTGACAGACTGAAGGAGGAAGCGATGCGAAGTGTAGTGGCTGTACTCAATATAGATGATGATTACTTGGAATTTCCAATGACTGCTAGTATGAGAAGTAGGTTAGTGAAAACTGCTCCTCCCGCTTACAAAGCCATTATATTGACGTTAACTGTGGCTATGACAGGGAACCCAGTGAGCCAAGTAATTACACGTATGAGAGAATTGCAGGATATGGGTGATTGGAAGGCGACGGATCGTTTAGCCTCCTCTCAGAATTCCTCTCAGAAACATTCAGATAACAGTAAACCATATAACCCTGAATGGAAAAAAGATGGAAATACTACAAATCAAACGGATAGAGTGTCCAGGAGAGAGATGTTTCAGGCACTCTTAAAGGCTGGAGTGAGCAAAGAATCTATAGATGGAAAACAGACAGGTGAATTATGGAGGTTGTATAAACAAAAGGTGCTGTCGGCAAAGAAAGTTGATGCTGAAAAAGGCACTACTAGAATAGGTAAAGCTGAAGATCAGGGTAAGACCCCCACAGCACCTGAGAAAGTGTCTTAGGAGGACTTTAAAAATGTTTATCCGTGGGAAGAATTAGCTGCAGCAGTAGCCACTCGAGTGAGTGATGGATGGGGTAGGAATGCCTATGAGGCAGCTACCGGGAAGAATGTGGACTCAGACGAAGAGATCCCATAGGTAGCCAGCCTAGCCCCCGTATGGATAAAAGCTGATCAGCGTCCATACGTAAATTTAAGTATCCATTAGAAAGGGGGCAATGTGCAGAGGGTCCCTGCTTTGATTGATACTGGGGCGGAGGCTACCCTAATATATGGAAATCCCACAAAATTCAAAGGTCCAAAAATTAAAATTGCCGTACTAGGGGGACAGGTAATCACCGGAGTACAAACACAAGTTGCTTTGAAAATAGGAAACCTACCGATAAGAAATTACCGTGTTTTAGTAGTACCCATTCCGGAATATATATTGGGAATTGATGTTTTAAAAGGAATGACTTTAAATTTATCGGCTGGAAAATTCTCCTTTGGAGTAAAAAGGGCAGAAATACAAATGAGACCTGTAACGGTAGGAAAAGTAAAAATGCCCCCTGTACATATCCCTCCTGCTACCAAAATGGTGGCAATGAAACAGTATCGAATACCAGGGGGACACAAAGAGTTTACTGAAACAATTAAAAATCTGGTGGACGCAGGAGTCATGCGTACCACTACTACTGCATGGAATAATCCAGTCTGGCCAGTTAAAAAGAGTGATGGCTCCTGGCGTATGACAATGGATTACAGGGAATTGAACAAATGTACCCCTCCATTAACAGCTGCAGTGCCAGATACTATCACTATAATAGAAAATATACAGAGTCATAATGGAACTTGGTATGCAGTGATTGATTTGGCTAATGCCTTCTTTACAATTCCAATAGAGGAAAAGGCGCAGGATCAATTTGCTTTTACCTGGTTAGGTCGACAGTATACCATGACCAGATTGCCTCAAGGATGGCTTCATAGCCCTACTATTTGTCACCGGACAGTGGCAGAACATCTAGATCAGTTCTCCTTGCCCTCAGATATGAAAATTTCACATTATATTGATGATATAATGATACAAGGAAATGAGGAGCAGGCAGTGAAATCACAATTGGAAAAACTTTTGGTGCATATGAGGAGCAAAGGATGGGAAATAAATGAAGCAAAGGTCCAAGGACTGGCTCAAGTTGTAAAATTTCTTGGGATCCAATGGAATAAAGGACATAGGGAAATTTTACCAAAAGCTAAACAGAAGATTATTAATTTCCCTACTCCCAAGTCTAAGCAAGAGACTCAATCTTATATTGGGCTATTTGGATTTTGGAGACAGCATATACCTCAATTAGGACAGATGCTGTCCCCTTTGTATAAAGTTACGAGGAAGAAATATGAATTTCATTGGGGGGAAGAACAACAAACCGCCTTTGAAATGGTAAAAGAGGCTATACAGCAAGCTGTAGATTTATGGCCAATTACAGCGGGGAGTGTAGAATTGCATGTATCAGTACAAAATATGTATGCAAATTGGTCATTATGGCAAAAACAAGGGGGAAAAAGAGTCCCCTTAGGATTTTGGAATCGAAAACTCCCTGATGCTGGAGAATAGTATACTCCATTTGAACAACAATTGCTAGCTTGTTATTGGGCATTGGTAGAAACAGAACAGCTAACTTTAGGACATGAAGTCTTATTAAGACCAGCAATACCTATAATGCAATGGGTATTGTCTAACCCTAAAACCAATAGGGTAGGACATGCACAGGAACAAAGTATCATAAAAATGGAAATGGTACATTTCTGAAAGAGCAAAGAAAGGAGAAGGCGGGATCGCCTCCCTCCATGAGAAAATAGCTGAAATAGGGGAAGAAATCAAATCCCCTGTGAAACCAACTGTCCTGGAAGAGTCCCCTGTTAAATGGCGAAAATCTTATGAAGATTTAACAGAACAACAACAGCAACATGCTTGGTTCACTGATGGGTCAGCTCGATATGTCAATGGAAAGCGACACTGGAAGAGTGTGGCTTATAACCCGAAACTGGAAAAACATTTGGTTATGGAAGGTCACGGTAAAAGTAGCCAATATGCAGAATTATATGCTATCTTTCTGGCATTGAGTTTTGAACAAGGGAAAGAGTGTCACCTTTTCACAGACTCGTGGTCTGTGGCTAATGGTCTTGCAACTTGGATGATGGGATGGAAGAAATATGGTTGGCTAATCCATGGTAAGGAAGTGTGGGGTAAGGAGGTGTGGGAATTTATTTTATAGAAGAAATGGTTCAAGTCACCCCTACTACTGTTTTTCATGTTGATGCACATATGCCTGCTGACTCACTTGACCGTTTGTTCAATTCTGAAGCAGATAAAGCCGCCGCCATTAGACAGACTTCTGAAGTTGATCAAGAAAAAGAAAAATGGCTGCAAGGTACAGCCGTTTGGGCGCACAACAAGAGTGGACACCTTGGAGAAAGAGCCACTTACAGGTGGGCCCAAGAAAGAGGTGTTCCACTAACTATGGACATAATAAAACAAGTCATTGAACAGTGTCCAGTATGCCAGCATTCACAAAAAAGGGAAGTTCCACACACAGTACTGGGACACATAGCTCGAGGACAATTACCAGCTCAAATTTGGCAGATGGATTTCATTGGTCCACTCACTGAGAGTAGGGGATGTAAATATGTCTGCACAGCAGTAGATACCTACTCAGGACTTATGATAGAATTCCCTTGCAAAGCAGCCACACAATGGAGCACATTACGTACATTAGAGATTATCACACAATACTATGGTGTTCCACTGCAGATACAGACTGACAATGGGTCACACTTCACTGGTCAACAGATAAAGGATTATGCTAATGAGCATAATGTCCAATGGGTATATCATATGCCCTACTATCCCCAAGCTGCAGGGTTGGTGGAAAGGATGAATGGACTCTTGAAGTCCACTCTGAAAAAGATACACAATAAGGAAGGAGAATATGGCCAGTGGAGAGACAATTTGAGTGAGGCTTTACAAATTATCAACAATAGGCCTATAACTGATTCCATGACACCATTGATGAGAATGCTGACACCCAATCTTACCATACACGAAACTCATATTGTACATACAATCACTTGGTGGAAGATGAATCAAGAGGCTAAAATTCCTGAAAGAGCAACTCCCCTGTCTGCGGGATTGGATCTCAGCGCAATAGAGGTGACTATTGTGCCGCCAGGTAAGACTGTTCCTATACCGACGGGATTGGGGTGTCAGATGCCAAAAGGACACTATGGCCAGTTGACAACCCGCTCTAGCTTTGCTGTGAAAGGGGCAGTAGTGGTGGGAGGAGTAATTGATGCTGATTATCAAGGGGAAATTAAAGTAATCATGCTTAATGTAGGACAGGAGCCATTGGTCATCCCTAAAGGACAGAAAATGGCTCAAATGTTAGTAATCCCTGTCAATTTGGCTCACGCAATAGAAGGACAGGCTCCTTTGGAATTATCCCTAAGGGGAGACAAAGGATTTGGATCATCAGATGTGACCAATGTAGGAGCCAAAATTTGGGTACAGAGTCCCCAGGGACCGCCCTCAGCAGCTGAAGTAATAGCTATAGGCAAAGATCGCACTTTGTTGATTATGAGACCCGGAGTGGAAAAATGGGAATATGTTCCTCAAGAGAAATGCTATTTGCGTGAATAAAATTATGCTTTGATCTTTTTTCAGATATTTCTGGAAATATGTGGAATCCTTGGAAGTGGATATTTGGCCAAGGTTGAAGGATGGGCACCTGGAACGCAACTTACCACAGAACAAGTGTGGCCTCATCCTAAACCAGGGGACTGGAATGCGTACAATAGAACATTACCCAAAGAAATACCCAAAGAAAGCTGTGGCACGTGGGGAGTAAATTATAACTTCTCACAACCAGTCTTCCGAGTACACTTAACTTTGAATCAAACAGATCAGAGTTGGATGTATGGACCACCATTGGAAGATCCGAATCAACGAGAGGCGGCGTACTATTATTGGCCTGATACTATCGTGACTAACGGAACCGGACAAGTAATTATTGAATCGGAAGAGGAAATAATTTGTTGGGAAGAAAAAATAGAGAAATATTGGTTATGGGAGGCTTAATGTTTCTGTCTGGATAAATTATACAGACAAAGGGGAGAATAAGACAATTTTTATATTTCCTTTAAACCACACTATGATAATAATTTGTGCTAATGCTACGGATAGAAAGGTGGAATTCCTGGTGGGGAAGACATTGCCACGGTGTGATAATGTCACGGGTGACTATAATGGTTCTGGACTATGTTGTGGGACTCCAAATTTGCGGGCTTCGGCTTGGAGTAGATGGTTGAGGGTATATCAAAGCACCGTCTTTAAAAGCGATTCGGAACATATGAAGAAGATCCCCTCATCTTGTTTAACGACTGGAATCCAATCACAAAAAACTGTAGTGACTGCTATAGTAACTTTTCCGCCTAACATTCTTTGTCCTATTAGACAAAGAAGAGCGTGGTATGACACACTATTAGGAGGGGTGGGAGTGGTTACTGGAACTTTGAATTCCTTTGATATAGAAACATTAGCTAATCGTATGAGTAATGCAGGTAGAGATATACAAGATGTTTTAACTGTACAGGGGAAGTGGATGCCTACAATATGGTACCCTTGGAAACAGGCCCTACAAATAGATACATTTTTGATAAAAATGCAAAATGCTACGAATTCTTTTGCTTTGAAAAAAGGATCAAATATTAGTGCCGTTTTTAATTGGATCATGTGTACCATGCAAGCCATTTATCAAATGCAACAAAAGGCAACAATGCAGACCCGGCTTATGACAGGAAATGAGTGGGTATGGAGGACCGTGTTTAATAATACGATCCCTGGAGTTTCATGGTTAAAAATTGAGGCTCCTAAAATGGTCTGCAATGATACAGTATGCCAAGGTATATTAAGTCTGTATAATGTAACAAATCAACAAATAATGTGTAGATATGTTATTTTACCATTGCTGTTAGGACCTCCAGGGGACCAATGGCTATGGATGCCTAAAATGAATGGTCTATATATTGATAATAATAATCGTACGCATGATTTAAGTTTATGTGAAAACACTTTAGAAGGTAAAATTTGTAGATTGCATTCTGCTATATATGAACCGTGCTTATTACAAGGAACTGTGAATGTTTGTGAATTTACTATTCTCCCAACATCATATAAAATGTTGGTGGAAATTGGTCCACAGGAAGTTTGTGTAATAACGGATGTTCCTGTGGTCCCAGGTATGAAAGTTCCTTATGTTGGATGTCTGCAAAATGTTTCAGCTTTAGAGTGGGAAAATCAAACTTTTCTTCTTACTCCTGATCGAGTGGTGCGGGAAACCATACAATGGCAACCTGCCGTGCTGCAGATAAACAACTGGGAGCTGAATATGACCAAACTTCGGGATATCATAGAAAAATCTAAAGAAGGTTCTGAAATGATTAAAATACTAAATAGGACTATACAACAGCATATAATTAGTACCATTATAGTAGCGGGAAAAATTGTTAAAATAGGTTCTGTAATTGCTGATGCCACTTCTCATCATTGGTATGATATTTTCATGGGTCATTCCCCTTCAGCTCAAAAGATGTTAAATTGGATCATTCACCCTGTGTTGGTGCTTGTCATTGTAGTAATGCTTCTATCCATATGGAATTGCTACATGGCATACAAAGTCTTCTGTAGGAAACCAAAAGTGCTGATGGTGACCTATAGAAGTGGAAAATAATTCCCGTGATCAAGGACCGATTGTGATACCTATGTGATATGTATGGTGTGTGCATGAAGAAGATAGGTGTCCAGATTCCAGATTAGGTGATCACAGGTCTTATTATTCCTTTTTGCATTTAATTCAGCACAGTTTAAGATGGCTGAAGTGGTTGACCACTACATGACCTGATAAAAGCATGGGGGTTTCGGTGAAAAAAAAACAATTATACAGCGCCTGCGTGACATGAGCTGATTACAAGCTCAAGAATTAACCACGCAGGCGCCAAGCAGATAGCTGAAAGGGTTGACCGCTACATGACCTGATAAGAGCATGGAGGTTTCGGTGGGAGACAACTATACAGTGCCTGTATGACATGAGCTGATTATGAACTCAAGAATTAATCATGCAGAGCGTCAAACGTAAACATGTTATTTGAGTATTACTTACAAAAAGTGTACTGCGCATGACTGAACTGATATCTGATCGTAAACAGCATATAACAAAGGGGGTTCTCACTGGTGAGCAGGGACATTCCAGGAGATTTTATGGACGCATAACTTCTGTGATGATGTGCTGCTGGATATTTCCTCCTCACCAGTCGAGTCCCCCGATGGAGGAGTGATGCTGCAATATCTGGTAATATATATTGATGCTTACTTTCTCTATGTTATAGATGATGACTTTCTCTATGTTATAGATGATAATGATGATCATGTGATGTTAGACTAGTGCTGCTATAATTCATGTGCCTTTAATACATATATATTGGACTATTATATTAATAAACTATAAATTGTTTTACCGATATAAAGACCTAGTAGTCTTCTTGCCTAATTAGGATATTAGTGAGCGCTACGTACGTAAGGGGCTTGCCCCTCTTAAGGTGAAAACTCGGTAAGACAGGTGATCAGAGATAGTTGTAGCCCCTGGGCAGCCCCAATAGTCTTTGTGAAAAAGAAAGATGGTACCATGAGAACGTGTGTTGATTACAGAAAAATTAACAGCATTACACATAAGGATGCCTACCCATTACCCAGAATTGAAGAGTCATTAGCTGCACTTAAAACTGCTAACTATTTTTCCACCTTAGATCTCACTAGTGGGTATTGGCAGGTTCCCGTAGCAGAGGCAGACAAGGAAAAAACAGCCTTTACTACACCAATGGGTCTCTGCGAGTTCAACTACATGCCGTTCGGGCTCTGCACCGCCTCAGGGACATTTCAACGGCTAATGGAGTGCTGTCTTGGACACAAGAACTTCGAGACAGTTCTGTTGTACCTTGATGATGTCATTGTTTTCTCCAAGACTTATGAAGATCATCTGGAGCACGATGGCTGAAGTGTTTGAAGCCTTGTCCAACTTTGGCCTGAAAGCGAAGCCATACAAATGCCACCTCCTGAAGCCTAAGGTACAGTACCTCAGTCATGTGGTGAGTGCAGAAGATGTAGCACCAGATCCTGACAAAGTCCCTGTCATCCGAGACTGGCAGAAGCCCAGCAACCTCCATGAGGTACGTCAATTCCTCGGGTTGGTAGGCTACTACCGAAGTTTCATCAAAGGCTTCACTGAGATAGCCACACCTATGCAAAATCTTCTGGTGGACCAACCCAAGAAAGCCAGGAAGAAGAGTCCTACATTTGAATGGAATGAGGAACTGGAGAGGTCCTTCACTCAACTGAAAATGGCTCTCACAGGAGATGAAGTTCTGGCCTACCCAGATTATGACCAATCATTTGTTCTGTATACTGATGACAGCAACATGGGACTAGGAGCAGTACTCTCACAGGTACAGAATGGCAAAGAAAGAGTGATCTCCTACGCCAGCAGGAAGCTTCGTCCCACTGAAAGGAACCCTGACAACTACAGTTCCTTCAAACTGGAGTTCCTCGCCATAGTCTGGGCTGTGACTGAACGATTCAAGCATTACCTAACTTCAGCCAAGTTTACCATCTTCATGGACAACAACCTGCTGACTCACTTGGAAACTGCAAAACTAGGTGCACTGGAGCAGCGATGGATGGTCCGGCTGTCTAACTATGAATTTACCATCAAGTACCGAGCGGGGCACAAGAATGCCAATGCTGATGCGCTGTCCAGGATGCCCAATCTGCCAGATGGGGGAGAAGACCCTGAGGCACTCGAAGAAATAGAGTTACCTGCCTTCCACAGGCCAATTGTGGCCCAACGTGCCCAATGGAGTGAGAAACAGACGATCTATTGTGAAAGAGGCCACCCTATATCCATTGCCTCATCATGACAGGGCAGAAACGCAGGATAGCAACCCTGCAGTCCGTCTGGTAAAGGAGCTACTGTCACAAGCTGACTCACGCCCAGGTCCAGATGCTCCTGAAGAAACCCAGCAGTTGTGGAAGGAAAGAGGCAGGCTGTTCCTCTATGAGAGAAAGCTGAGCCGGAGGAGTATCAATGCCCGCACTCATGAGTTGGTCTGGCAGGTGGTAGTTCCAAAGAGGGAGGCATCAATGGTCATGGAAGCATACCACAATGGAGCTGGACACTTTGGATGGAAGAAGTTGGAGGCCTTGCTCCGGGAGAGATTCTATTGGGCTGGTATGAGGAAGGCCATTGAAAATTGGTGCCGGGAGTGTGGACAATGTAACCTGCACAGGAAGTACCGTAACAGCCAGCGAGCCCTTTTGCAGCCAATAATAACTAAACAGCCACTCGAGTTGGTAGCCCTGGACCATGTGAAGCTGGTCCCAAGCCGTTCAGGCTACGTTTATGCTCTTACCATCGTTGACCACTACTCGAGATTCCTGGTAGTCATGCCTGTCAAGGATCAAACAGCCAGGATAGCAGCCAGAGCATTCAAACAAAACTTTTGTCGACCACACAGATATCCCGAGCAAGTGCTTACAGATCAAGGTCCAGCCTTTGAGGCAGAAGTGTTCCAGGAATTCTGTAACTTTTACGGTTGCAAGAAGATCAGGACAACACCGTACCATCCACAGACCAATGGCATGTGTGAAAAGATTAATTGGGTGGTGATCGATCTACTGAAGACCTTGCCTTTGGAAGAGAGGAATCTGTGGCCAGAGAAGTTGCCAGATCTGGTAGACCTCTACAATCACATTCCTCTGAATTCCACCAACTGCACTCCAGCCTACCTAATGAGAGCGAGGCCTGGCAAGTTGCCTATTGATTTGGATATGGGAGTCCTGACACCTGAGGTAACATCACCAGATGCTGACTGGGATACAGAGCGGCCGCAGCAATACCGAAGAGTACAAGAGTGCATGGAAAAAAGTCTAGCTCAGGCGAGACAAAAACAGGAAAAGAACTACAATCAACATGCACCTGCAGTTCCCTTGTCACCAGGATAGCAAGTCCTAAAGAGGAAAAGGAGGATGCATAAATTGGATGACCAATGGGAGGCTGAACCCTACACCGTCCTACCATCAAACTTTGAAAACACCAAAATGTGCCTTATCAGTAAGGATGGAGGTCATCAGCAGTCTCGAGGGATCATCTGAAACTGTGCCCTGACCAACTAAAGGACAGGATGGAAGAACAAAACAACCTTCAGGAGGAGGAGGAGGAGGAGGAAGAAGAAGAAGAAGTCAGCACGGTACTTGGAAAATTCCCTGCAAATTGGACTAGAGCGAATCAGGCCATAGTGGTACCAGTTTTGACCTTTCCTCAACTGGTAGTGCAAGAAGAAGTGACTCAAGACCACCCTAAAAACCAGCAAGTACAGGCAGCAGATGCCACACCATCAGTGTAGAAAGAGAATCCTCGCCCTGCCCTGGTGAATCTGTCATGCCCACGGTAAGTAGACGTGGTCCAAGGAAATCTAGTATTCCTGTGCTACGCAGAACCACCAGTAGTGTAGCCAGTACAACACACACTACACCAGTAGTAGTTAACACAAGGCATCCAGTAAGGTACCCAACAACACCAGTGCTACGTAGGTCTGTCCACAGTACCCAAGGTATACCACCCCTAAGGTTTCTTATATAAATAAATTATGTGAATGGTAAACTGTAAATATGCAACTTTTCAAGCTTATGTGCCTACAGAGACTCTGTAAGAATCTTTTGAGCAATCTCAGTTTGTTTTTGATGGACAATTGGGCCACAGGCCTATGTGTGGCCAAAACTATCTTGTATATAGTTACCAAATGCTCAGGAAATGGACCAAGGGCATTGACGCATTGACTAATCGTCACAAGGACTATTTTTGAGCTTTGGTTTTTGTAATTTTTCATTTTTGAAATCTTGTAACTGTTACAATTGTTCATTTGTTAATATGTTTTGCATGTTTTTTTCAGTCCGGGAGTACTGAATTGCACTAGGGGGGAATGTAGCACCCCCAGGAGTATGGTCGCCACAGTGGCATTACCTTCCTCCTAGGGAGGGTGATGTCATGCTTGGAAGCAATGAAGGGTCTCTCTATCAGGTAAATACAACACGCAGCACAGTTCCCACTCCAGGCCAGCAGAGGGAGCTCTGAACCAAACTGGGGGAGGAACTGCCCTCTGGGGGCCAGGAAGGGGAAGTTAGTCAATTCTGTGAGGAGGGCAAAGTGTGTTGATGTGGAAAAGAGCAGCTGGAGGATTGAGGGGAATTCAGGTCCACATCTGGCTTCAAGCGCATGGTTCGGAGTCCGGTATCCAAAGTTGTATGGATGCTGATGGTCCTGCAGCAGAAACCGGAGGAACAGAAGGCTGTAAATGCTCTGTTCCCAGCTAAGACGCAGAGGCACAGCAGTAACGTGTGTGAGCCAGAAGAGATAGCCATAGCCTGCCATATGAGGGGCGTTCTAAAGAGAGCAAGCAAGGGGGACTTCAATGTAACTCAGTACTGCAAGTATCTCAGATAAGCGCTAGGAAGGAGTCTACACAACCCAGCTGCATAGAGAGATTCCTAAGTTGCTTCCAGGCTAATCAACTCCTGTTCCATCTGTGATCTGGATCCTGGACTGCACTGACAAAGCACAGTAAAGGTAAAGGAAACTGCACCCTGTTGTGTCATTGCCTTCTTCCTGCAAACCCTTCAGCACTGCTACATCTCTGTGCCTAACACTGCACCCTCTCCCTCAACACCTATTACTACTGCCCTGGGACTACAGCTCCACCTCTGGGGAGCTTCAACATCATTGCTGCACCACACCATCTGTCCCAGAGAAGCAACCCTGCAGCGCTGGTCAAACTGACCAGAAACCACAGGTGGCGTCACGAATCATCTCAATAACTGTATCCCAATCACTCTACCCCTTTTACCTTGACTGCCTGAGGCCACGGACCGGGTCACTGCCACTGTGACATCTCCCACTGAAATCAACGGGCCCAGCACCGAGTACCCTACTGCCTCTGGGGCGGGTCAAATACGCTAAAATTGGACAACAATTGACATAAATAAGGCTGCTATGCATCTTAAAGATGATTCATTATCATGACAGAATCTGCTGAATCTACATTGCTTCTGTTCATAGGAAAACAGGTTGATTTATTGGCAAAATCAATTTACGGTAAATGTTGTCTTCTTTATCAATGCATCATTTGGATAATGTTAGTTTGTATGTGTTGCTCATTTATGCATGAAGTTCCCCAAATAAAAGACAAGGCTCATAAACTTCTTTTATATTATCTATTGACTTTCAGCAAAGCATTTGTAAAATTAACATACTGTATTTGTACATATTTTGCTTTTATTGTAATACCCCAGCTGTCTCCTCATTTTTTTCAAATATGCCCCCAAAGTAAAGAACCACAGCAAAAGGGGCATCTTAATTAGCAGGAAAGCACAAGGATTTCTTCTACTTGCTTTTTTGACCAAAGCAACATGGAAAGGTGAATGTTTTGTTCTGATCATGTGTACTGGGCTGTTAAGCAGAATTAGTTGCTGCATTGTCTGGACGGAGTGTGTAGCATCTAGATAATCAAGTCAGGATTGCTGGTGTACTACTCACCCTGCGAATGTTGGGCTCCAATGGAGCTGGTCACTGCATAGTCCTCCATTTAAAGGGGTTAACTTATCTCATCATGTTATACTTTTTCTTTTACCAACCAATTCGTCATGTGGCTGATGTGATTTATCTGGATTTTGGAAAAGCATTTAATACTGTACTGCACAACAGCCTTGTCCTGAAGCTCCAGAAGCAGGGACTAAATGAAACTATATGCAGATGGTTAAAAAGTTGTAAAAGGTGTAAAGGGGTGAGATTTGATGTCTTTCTTGCTTCCCTTCCCTCTGATTGTCTTCCCGTTGTTAATGTGTACAAATGTGTCTATGATTAATGCCTGTGGTACTGCTACATATAAATTATGTACTATAAATTATGTACTACCGCTCATCTTTAATGGTATTGTCACATGTATGTGTTACTATAGTGTCTTGTGTTCTTGTATCATATTATTGCATGATATTATGTCTGTTGTGCATTTACAGTTAGGGTAAGTTAGTGCATCCTTTTGGAGACATTAGAGGAGGGCACTTTTAGTATATAGTTCCTATAGACTCGGGTAAGTCTAGTTCTGTTGAGGACCACTAGATGGGGGCATACTAGTGGGCCTGATAGGTTTAGCTATAGGATGGTTACAGAGGGTTAATTGTATGGGACTGCCAGGTAGTAAGAGGAAGGTTGGTTAGAAAGTTAGATCAGACGGGGCTAGGGTGCCCTAGCGTCCACATGGGCTATAGGCCCGGACAGCTTGGCAATCCTGTAACGTTTATGGGCTGCAACCCACGTTAACCAGGGCCACTGTGTCTCATAGCTGTGGGCCAGTGCAGCAAAGGAAGAATGTGGCGACTTATCACTTGGGCCGATGCTTTTAGGGCAGGAATCGGTTGGACAGCTGAGATGAAGGAAGTTGGAGCTCCGATGAGATCGGTACAGACGGGCCAGATGCTTTACCAGCTGCAACCAAACTTGATGACTAATGATTTCAAGTCTGGGGCGAAACAGGCAGAAGGAAGTGTCATCATGGCGAGGTCAGGCCAGGAACGAACTGGGGAGCTGTCTAGAACAGTTTGGTCTGGGCGTGTACTGCACAGAAGCGACAGCCAGAAAAGGAAAGATCAGGAAACAAGTATATGTCTTGATGTACCAGCTGTGGATGTAACGTGTGAAATACTCAGTAAAGAAAGTGTTAAAGTTGACTTGGACTGTGTCTCCATTGTTGGGGGTCACCTGGAAGAGGGACCGTTATTGCCTGGGAAGTACCCAGAGGAAGCTGATTCTGGAGATGCAAGTATGCCGAAGAGAAGAGTACATTTTTCTGTAGGGGGAAGGACTGGACATGGATATGGCAGTTGATCAGGTCACGACTACAGTCCTGTCCCTCCCTTACAAAGGGACAGGAAACAAAAAGTCATCGTAAGAGTATATTCTCTAAATGGGATAAACTTAGCATTGGGACCACAAGGATCTCTATTAGGTCCAGTTAATTTTAATCTTGTATTAATGACCTGGGAAATAAGGTCCCTGTTAGAGGTTAGCAAGGATGGGATTCTTTGGCTTGGAAAAAAGATGCCTTAAAGGTGCAATCTTTTGCATAAGTGCAAAAGAGGAAAAATGGAATAACCATACACCACCAAATAAAAGCTATAGTTACATGACATATCAGTGAAGTCTATTACAGTAGGAAAAACGGAGAGACCTATCCATATAGAGTATCACCCATGGGATCATTATCAGTTTGGCCCATATATGAAAAAAGCGTATATAAAGAATAAAAGTGCAAAGTATAATGAATGCCAATGTTAATACATAGATATGTATCACCTCAACATAAGATGTTATACAAGGTATAGTAAAACCAAATGTCAGAAAAAGAAGAATACTTTTGATGTCTCAAACAATACCCATGACTGTACCTATACAGATTAGGAGTGATGATCAGAGCACAATGCTGAACTTACCCATGACGTCTATGATAAGAGCACGCTACAATGCCCCGACGTGAGTTTCACCTTATTGCTTTCTCAAGGGGAGGTGCTACGTTGTAATGTCCTGCCAGAATTTATATATATAGCTTTGGCAAAAATTAAGAGACCACTTCCAAATGTTTAGTTTGTCTGATTTTTCTTTTTATAGGTTGTGGTGTGACTGGTGGTCGCGTGGTTAATGGGATGTATATGTCACAGGGATGGATGCTCCCTGCGATGCAACCTGGAGTATTTTGTCTCTAGTGTACATGAGCACTGAAGATGTCATTTAGTGCACTGGGTCCGTGTTGCGGGTAGCTATGAGAGATGGGAGGGTCTGGCTACACAAATTACATCACCTCTGGGTGAGGGTGTTGACTGTACCCCTGTTTTCCTTCAGGACCTGCAGGTGTCAGGACCTGTAGTGAGGTCATGACCATGTGACCAGCCATCCATACCTCACCTATGGGTGTGGTTATAGGGCTATGTAATTGAGGTGTTTAGCACATATGAGAGAGTGTGTTGAAGTCTGGCAGTGTGCACAGACTTCCATGTGTCCAGGTGGGGCACTGTGAGAGTAGTCTCTGTGCGAAAGAAGGAGTAGCCCTGTTGTATGTATGGCTCAAGAAGGAGCCTCTGGGCTGGACATTGCCCTGGCCTGTGTGTGCACAGGGCCTGAGAGAACAAAGCCCAGCTAAGGACTGTTTTTGTGTTGCTGTAAGACTGTTTGACTTTTGTTCATGCTTCCATGGTTTATGGAGAAAATAAACCGAATGGACTCGTTTTAACCCTGAGTGTGCCAGTGTTTACCTCCAAGACCGGCAACATGAGTAATCTCCGTCCACAGACAGTGTGGAACGTTACAAGGTATATTTTTGAGTAAAATGTAAATTGTTCTTTTAGTCTATATGCAAATTGCCTCTTCAGAAAGAAAGAGGACTTTTACTCTACAGCGCCACCTATTGGTAGTAGCGATCCTACAAGTCACAATCAACCCTTTAACGAGTCTTGTAGTATGACTTAGGATACAAGCCAAATCAGAATCTCAATTTGCAGACACGGTGTTTCGAGCTGTTGGCTCTCGTCAGTGCAAAGTATGAGATCTGATTTGGCAAGGTGAGAGGCTCTGGACTAGGGTCTAAGAAGTAAGGTTTCTCCTTGCGGAGAGTGACATGCCAGCTGTGGCTTGTCAAGGTAAGGAGACTTATTCGCCGTGCAATGCTCCTCTGGGAAAATAATATGCAAATTGCCTCTTCAGAAAGAAAGAGGACTTTTACTCTACAGCGCCACCTATTGGTAGTAGCGATCCTACAAGTCACAATCAACCCTTTAACGAGTCTTTTAGTCTACAAACTTCTGATTACATGTCTCTGAATTTCCAAGCAATAATTTTTTTTTTTTCTGAAAAGGAGAAATGGTCAAAATTATAAAAAAACAGTGCTTTCAGATCTCAAATAATGCAAAGTTTACAAGATCATAATCATTTAGAAACAACAATACTAATGTTTTAACTCAGGAAGAGTTCAGAAATCAATATTTTGTGGAATAATCATGATTTTTTAAAACAGCTTTCATGCGTCTTGGCATGCTTTCCACCAGTCTTTCACTCTGCTTTTGGCACAAAAACTTATGCAGTTCTTCTTTGTTTGATGGCTTGTGACTATCCATCATCCTCTTGATTACATTCCAGAGGTTTTCAATGGGGTTCAGGTCTGGAGAATGGGCTGCCCAAGATAGGGTTTTCATGTGGTGGTCTCTTAACTTATGCCAGAGCTGTATATCCTTGCCAATTAAGTGGCGAATGATCAGTGTAGACCGCATCGAGTTAGTAAAACCGCCAGCTGCCATCATTGCATTGTGCGCATGTCTGGTTCAAATGGACACTATGACGTCAATGACATGCACGCGACGCATCACAGATGGCCGGTGCTGAATACCTCAGCACTTAGACACACTGCACATGCGCACATCAGCGGACATTTTTGTGAAGTCCGGACGGGACGGCCATATTTGAAAAGTCTAAAAAACTATATATAAGCAGACATTTTGAAGGAGTCTGTGTCAGACCAGCCATGTTAATGTAGCCAAAATGAGAGCATTGCATGGAAAACACAAAGACTGAGATAGAAATCATGAATACTGTAGGAGGGACACATTGGGGAAAGAAGGAAGTATTGGACAAGGTTGGGACAAGCAAGGGGCCGGACAGAAGGAGGAAGTAAATAAGTGTTAAGTGTGAAAGAGAATATTCATTATAAGAATTAATGGTGACAATAAATGATGACAATAAGTGATCAAACAAAATAAGGAAAAAGAAGTGAAAAAAAAACATTGAAAAAGAACGCAAAACATTAATTAGGTGTTAGAGTTGCAAAAATACTAAAATGTGAAAGCCTGTATATAAAGTGTAACACTGTATCAGTTATATTTTAAAGAGACAATGTGATATATAAAATGACTGTGATGAATAAAGTCTCAGTAGATATTGACAATACCTAGAGTAAGTGAAAAAGCCTACCCCAGCATTAATCTAGTGAGTTAGTTCCATCACTTCTCCATGCTCACCCCCCTTGTGCCATTTGTAAATGAACTGTAAACTAAACGAGTGATGGTTAAAGGTCTCAATAAATTCAATTAGCTCCCCTTCAATACCCTGCCAAATTATCAAGGCATCATCAATGTAGCGATGCCAACACTGCACTGGGTCAAAGGAGTGGGCTAAGTCACAATATCCGAGAAACATTTACATATTACAAAGCACACGCCGCACCCAATAATCCCAGTATGAAGAAAGGCTGTTTTCATTTTGGAACTGTAATATTTACGAAGGACAATAAACTTTATTCTCTTTTGCTAAAAAAAAAAACCCCTGTGCCTGTGTGTTTCCAAGCTGCTTCAAGAGAGCTGGAACCCCTACAATATATATATATATATATATATATATATATATATATATATATATATATATATATACAGTATATATTGGGAGGGGAGTGTTTAAAAACACAAATAGTTTCATATTTAAATGGAAGTAAAGAAGTGATGATAGACTAGCTATTGCTATCATTGATTCGTGCTCGTAATGAATAATAATATCGTTCTGTGCAAAAGTAGACTTAATTACCATGGTAATTAGAGCATTAACAGGGGCTGTTATTCTATTTTACTATATCAAGCTATTATGCCCAATTTAAAATGGCAAAATGGGTGGCAAAATGAGATGTGATTAGGACGATAATTATATGAAATTTGCATAAAACATTAAAATTCTTAGGATAAGTGTTTCAACCTAAGAATTTAGAAAAAAAAATCTAATCGTGTAGGGTGTTAGAGAAAAAAATACAAGTTTGAACTCAATACGTTGATTATGTTTGACTACGCATATCGTGTGGGACCATATTATGTATGATAATGAATTTGTAAATTTAACATTTCAGGAACAAAATGCATTAATCCCTTTCTGACAAAATAATCTGTCCTTGTGCCCTGGGTCTATTTAACCAGAGACGGATTGTTACCAGATTATTATGTCATTTAGATCATGGGCGATCGCATCGGATGTCAGCTGATTCTGACAGCTGACACCAGTCATGCACTGCTCCCGGCACTTTAACCCCCGAAATGCTGCAAACGAATGCAGCATTTCTGCTTTTGTGTCAGAGACCCCGCGGTGTGACGCAGGGTCCTGATCGTTGCCATGGTGACCCGATTTCGTCTTGACAACATCCGGGTCACCAGAGCTAGGAAACTTGAGCAGTGCATGATCAGAAACTTTCTGTCAGAAGTGACAGTTTATACAGCATGGGGATGCCGCTGCATCCCCATACTATACAAGAGATCAGCCTGCAAAAAATGAGAGTCCCATAGTGGGACAAAGTAAAAAAAAGAAAAAAAAGGAAACAATTTTTTTTTAAATAATTGTAAAAATATAAAATAAAAAATAATAAAAAATCAAAAGATATTGTATCTATAAGTAAATATTTGCATGAAAAAATATAAGCAATAAATGTACACATAATTGGCATTGCCGCGTCCGCAATGACCCAACCTATAAAACTGCCCCACTAGTAAACCCCTTTAGTGAACACCATAAAAAAGTAAAACCAGGCAAGAAAACAATGCTTTATCATCATACCACCGAACAAAAATGGAATAAAAAGAGATAAAAAAGACGGATGTAAATAATCATGGTACCACTCAAAACGTCATCTTGTCCCGCAAAAAACAAGCTGAAATACAGCTCCATCAGCGGAAAAATAACTTATAGCTCTCAGAAAAAAGCGATGCAGAAATAATTATTTTTTCTATAAAATAGTTTTTATTGTGTAAAAGAGCCAAAACATATAAATGAGGTATCGCTGTAATCATACTGACCCGAAGAATAAAACTGCCTTATCAATTTTACCACACACGGAGCGGAATAAACCCCCTCAAAAATAAAATTTCTGAATTGCTGGTTTTTGTTCATTCTGTCTCCAAAACATCAGAATACAAAGCGATCAAAAATGTCATGCGTCCGAAAATGGTACCAATAAAAACGTCAACTCGTCCTGAAAAAAACAAGACCTCACATGACTTCTGTGGCCAAAATATGGAAAAATTATAGCTCTAAAAATATGGTGATGCAAAAACTATTTTTTTGCAATAAAAAGTGTCTTATATTGAGTGACAGCAGCCAAACCAGCCCGAAGAAAAAAGTCGTCTGATCGCTTAACTCCTTAACGACCGCCGATACTCCTTTAAATGGTGGTAGTTAAGGGTTAATTAACGGCGCTGTGGAAAAAGTGTATAGCGCTCCCCAGAGTCGGATTTTCTCCGGGGTCTTGGCTTCTGGGGGTAGCCGAGACCCCAGAGAACATGATTCAGGTCAGTTTTTACCGACCCCCGCTTTTGCAATCACCATTATTAACTGTATAACGGCAACCGCAAAAAAAGACGTAATTTTGCTTTCACTTTCTATCTCCTCTGATGTGATCACACATCAGAGGAAAAAGAAATAGGGTCCCCGATCCCCCCCGGTATCTCCCAGTGGTCTTCAGGCCCTCCTGCCTCCTTCCGTGGGCGCCGCCATCTTGGTCCGGGAAGAAAATGGTGGGCGCATGGACAGTGCGCCCGCCGAATCTGGCGGCTGGCAGATTCCATTCATTCATTCAATGTACATTTTGATCACTGTGATAAACCCTATCACAGTGATCAAAATAAAAAATTAGGAAATACCTCCCTCTTTCGCACCCCCTTAGTTAGGGAAATATAATGAAATAAAGAAAATATATTTATTTTCATTTTCCATTTGGGTTAGACTTAGGGATAGAGTTGGAATTAGGGTTAGGATTAAGGTTAAGGTTGGGATTAGGTTAGGTGTGTGTTGGGGTTAGGGTTGGAGCTAGAATTGAGGGGTTTCCACTATTTAGGCACATCAGGGGGTCTCCAAACGCGACATGGTGCCACCATTGATTCCAGCCAATTTTGCGTTCAAAATGTCAAATGGTGCTCCCTCCCTTCCGAGTCCAGGCGTGTGCCCAAACAGTGGTTTACCCCAACATATGAGGCATCAGCGTACTCAGGACAAATTGCACACCAACTTTGGGGTTCTAATTTCTCCTGTTACGCTTGGGAAAATAAAAAAAAATTGGGGGCTAAAAAATCACTTTTGTGGAAAAAAAAAGATTTTTTTATTTTCACTGCTCTGCGTTATAAACTTCTGTGAAGCACTTGTGGGTTCAAGTTGGAAAACAGAGAAATCTTCCAAATTGTCACCAAATTTCAGGCTTTTTTTTCACAAATAGACGCATGTCATATCAAAGAAATTTTACCACAATTATGAAATACAATATGTCACGAAAAAACAAACTCAGAATCAAGGGGATCCGTATTCCAGAGTTATTACCTCATAAAGTGACAAAATTACATAATAAAATTAACCAAATGTCAAAAGAAAGTGATAATTTGTCTAAATAACATTAAAAGCATGCAAGTAATCTTGAAAAAATGATAATCTCATGATAAACATTTCTGATAAATCGGGTTGTTTAGTAGTAATGGATAAAGAGATATGTGCAACACAAGTGTATAAAATTTTAAAGAATAATACAACTTGCAAAAAATTATCACATAACGCAACTGATGCATGTAAAAAAATTCTCAACTTACTAATGGAAGAAGGAATTAATCTGAATATTTTTAGCACAAAAGAAAAAGAATGGATTATACCTGAACATTCTATAGCTCCTATATTTCATGAGCTACCAAAAATGCACAAAGAATTTTTTTTCTCCACCATTACGTCAGATTATAGCTGAAATAGGTTTCCTTAATGGAGGATTAAGTACATGGGTGAATAAACATCTACGCCCTTTAGTGAAAATAACTCCCAGCTTTGTGAAAGATACCACTACTATATTAAAAACCATGAGTAAAATAAAATGGGATAAAAATTGTTTATTTATATCATACGATGTCATCAATCTGTACTCATGTATCCCACACCACCGTGCTGTAAAAGCAATTGAATACCATTTGAATAACTGCATTACATATAATGATGATTTAAAGGGAACATGTGATGTCATTTTAGCAACTAAATTGCCACCAATGTATGGTTATTTATGCAATGTGGATCACTAACATGTTGTTTTCAATTAAAATGGTGCCGTAATTATCTCCAAAAATCACTGTATAATTATATAGCACATTCTCTTTCAGTCATGGGGGTGAGAGTTTCATTTTGTTTCAGTCACGGGCTCCTCATATTGTCGACACCCACACACTCTGATTGATGTTCCAATGTGTGACAATGTCATGGAAATCTGCTCTAAAATCTCGCGATTGCGCAGTGTCGAGCAGCTGCCAACGCATATGCAGTTACGAGTGTGGTCACATAGCCCATGACTCACAGCGGCTCCGGTGCAAGCGCGCACAGTCAATGAAGCTGGGTACGTAAACCCAGATTCAGTGTGCATAAGCGGGGAAGCGCTCATCACTGCACATGCGCTGAATTTAAAGGGAACCTGTCACCCATCAGGGCATTTTTAAGTAAAAGAGCCACCTTTAGCAGCACTAAGGCTGCACTCTGTGAAGGTGACTCTTCTGTTTCTGATCCCTAGTAATGCCGAAATATTGACTTTTATAAATTGCTCCCCATACCTGTATTGAGTCCCATGCAGGTGCAGCTATAGATGCTCACTGCGTAGGCACCAGATTCCCAGCCCCGCAGTGTGAATACATCATAACACACTGTGGGGCGGGATCTGGGGCCTCTGCAACACGCAGGCGCGATAGCCTGATGTCAGTTCCCGGGCGGCACGCACTGCACATGCTCGAAAACTGTTGGCACAGCGCAGGCGCCAACATGTAACAGCAACACAGGAGGAGGCGGCGCACAGACACAACAAGGGGATTATGGATGGCTGGGAGGCGGCTGATACAGAGGGACAAACCATACCTATGGGACTCAATACAGGTATGGGGAGCAATTTATAAAAGTCAATATTTCGGCGTTACTAGGGATGGATCAGAAACAGAAGAGCCACCTTCACAGAGTGCAGCCTTAGTGCTGCTGAAGGTGGCTCTTTTACTTAAAAACGCCCTGGGGGGGGTGACAGGTTCCCGTTAAGAGCAGATTCCCATAAATTCGGCACACCCCGTAACATTAATAAGAGCACATGGGCATCGAGAATATAATGAGCCTGGGACTGAAAGAAAATGAAGTGCCACGCCTGTGACTGAAAGAGAAGGCACTATGTAATTATACAGTGATTTTTGGAGATGATTACTGCGCCGTTTTGATTTAAAAAATATGCATCAGTTGAAATGGATCCAGCAGCAATCTGTTGACAAAATACAGTCATTGTGCACATACAACTTTTTGCCCGCCTGAAATAAACTGATTTTAACTGGATCCATTTTTTCTAACATTTAGGCTATGTGTGCACGCTGCGTATTTACTGCGTTTTTTTTACGCGTAACTGGTCCAAAAACGCAATGGAATACTTATTCAAGGTAATTCAATGACAATCCTGAAGTGTTGTGCACATGATCAGTAAATTTCAGTCCGTATTTGCAGCATTTTATTTTCTGCAGCATGTCAATTCTTTGTGCGTTTTTACCCCATTGAATGGACAGGAAAAAACACATGCAAAACTGCACTAAAACGCATCAAAACCGCACGTAATTTCCGCTGCGTCTTTCTGCCAAGAGATGCAGAAGCCTTGCAGAAACTTCTGCAAGCAAAAACGCAACGTGCGCACATAGACTTCATGCCAAAGAGATCTGTTAAATGGCCTTCTGTTTTTCTCCCACTTGAAAAGGATATGTTTTTTGCTAACTGGAGGTGTAAAAATAAATATTTAACATATACTACTGGACATTTGAACTTTCAACTAAGCATCCATTTGAGACGGATGAGGTAAGCAAAAAAAAAAAAAAAAAAACAGCTGAAGTTTTTTCAGGTGGCCAAAAAAAGATGTGTCTACACAACTTTTTTGTCAATGGTTTGCTGCTTGATCTGTTCTAACGGATGATTACTGGACAAGTGAACTTAGGCTAGGTGGTTAAAGCAACACTTGAAGCACGTCAATAAATTTTGTTTAAAGGTTGCATATATACATCCCATTGTAGTCACGTTCCTCCCATTAAAAACACCAGGTCTTAAAAAAAAAAAAGAAGAAATTAGGACTGAATTCTTCGAAGCAATGCTCACAACTAGTGACGAGTGAACGTGCTCAGAGAACGTCTTATCCGAGCATGCTCAGGTGTCAGCACAGCATCATATATTATAGTACGTTAGCGTCCCTGCGGCTGTTAGACACCCTCAACACATGTGGGGATTTGCCGGTTTGTTAGGGAATCCCAACATGTGCTGAGTCTAACAGCTGCAAATCATTCAGCCGCAGGGACTCGAACATAATATACCAGCAGTCCCAGATAAGACGTTATCCGAGCATGTTTGCTCATCACTATTTACAATTAAAAGCTGATGACATGTAAATATAGAGTTAGGCCGGTTTCACATTTGCTCTTTATAGCGCAGCGACGGCCTGCTGCACAGCCGCCGCTAAGGCTGGTTTCACATTAGCGCATTTTCAGCGCGCGCACGGCCGGGGGTAGCTCCGCCCCCGAGCCGGCTCTCTGCCCGGCGTGCCCGCCCCTTCCTTGTAGCGCCGCCTCCTAGCGGACAGCGGCGCCTGCGATCGGCGCACCCTATCTTTAGCATAGGGTGCGCCGATCGTGCGCAGGCCGTGCGCTAGTTGCGCTTTGACCTGCGCTGCGCACTTTTGACGGTGCGCCGTGCGCGCCAAAATCAAACTTTTCGGATTTTGGCGCGCACGGCGCACCGTCAAAAGTGCGCAGCGCAGGTCAAAGCGCAACTAGCGCACGGCCTGCGCACGATCGGCGCACCCTATGCTAAAGATAGGGTGCGCCGATTGCAGGCGCCGCTGTCCGCTAGGAGGCAGCGCTACAAGGAAGGGGCGGGCACGCCGGGCAGAGAGCCGGCTCGGGGGCGGAGCTACCCCCGGCCGTGCGCGCGCTGAAAATGCGCTAATGTGAAACCAGCCTAAGCCCCGCCCCCTGCCGGCTCCCTGCCCGCCCCATCCGGTCATCGCCGCCTACTAGCGCACATGGACGCTTGCGATCTGCGCACCCTATCTTTAGCATAGGGTGCGCAGATCGTGCGCTGGCCGTGCGCTAGCAGGATTTTGCCGTGCGCTGCGCACTTTTGAAGGTGTGCCGTGCGCGCCGAAATGCAACATGCTGCGTTCGGCGCACACGGGCACACCTTCAAGAAGGAAGAAGTATTGTTCAATATAATCGTAATAATCCAGTGGTACAATTAGGCTTTTTTGGCTTCTTTTGATGGCATAGAAAACCGTTCAGTACAAGCTGAAATAGTAATATTTGGATCTATGTGGACTAAAGAGCTTCGGGGCTGCTTTACATCCTATAGCAAATTACTCACTGATCCTCGAAGAGACTAATATTTAAAATATATATACTTTATACTCTAGCTGCAAAATTACCTTCTTAATCACAATATTACACACAGTACTGTGCAAAAATTACAGGCAAGTGACATATTGTATTTCATAATTGTGGTAAAATTTCTTTGATATGACATGCGTCTATTTGTGAAAAAAAGCCTGAAATTTGGTGACAATTTGGAAGATTTCTCTGTTTCTCTGTTCAACATGCTGCGTTCGGCGCACACGGGCGCACCTTCAAAAGTGCACAGCGCATGGCAAAATCCTGCTAGCGCACGGCCAGCGCACGATCTGCGCACCCTATGCTAAAGATAGGGTGCGCAGATCGCAAGCGCCCATGTGCGCTAGTAGGCGGCGATGACCGGATGGGGCAGGCAGGGAGCCGGCAGGGGGTGGGGCTTAGCGGCGGCCGTGCGCAGGCCGTCGCTGCGCTATAAAGCGCAAATGTGAAACGGCCTTATTACATTTTTTTATATATTTATTTTACTGATTATAAAGCACAATTGATTTCCACAGAGCCTTACAGACCTCATCATTGTCATCATTGGGGCTCACAATGTAAACTTCCCATCATTATGTCTTTGGAATGTGGGAGGAAAATGGAGTAAACACATACAAACATGGAGAGAACATACAAGGTCCTTGTAGATCAGTGTTTCTCAACTCCAGTCCTCAAGACCCACCAACAGGTAAGTTTTCAGGATATCGTTAGCATTGCACAGGTGATTTCAACACCTGCTCAAGCATTAGTTCCATCACCTGTGCGATACTAAGGAAATCCTGAAAACACGACCTGTTGGTGGGTCTTGAGGACTGGAGTTGAGAAACACTGTTGTAGATGTTTTCCTTGGTGGGATTTGGACCCATGCGCTGCAAGGCTGCAGTGCCAATCACAGAGCCACTGTGTATTCACATGCCATGAGCTATGCACTGGCTAAACCCAATGTAAGGATAGCAACATACCCTTTCTGGTAAGCCTCTACATTATTACCTTTCGTACATGACATGTGCTTTGTGGTAACGGCTGTGCCAAGGAAAAACGTTTTAAGCCACTAAATACTGTATGAGACATTCAAACTTACATGCGTCACTTTATGTGGGATGCCAGCACTTAAAAGGTAGAAATTTTATAGCACTCTGAGAGGGAGGTGAAGCTTCCCTTTTCTAACTTTTTCAGGAAATGGCTGGCGTGGGAGAGAATATGCCCCATGGAGCTGAAATAAAAGTCATTGTACAAAAGCTCTCTGATAAGAAAAGCAGACTATAACATTATGACTTTGAGAATAAGCATGCTTTAGAAGTTGCCAAGTGAAATCATTTAAATCTCCACAGGGCTGTCTTACGTTTTCAAAACCTAAGTGGTTTGTACTCAACAGATTACCCCATCTCTCTAGGAAGAAGTATTGTTCAATATAATCGTAATAATCCAGTGGTACAATTAGGCTTTTTTGGCTTCTTTTGATGGCATAGAAAACCGTTCAGTACAAGCTGAAATAGTAATATTTGGATCTATGTGGACTAAAGAGCTTCGGGGCTGCTTTACATCCTATAGCAAATTACTCACTGATCCTCGAAGAGACTAATATTTAAAATATATATACTTTATACTCTAGCTGCAAAATTACCTTCTTAATCACAATATTACACACAGTACTGTGCAAAAATTACAGGCAAGTGTGGAAAAAATGCTACAAAGTATGAATGATTTCAAAATACAAGTGTTAATAGATGATTTCTATCAATTAGCAAAATGCAAAGTGAAAGAAAACTGTAAATCAAGTCAATATTAGGTGTGACCATCCCTTTCTTTTAAAACAGCATCAATTCCTCTAGGTACAATTACAGAATTTTTGAAGGAACTTGGCAAGAAAGTTGTTCCAAACATTTAAGAGAATTAACCACAGATCTTCTGTGGATGTAGGCTTGCACAAATACTTCTTTCTATTCACGTAATCCTAGACTTGATTATATTAAGATCAGGGCTCTGTGGGGACCATATCATCACTTCTAGGACTCCTGGTTCTTTACTCTGAGCTTAGTTCTTAATGATATTGGCTGCAAGGAAACTCCACTATGCTTCACTATTGCCTGCAGACACTCATTCTTCAACTCTCTAGCCCTTCAGCGAACAAACTGCCTTCTGTAACAGTCAAATAATTACAATTTTGACTCCTCAGTGCACAGCAGATGCTACCCTTCTCCTACACACTAGTTCCCATGTTTTTTATGCATAGTTAAGTTGCTTTACCTTGTTTTCATGTTGATGGTATGGCTTTTTGGTAACAATTCTTCAATGAAGATCACTTCTGGCCAGATTTCTCAAAATAGTAGATGGATGTAGTTGGGTTCCACTGGTTGCAGACAGTTCAGAGTTGATGGCACTTATGGACATCTTCTGAAGGGAAGAACAAATGTCTTTCATTTGCTGCCTTAAGTTTCCTTGGTGGACCACTGCATCAACAGTCCTCATTTTTGCCCATTTCTTGGTGCTTCTTCAAAAAAAAGCTTGAAAAGCATATCTTGAAACCCCAGTGTCATGCATCTGGGTTAGAACCCTTCACCTTTGTGGTCAGCTCATCTGTCCGCTGAGCTACAGCAGATACACCTTGTCTATGTCTGCTTAGTTTCCATTATCCTTGCTTCAGTCTGTGTAGGGTAACAGGTGTTGTCATTTACTTTTGTCTGAACCATCATCTTTTGAGTGCGGCTTTATATAGTTTCCCCATGCTAGTATTTACTGCTGGTGATAGTCTCATTTGGATGTCCAGTCATAGTGCTGTAGTTTAAGCCAAACCAAAATTGTGTCCAAAATTTTACAGATGGCACTTCAAAACACAATTACACACTTAAGGGCAAAAAAAAGTTTCCTTAATCACCCAAATGAAGCGAACCATAAATATGTTAAAATTATAATAATGTTTATTTTTATATAGCGCTAACATATTACGCAGCACTTAACAGTTTGCACACATTATCATCACTGTCCCCGATGGAGCTCACAATCTAAATTCCCTATCAGTATATCTTTGGAATGTGGGAGGAAACCGGAGAACCTGGAGGAAACCCACGCAAACATGGGGAGAACATACAAACTCCTTGCAGTTGTTGTCCTTGGTGAGATTTGACCCCAGGACTCCAGTGCTGCAAGGCTGCAGTGCTAACCACTGTAAAAATGGCCACATATCCATAATTCATCAGAACATACCCCAAGGAGGCATACAACAAACCAAAAAGGGGGTTCAAGTTCAATATATATGCATTCAAGAAAATATTCACATGTATGTGCACAAAGTGTCACTCATAATAATAAGTCATGAACACAAATCCCTTAGAGAACCACCTACATGAACAACTATTGTCAGCCTACAAGAGGGCGAAACGGGGTTAGCAGCAGACCACGGGCACTACCTCAGCCTTTAAAAGGTAATTATGGCTTGCACCTTTGTTTTACAAGTTTATCTATTCTTGCATTGATCTTTCTATGGGCATTTTGGATGTATATTTAAACTGTTGAGTTTTATTCAAGCACTTGCACTTTATATCCAAAAAAACTCCTTTCTGGTTGTCCATTATATTTGGGATTTCTTTGGGATATTGAACTGTAGGCTGTCCTCCATGACAGCACACAGGAGGAATGCCAAAGATTAATTGCCTAGGGAGGGACAACTGTCTGGAGAACTTTCACGGATGTTAAATCAAGTCTATAATGTTTGATAAAGGTGTGGACAGACGACCAGGTAGCAACTCTGCATATCTGCTCAACGGAGGCGCTAGCCTTTTCCATCCATGAAACTGCTACAGCTCTGGTTGAATGAGCCAAGAAATTTTCTGGGGATGTGAGTCCCTGAATCGTGTAAGCTTTGATAATTGCCTTCTTGAGCCCATTCGCCACCGTAGCCTTGGGTACCTTTCTTCCCCTATTCTGGCCATAGGGTTGAACAAATAGGTTCTCATCTTTCCTCCACTTCTTGGTTGAGCAGAGATAATGTAAAACCACTCTCCTGTCTGCTGTCTCAACATCAACTGGGAACCTGTTCTTCAACTCTGAAGGAGTGCTTAGTTTCTTTTCTGGAATTTCCCACTCCTCCAGTACCAGCTCCAGGATGTTTGTGTATTGGGAAGAACAGCTTTTTTTTGGATCGGAGGACCCCGAACATCTCTTCCTGCACTGATCGTGCTGGTTTCTCCTCCTCAACCTCCATGGTTCTTCTCACTGCCGTGATAAGCTTCTCCAGGCCACTTCTTATTTATATTGCTTTTATTTCTGCAGTTTTTCTTTAAGCACCACTCATGTGTGCTGTCAGTACTTTATACTTATTGATCGATTGCCTTCTATTAGGTATTTTGACATGCTTATTTTGGTCTGTTATGACCCTCATTACATCTCAGCTAGCTCCCAGGAGTCGCGCATGTGTCCTTTTGTCATCAGTAGCCGTGCTGGTTCTGGCTGCCAGCGTAGGCGCACTGGAACTCTCGGCCGAGACGTCTGTCCTGAGTGTCTTCATACTCCTGCTCACAGCTTCTGGACGTGATGCCGTCTGTCCTGTACACACTGACCACTGATGATGAAGGTATTTAACAAAGCTTTCTTGACCACCAGTATCACTCCCCCTGATGAAGCTGTTTGCATAACAGCGATACGCGTGGGGTACTGGTTTTTGTCTCCCCCCATCCTTCTTCACCTGTTTGATCTTCCCCCCAGGTGCATCTCCATATGGATTTAGGATGACTGCATATCACCATTCTTTCTGGCATTTCCAGGATCACTTGGGCTAGATATTTTTGCAGCGCTTCTTTGAGCTGCTACCATTTATACTTCAGCCTAGAGTTTGATCCTGGGGTGATCACATGGACCTCATTGACTATAGCAGGCACATTGGGTCTGGTTGTCTGCATTAGCTGTTATACACAGCACTAGGTTTTTGTGCAAGTAATTCTACAGCTCTGCACATATTTATTATCTTTTGGTGAGCATGCTGTTGATTCTAGCATTCATATTTCATAGTATAAATATGCCTATGTGTCTGTTCTATTGATTTATTTATATAGATTCATGTGATAGGTCATGTCAGCAATGTTGCATTAGTATATTTATGACACATTATATTTGGATGTTCATTTGGGGCTGCATTATTTACAGTCGATTGTCTCTTACGACTATTTGATGTTGATTCATGCATTTGGAGGGGTATTATGCATGTGTTTTTACTGTTTTAACATTTTGTTAATAAAGTTGTTGTTACTTTTATATATGATGTTGTTGGTGTGCGTATCTTCCAGTGGCCACTTTTTTCCTTTTGTCTTTCCAGGTCAGAGCTCAGCTCTCCCTCTTCATAGCAATCTTCCGCCATAGATTCCAGGGAGTCTGACTCCTCTACCTGCTGAATTTTCCTCTTTTTTGCCGTTGGAAGAGCACTAAAGGTACTGTCACACTTAGCGATGTACCAGCGATCCTGACCAGCGATATGACGCGGTCAGGATCGCTGGTACATCGCTAAGTGGTCGCTAGTGAGCTGCCAAACAGGCAGATCTCACCAGCGACATCGCTGGGGACGGGGGTCGCTACTTACCTGTCAGACACGGCGATCCTGCGTCCTCCCGCCCGGCTCCACGCGTCGCTCGTCCTCACAGCAGGAAGCGCCGCAGGAAGCTGACGACGAGAAACAGTCCTGAACGTTCTCGCGCGATCAGCGATAACCAGCGGGGGAGCCGGTCGTAGGTAAGTATCAGACACAGTGATATCGCTAGCAATATCGCTATAACGTCACTAGTTATAGCGATATTGCTAGCGATATCTCTTGGTGTGACATGCCCTTAAGGCCCGGTGTTTGATGGGAGAAGGAAGCTAGAGAGGCCTGCATTTCTTGACACACAATGTCCTTAACATCCTCCCTTAAAGAGGCTTGCTACTCCTTTAGAACTTTCCCAAAGCAGTCGTGACATAAGGGCTTGTCATATGAGCAGGAGTTTCTTGGCACATAACGCACACTTGCGACTAGTGACCTTGAATTTGCTCCTGGGTGCAGGATCCTTGTCCCCAGGGATCGGATTAGCACTGGGCTCCACAGAAGCAGAGCGGGAAGGATCAGACTCCATGCTACCAGTTTGTCCTACCTTGGTTGACCTTCTGTCCAGGGCTCCTTAAATAGGGCGACCGGACCAGCGCCTCCTCTCCAACCTGAGGGGCTCCTCCCCTGTTCTCCCTGGTACGTAGAATCCTCCGTGGAGCCGGAATCTGCGTTATTTTTGAATTTCCCTATGCGTTCCACTGTGGAATGCAACGACTGAAAGTGACGTTTACCACATGACGGCCGGCATCTGACGTCACTTCTGGCTGCCTGGATCGCATACTCACAGCGAGAGAAGCCGGAAAGAAGCTCCCTCGCCTCGACCCGCAGTAGGGGCAGGGGGAGGAAAAAAAAAGGGCCCAGGGAGCTCAAAGAGGCCTCCCACCCGAGGACCCCCAGACCTTACCTGAAGGAGCGGACTGGGGGAGAAATGTCCTGAGTCCCGAGGAGACAGGAGCAGCGTTATGGAGAGGGAGGGGGGGACCCGACCGAACTCCTGCTGCCCAGCTTAAGGTAAATTGTCCCGTGTCTGCTGCTGGCACAGAACACCAGGAATGACCTCTTCATCCCTATAGGGACAGGAAAAACACTGGAGGATGGAGGTAGGAGGGACTATTTGACCTCTTTTGTATTTCCTGTCCCTATTATGATGAGAGGACATCCTCCTGTGTGATGTCACGGGGGGGGGTTATTAGAGAAATCTTAATGACCTCTTGGATAAAAGTCACTATATCCCTGAGATTACCAATCCATTTGGCACAAGAAGTCCTGTCCTTGGTTCCATCCCCTGCGGCCACCGTCTTGCCTGTGCAAATGTCCTGCGCTGCTTGACCTTTTCCCTCTTCAGATGGCTCCCAACAATTTAACTTTAGACAGCGCATATCATGTAGCAATACCAATGTGATTATGCGACATGTCGGTGCTCCAAGATATACGTTGGTCTCACTTCTAGGGAACTATGCGTGCATGTACGAGAGCATGTGTCGAACATTTGCACAGCCAAAACAGTGGCTGACCCCTCTTATCTAAAAACCATCCTCCACCATTTCAAGGCATATCATAATTGTGATGCCAAAACACTCATGGTAAGGGGTATTGGCACCATCCATATGGGGATCAGAGAGGGCAATAAGAGACTTCTTGCCCCAAGAGATACCAAATGGATTGTTACCTTGGACACTATGACCCCCAAAGGCTTAATAAGTCCTTGAGCTTTGCCTCTTTCTTATAAAGATAGAAAAACTTGTCAATCTTCATATGTGGCCCATTATTCCTTTGTGCCTATCCTAAAACCCCCTATTCCAGATGATTTTTATTATTGATTTTATTAAACTTTTTGGTTTTGTTTCTTATATTAAGAGACCCATTGTGCTGACAAGTTACCTTTTGTCTTGCCTTTCCATCTATCGTCATTGGCAGCGACTCCTCTTCACAACCACTGGTTATACTACATGCCAATATATAATAGCAATGTGATGCTCATTGATCTGCTGTAATATGCTGATCCTCTGTCGCTTGCCTTGGCATGTGCCATACTTATGTGCTGGCTTATATATAAACTGTGTTCCAAATTATTATGCAAAAAAGAGTTTAGGAGTGATAAGGTTAGAATTTTTTGTTTGTCATTTAAACTCATTGATGGTGATGTGTGTCAGGGCTCTTAATATCACTGAAAGCAATTGCAGATACCTGTGCAAATTAGTTTGGCAGGTGTGTCCAAATAAAGGCAAGACTACTTAAGAAGGCTGTTCCACATTATTAAGCAGCCTACATTTTTGCCAAAATGGTAAAAAAGGATGCGTCGGCTGCTGAGAAGCAACAAATTGTGGAGTATTTAGGTCAAGGCATGACTACAATCAACAATGCCAACACTTCATTGTGATCATCGCACAATCAAGAAGTGTGTAGCTGATTCCCAGCACACACGTGTGCGTGCTGATAAGGAAAAATTGAGGACTCTTTCCAACAGGCAATTGCGTCAGGTTAAAAGAGCAGCTGCAAAAATGCATTGTCATAGCAGCAGACAAGTTTTTGAAGCTGCTGGTGCCTCCAACGTCCCCCGAACAACAAGATGCAGGGTCCTTCAGAGGTTTGCAGCTGTGCGTAAGCCATCCTGTCGACCACCTCTATCCACTGCACACAAGCAGAAACGGCTCCAGTGGGCCAAACGCTACATGAAGACTGACTTCCAAACTGTTTTGTTCACCGATGAATGCCGTGCAACGCTCGATGGTCCAGATGGATGGATGGAGTGGAGGATGGCTGGTTGATGGACACCTCATGAAAACACGGCTAAGGCGCCAATAAGGAGGAGGTGGAGTAATGTTTTGGGCTGGAATCATGGGGAGAGAGATTGTCAGCCCCTTAAGGATCCCTGAAGGGGTAAAGATGAACTCCATAATCTACGTGGAGTTTCTAAAACAGCACTTCCTGCCATGGTTCAAGAGGAAGAACCATTCTTTCCGCAGCAAGATCTTTTTCATGCATGATAATGCACCGTCTCATGCTGCAAATAACACATCTGCATCTCTGGCTGCTATGGGCATAAAAGAGGACAAACTTATGGTGTGGCCACCATTTTCCCCTGACCTCAACCCCATTGAGAACCTCTGGAGCATCATCAAAAGGAGTGTCTATGATGGCGGGAGGCAGTTCACAACTAAGCAACAGCTCTGGGAGGGTATTCTGTCCACATGCAAAACAATTGAAGCACAAACCATCCAAAAACTGACAAATTCAATGGGCGAGAGAGTTCAGAAGCTTCTTTCGAACAAGGGGTCCTATGTGCAAATATAACATCACCTAGAATAAAGTTTTGACTTGAAATCTGTTTGATTTCATTTTGTAATACGCTGATAATGCTTATAATTCCACAACTAACCATTTTTTTGTTCAAAATAAAAATGTTGAAAACTCTGCTGTGCATAATAATTTGGAACATGCATTTTGAGTGTTTCTTATTTTTAAAAATATACTGTTTTCATAGGCAGTTTGTTCAAAAACATTGCAATTATACTAGAATATTAGATGACTGGAAAATAATGACTGCAATTCATATAGGTAATTTAGAGAAAATATGAGGAAATATTTTTTGCATAATAATTTGGAACACAGTGTATATATTTCTTGCCCGGCTTTGTCCAGTGGGTTGTTTTCTGCATATCTATTGCCTTTACGGCCGTGCACATGTGCAGTGTTGCCCACCACGTCCTCCCCTGAGCCGGACGTCTTTATGCCTCCTGCATACACCCAGGGATTTCCATCTCCATGCATGTGCGCAGTGACACTTGATGTGCTGTGCCCTGGCTGCTGGGACCTGCCAGGCAACACTGCGCAAGCGCCGCTCTCACTGGTATATTCTGGCCATGTGATTGGGTATGTAACCAGTTACTATGGATTTTTAAGGTCCTTGCCACACAATCCCACGGCATCCCCTTGAGAAAGCAGTCTGGAAACACGCGAAATGTGGAGATATTTGCTAATATCCACCTACTACATATTAAGATAGCATCTTGGAGATAGGAATACCCATTTAAAGTCCTAAAAGGACCAAGCAAAAAGCAAACAAAAATCACAATAAAAAATAGGATACCCATAAATATGCATATTTATGTAGAAAACAAAAAATGAAGGTAAATCTAAGTATACATTTGTTCCCCGCGTTTGGAATTACCTGATCTGTAAAACTGTCACACTAGTTAACCCCCTTCATGAAGTTAAAAAAAAAAACATGGCAAAAAACTGTTTTTTCATATTGCAGTACAAAAAGTGGAATAAAATGCAATCAGAAAGGCAAATGTAAATAAAAATAGCTGAAAACACAATCTTGTCCCACAGAAACCAAGCCACCATACAGCTCCAACAGTGAAGTAAAAAAAAAAAAAAAAAGCCATAGCTCTCATAATATGGTGATGCAGAGATGCAAAAACAATTTACGGCATCATCTGTGGGTTGAAGGTGCTCACCACGCCTCTAAATAAATTCCTTGAAATATGAAGTTTCCAAAATGGGTCACTTGTGGGGGTTTCCATTGTTTAGGTACATCAGGGGCTTTAAAATATGAAACGCCTAACTATTCCAGACATTTTTGAGTTCTAAAAGTCCCTTCCCTTCCGTGTGCAAAAACAGTAGTTTTCCATCACATAAGGGGAATCTGAACACTCAGAAGAAATTGCACAACAAAATATACAGTCCATTCACTCCTGTTACCCTTGTAAAAATGCAAAATTTGGGACTAAAAACATTATTGTGGGAAAAAGTAACCATTTTATTTTTTTTCTTCCACATTGCTTTCATTACTGTGAGACTTCTGAAGGGTTAATAAACTTCTTAAAAGTGGTTCTGAGAGGTGCAGTTTTAAAATTGTGTCACTTTTCGGTATTTTCTGTCATATAGGCCACTCAAAAGTTACTTCAAATCTGATGTGTTCCCTACAAAAATGTGATTTTGTAAATTTTATTGGAAAAATGAGAAATTGCTGCTCAACTTTTAACCAAAAAACCCAATTTTTTAAAAAATGATACAGATGTAAAGTAGACGTCTCAAATGTTATTTCTTGACTATTTTGTGTGATATTATCTGGTTTAACCCCCTTCATGACAAGAGGTATTTTCGGTTTTGCGTTTTTCTTTCTTGCTCCCTTTTTATAGGCTGAACTGGATGGACTAATGTCTTTTTTCGGCCTTACTATGTTACTATGTTCTCAGAGCTATAACTTTTTTATTTTTCCGTTAATATGGCCGTGTGTGGACTTGTTTTTTGCGGGACGAGTTGTACTTTTGAACAACACCATTGGTTTTACTATGTCGGGTACTAGAAACCAGGAAAAAAATTCCAAGTGCGGTGAAATTACAAAAAAAGTGCAATCCCATGCTTGTTTTTTGTATTGCTTTTTTACTAGGTTCACTAAATGCTAAAACTGACCTTCGTCATTTTCCGATACCCGTAGCCTCTCCATTTTTCGTTATCTCGGGTTGGGTGAGGGCTAATTTTTTGCATGCCGAGCTGACATTTTTAATGATACCATTTTGGTGCAGACACAATCTTTTGATCGCCCGTTTATTGCATTTTAATGCAGTGTTTGCGGAAACTAAAAAACGTAATTCTGGAGTTTTGATTTTTTTCCTCACTACGCGGTTTAGCAATCGGGTTAATTCTTTTATTGATAGATCAGGCGATTCTGAATACCAAATATGTGTATGTTTGATTTTTTTATTGTTTTATTTTGAATAGGGTGAAAGGGGGGTGATTTGAACTTTTATATTTTATTTTTTTACTTTTGGCATGCTTCAATAGTCTCCATGAGAGACTAGTAGCTGCCACAACCCAATCGGCCTGCTACATACAGGCGATGATCAGGTCGCCTCTAAGTAGTAGAATTACTCACTTGCTAAGAGCGCCGACCACCGGGTGGTGCTCATAGAAGTCAGTGACAACCATAGAGGTCTCCAGGAGACCTCTGGTTGTCATGCCAACGAACCGGTGACCCGCAATCTCGTGACGGAGGTCACCGGTGGGCGGCTTTCCGGCCCGATGGCTGGAAGCACAAGTTAAATGCCGCTGTCAGCGATTGACAGTGACATTTAACAGGTTAATAGCCGTAGGTGGATCGCGATTACCCCCGCGGCTATTCCAGGCACATATCAGCTGTTCAAAACAACTAACATGACCCAGGATAGATGTGGGCTCACCGAAACCTATTCTGCAGCAGTTACGCAACTTATAATATCACTACAGCTACTGCAGAACATCTGTAAAAAGGAATATGAGACTCATGAGTGTCCCGCTACCCTTACGTTACATGACATGAAGCTAGTCCTAACAGTAGATGATTCAGGTATGTGCTCACATGACAAGTGGTGATCATAAAATCAGGACAAAAATTTGTTTCCAATAAACCTTTTTGTATTTAAAAAAAACTGATAAAAACAACAAATTTCGGCTGCTAATAGCCTTCCTCAGGTTGTCTGCAGATAAAAAGAAGTCATTTATTAATTTGATCTGCAGATACCTGGGAAGGCTGTTAACAGACGAAACATGCATTTTATTTAGCATTTTGTTTCTTAAGTAAAACACCTTTTTATTGGAGACAAATTTTTGTCATGATTTTATCACTTGTCGTGGGAGTGCCATATACCTGGATCATCTACTGTTTTTGTCCACTGTTGGAACTCGGAAAAACTTCCTGCAGCACACCAGGTCGGCTGCACACCATGTTATCTTGAACAAACCATTCCTAGAGTTGCGCCTCAGCTAGAACAACCCATTCAGGTGAGCACTTCCCATGTATTTCACGTGATGAATTAACCTTTACTTACTACACCTATATAGCGCCAACATTTCTCTCCTTTCCCTAAGGGAATTCCATTCATTTCAAATGAAGCGAGTCATAGCAGAAAGAAGCAATAGTCAAAAATTGGAAGTGGAAGTCTGCATGGTTTGAATATTTATTCTCATGCAGAGTAATCACACTATGTTGAAGTTTTTCTTATGAGTTGGATAATGCACTAAACATAAAAAGACATAAAAGAGCAGCCATCTAACTACAAAAAACCAACCTCTGAGAATAGTACTATGTGCCTGTGAGGAAGAAAAGTCTGCTTTGGCATAAAACAAATTGCGACAGACACCAACATCTACAAAATGATCTGTTTTATTAAATGAAAGAAAATCTGTTTTGAGGGTCAGATATGAAATAGAATATACAAAAACTTTACATTAGTCCTCTCAATATGAATAAAACCCTATTGCAAGTTAAGCTATAGCAATGAAGTCATCTGCCTAAAGAACGTCCAATTTCAATAATTTTCCATGTCCTTGAAGCACCAGAACAGAGAGTCAAGCGTAAAAAAATCTAAACACTGTTTTTCTAGCAATTCCAAACTAATGCACAGAGGAACGTGTAAAAACAGGAGATTTACTCAGTGAAATTAGTTAGAGGCAAGTGACAAGTCAAGTTTACAATTTCTCATATCACATTTTCTACATCTATACAAATATATATATATATATATATTGTATATATTTAAAAAAGTTTTATTTTGATATATAAGGAAAGAACGTGTTTCTTTCCATGTGATGGATCTTCAGCCATCAGTGGGCTGCTCCTGCTCTGCTTCTCTGACTAAAGTAAAAAAAGCAAGAGACACACATAAAAATGTAAAACAAGACAGCAAAAACCCAAATCTCTCAAAATCTACAAAGCTTTGACAAAAGCATTAGGTCTTTGGCATAGCACAAATTTCCCAGTTAATACTTGTTTCCTTTGCCTTAAAGATGAAATAGTATCCTTATGTAAAACACCCTTAAAATAATTAGCTCAATGTGTAAAACAAGTTGTGTCCCCAGCAAAATATACAAATATGCTACTGTCAAGAAGAAAGTGAAAACAAAAAAAACATACGTAGACAAACTGAAGCAGCAACACAACAATTGGTTTCAGTTATGTGTGCAATTACACAATTTCCTAAGGTTTTCCTTTTTACAGATGTGTCAAATGAAGTCATTGAGCTCTGCTTCAATGGCTGCTGCCATTTCATCTGCCTCCGAACTGCTTCCCTCTTCGTTACTGGATTCTTCTTCATCAGCATCATCATCTTCATCATCCGCATCCAATTTTCTCTTCTGACCTCTGTTAAAAAAAAAAAAAAAAATCAAATAACCTGATCAATTACGATTTATCAAGCGTTTTGGATACAAAAACAGGCTTATTCTATTGTTAGAAACCAGTTTTAATAAGCCATGTTACACCGAATAAAAGCATGTAAACATAAGATTTAGAAAAAATTATAACAAAAAAATGCTGAGATGGGGCAGATGCGGAAACTTTGAATAAAACAAAACATATAAGGAAGACTACTTTAAATTTACAATATATATTGACCTACCATAATAACATCATTCCAAGAAGTGAAATTACTTCACTCAGCTAAAAATGGCAACCTATTAACTGACATATGGGATATATCAAACTCTGATAATTAGTGGAGATACACTGCCTTTTCATCAGCTGTACCAGGGAACTTCATTAAATCACATACCCCTTGTCCCAGTCTATACAGCGAAGGTAACTAGTGAGCAGAAGAAGAAATAGTGGTCTTCTGCTGCTCATTGGCTCTTTGCTGTATAGATTGGGACAGAGTGGGTGATTTAATGAAGCCTCCCGGATTAAGACCTAGATACACAGATACATACACAATGCTTTGAATAAGTGAGTAACATGAAAGTAAGGTTATTTTAACTCATTACAAAATCTTGAGTTTTACCCAAATTAGTTAATGCAAACATTAAGCCCTTCACAACATTCGCCGTACATGTACAGCGCATGTCGGGTGTACCCTTTTGATGTGGGCTCTGGCGTGGAGTCCACATAATTTCTGGCACATCAGCTGACATGTGCCTCCAACAGTAGTGGGTGGAATCACGATCCACCCACAGCTGTTAACATGACAAATGCCGCTGTTGATCTCTGAAAGGGGAATTTACCATGCTCACGCTGGAATCATGTCACATGACCGTGGGTCATCAAAGGGTTGGCATGACAACCTGGGGTCTGCAGGAGACCCCTGCGGTTGTTAAAGAAAGATAGCTATGAGCGCCGCTCAGCGATCGAAGCTCATAGCAAGGGATCATTTTAGCTACACACAGGAAGGCTGAAGCCCTTTGTGGACAACACCCATGCATGCCATTATTCTGCAGTGTACGCTATATGGTGTCACAGGAAATACCCCGGTTTAGCTTTCTACTTTTTTTGCTAACTGCACTGAACTTTCATGTCGATTATCTTCAACCCTTTTCATGAGAAAAAAATGGTCTTGTGACATTTCTCTTCCATGTGGTGCCATTGCTGACTGCATGAAAAGGGAAGTGGTTTTCTTTGATAAGTAATGCTCTTTGATAGTCAACTGTCTACTGGACACTTGTTTAATGAATACTTACCTGCTGATTTCTTGTTAATGAGTTTTGTAGTCATAAATTTAGCATTGCCTTTAAGACTTTCTTTGGGGTGTATTCATTTTTGTAGCATGGTATTTATGAAATTTGTTAAGAAAATAACTTTTTGGGGTGTGCAAAATAACAAATTTGGTTTGCAATCAATGGCCCACATTTGTGGGAGTATTTTATATATCAAAAAAAAAAAAAAAAAAAAAAAAAAAAAAAAACAGAAAAAAGGCAGCCATAGAACCAACATCAAGTCACAACACAAATGCATAAAGGTGGAGGCAGCACAGGTAGAAAATATTTATGAAATCACCACTCACAACCTACCATTCATGAAGTGCATTAGTATCATGACTTGGTATTGGTAAATATAGCTTTTTTGGGGGGAGGAGGGGGTGATTTTTTTTTTTTTTTTTTTTTTTTACATTTTATGTTTTTGGGTGAGTCACAGTTGCATATGTCTAACCTTTAATATGGGTAAAAAAAAAAAACTAATTCTGAACATTTTGCATCTTGATAAGGTTCAGTACAGTCGACTATTTCACATTATTCAAGAGTTGCAAATATTAAAAGTAGCTTAGCTCTTCAAGGAAGGGGATGACTGTAATCTTCAAATGGTAAGTGGTTTATTAAAAATCAATGAAGCAAAGCTAAAGGGAATCATAAAGACATTCTGCCAAACAAAAATTGCCATTTTTTAAGTTGATTTAACACAAATATCCCAAGTCCGCAAAGCCAGGAAAACACATGGAGTCAGCACAAATGTGATTTTATGTAAACTTCAAAGTCAAAAACGCTTAAAAATGGTTGTTTAGAAAAAAGGTGTACTTCAAAAGAGAAGCAGATGTAAGTAAGAGTATAGTGCATGAAATGAAAGTATGAGAATAGTAACTACGTGATCGGATCTCTGCACTTTAAAGGTAAGTTCAGACTAGGCGTTTCAGTTTTTTTTTTTTTGTTTCTATAGTGAAACCTGATCTCTTGACAGGATCAAAGCAGCAGATAAAAGCATGTTTTCCTTGGTTTTTCGCTGCGGTTTTGGCATGCTAGATTTGTCTCTTGCGAATGCTGATAAAGTTTAGTGTTAAAAAAACAGAACAAACAAAAGTCCTATTTTATAGAATCAGGTTTTAGCAGAAAAAATGCAAAACAACATGCAAAGCAAAAAATCCTGATGACCCACAAAAAAAGGTGTGTGAGATTTCTGAAATCTCATCTACTTTGCTGGTACTGTAAAACGCAGCTGAAAAGTTGCATTAAAAAACTGCAGCAAAAACGCCTAGTGTGAACTTAGCCTAAATGATTATACTTGACTGTAATTACACAGGGTTTAATCAAAGACCCCAAAAAACCCCAGTCCGACATTACATAATAAAACAGATGGTAAAGAGGTACGTCACTTTTTTCCTTAATGCAGCGTTCCTCACAAACTGACTAACACCATCTTATAAAAAGGCAGCACATTACTATTTATTATAGCACCATTTATTCCATGGACCTTTATATGTGAAAAGGGATATACATAACAAAAGCTAACAAAATAATCTTGAACAAAACGAGTCACCGACTGATACAGGAGGAGAGAGGACCCTGCCCCCGGGGCTCGGTAGAAGAGGTAGGTCTTCAGGTTCCTTATGAAGGATTCCATGGTAGGCGAGTCTGATATGTTGGGGTAGAGTGTTCCGGCGTAGGGGGGATACACGGGAGAATTCTCATGTGCGATTGTGGGAAGAGGAGATGAGAGGAGTAGAGAAGGAGATCTTGTGAGGATCGGAAGTTGCGTGTAGGTAAGAACCCGGAGACTAGATCACACATGTATGGAGGAGACAGGTTGTGGATGGCTTTGTATGTCAAAGTTAGGGTTTTGAACTGGAGTCTCTGGGCAATGGGGAGCCAGTGAAGGGATTGATAGAGAGGAGAGGCAGGAAAAAAGTGGGGGGATAGGTGGTTTACTTAGGCAGTGGAGTTTAGGATAAATTGGAGGGGTGCGATAGACGGGAGGCCACAGAGCAGGAGGCTGCAGCAGTGTAGGTGAGACATGAGGACATGCACTAGTGTGCACATGGAGGAGAGTGTGAACAGATCAGTCCATCAGAATCGTCCACTAGAAAAACAGCTTTCCAATGCAAGTCGTTTTCCTATTGGAGGAGACTGAGGGACTGGCCTGCAGCCATTCTATGGACAGACGTGCTGGTCAACCTGTGAGTAAAGCTGCGCTAACAAGAGCAAGAGGCCGAACACTTTAAAAAGGAAACAAAAAAAAAAAACTTGACTTAATTGTGGCCAACGAGGGTAACGAGACAATTAGTCTTCTTTAAACTGGTTTCACTGATGCTTACATTAAAGTGGTTCTCTGGTCACATGATACTCATGACTTATCCTGAGGATAGCTATCCGAAAAATAATTTGGTACCAAATTGGTGAAGAGAGATAATTAAATCTTGATATATGACTTTTATTACTGATTTAGAATGACCCATGTAAAACAGAAAAGATTTGACATTTCAACTGTATAAAGCTTTTTTCAAGGTACTTCTGAATGGGTAAATAAACAGAAAAAGTACAATAATGAAGACTTGTTGAAGCGCACACTGACAGGGGCTTTTATAATATTTTATTAACATCTGGTTTGTCTGTTATCCTTTGGATTAATTTACTCATTGCCTCCTAGCATGTTTTATTCCAATAACTATACTGGAACCATACCTCTCCGCTTAATCTCCCCCCGTTTTCCTCCACACAGAAAAAAACCACAATCATTGGCTTGTTTATGTTACTTAAAGGTGTTATCCACTATTTGGACAATTTTTTTTATGTAAATGTTGTGGACCTGATAAAATAAAAAATAATCACCTGACGTGCTGGTGCCATTCCCGTCGTGTTGGCTTCGTCGTCTCGGGGATCTTGTGCTGATATGACATTTGAGCCCGATTCCCAATCAGCGCTGGTATCACTGTCTCCGCCTTCGAACGAATTGAACACGAAGATGGTCTGATCAGAAGCAGCCTGGACTTCATTCATCATGTTCAATTCGTACAAAGGCGGGGCTAGTGACACCAGCACTGATGGGGCGCCGGGCTTGCGTGTCACAACAATCACATCTAAGTCCCAGGACTGCAAGCGCAGACATCGCTGGAACGGCACCAGCACAGGTGGGTAGTGTAGGCTTTCTAAATTTATCGGGGCCAGACATTTAGATCAAGAAGGGGTTGTCCTAGTAGTGATCAACGCCTTTAAAACTGCCTCTAGAAATCAGATCCCTATATGGCTGCATGTATATTCGTAAAGAAACAGTATCCTATTACCAGCCTTACTTACTTGGGATTACACCTTCGTTATAATGGATCCCTAAAATGTTTGTAAACACTAACCTAATCAAGTCTGCTGCTTAACCCTTTCGCGCCTGAGCCTGTTTTTGCCTTTGTGACCAGGCCAATTTTTTCAATTCTGACCAGTGTCACTTTATGAGGCCATAACTCTAGAACGCTTCAACGGATCCTGCTGATTCTGACATTGTTTTCTCATGACATATTGTACTTCAGGATAGTGGTAAAATTTCTTAGATATGAACTGCGCTTATATGTTAAAAAAATCGAAATTTGGCAAAAATTTTGAAAATTTTGCAATTTTCAAACTTTTAATTTTTATGCCCTTAAATCAGAGAGTGATATCGCACAAAATAGTTAATAAATAACATTTCCCACATGTCTACTTTACATCTGCACAATTTTGGAAACATAATTTTTTTTTTTTTGGAAGTTATAAGGGTTAAAAGTTGACCAGCGATTTCTCATTTTTACAACAAAATTTACAACACCATTTTTTTTAGGGACCACCTCACATTTGAAGTGAGTTTGGGGGGTCAATATGACAGAAAATACCCAGAAGTGACACCATTCTAAAAACTGCACCTCTCAATGTACTCAAAACCACATTCAAGAAGTTTATTAACCCTTCAGGTGCTTCACATGAATGAATGGAACGTGGAAGGAAAAAATAAACATTTAACTTTTTTCACAAACATTTTACTTCAGAACCATTTTTTTTATTTTCACAAGTGTAAAAACAGAAAATGAACCACAAAATTTTTTGTGCAATTTCTCCCAAATACGCCGATACCCCGTATGTGGGGCTAAACCACTGTTTGAGCACACGGCAGAGCTCAGAAAGGAAGGAGTGCCGTTTGACTTTTTCAATGCAGAATTGGCTGGAATTGAGATAGGACGCCATGTCGCATTTGGAGAGCCCCTAATGTGCCTAAACAGTGGAAACCCCCACAAGTGACCCCATTTTGGAAACTAGACCCCTTAAAGAACTTATCTAGATGTGTCATGAGCACTTTGAACCCCCAAGTGCTTCACAGAAGTTTATAACGTAGAGCCATGAAAATAAAAAATCATTTTTGTTCCACAAACATGATCTTTTAGCCCCCAATTTTTTATTTTCACAAGGGTGACAGGAGAAATTGGACCCCAAAAGTTGTTGTCCAATTTGTCCTGAGTACACTGGTACCCCATATGTGGAAGAAAACTACTGTTTGGGCACACGGTGGGGATCGGAAGGGAGCTAGTGACGTTTTGGAATGCAGACTTTGATGGAATGGTCTGCGGGTGTCATGTCGCGTTTGCAGAGCCCCTGATGTGCCTAAACAGTGGAAATCCTCCACAAGTGACCCCTTTTTGGAAACTAGACCCCCTCAAGGAACTTATCTAGATGTGTGGTGAGCACTTTGAACCCCCAAGTGTTTCACTAAAGTTTATAATGTAGAGCCGTGAAAATAAAAAAATATTTTTTTTTCCACAAAAATGATCTTTTAGCTCCCAATTTTTATTTTCACAAGGGTAACAGGAGAAATTGGACCCTAAGAGTTGTTGTCCAATTTGTCCTGAGTACGCTGGTACCCCAACATGTGGGGGGGGGACCACTGTTTGGGCACACGGTGGGGCTCGGAAGGGAAGTAGTGACGTTCTGGAATGCAGACTTTGATGGAATGGTCTGCGGGCGTCATATTGCATTTACAGAGCCCCTGATGTACCTAAACAGTGGAAACCCCCAATTCGAATTCCAACCCTAACCCCAACACACCCCTAACCCTAGCCCTAACCCTAGCCCTAACCCTGCCTACCTGCTTTTTTTTTCTTTACTTTTTTTTTTATTTTTGTGTTTTTTATTTTTTGTATTTTTGACTCATAGTAACGCCACTTCTCCTCTGATCTCACACTGGCAGATGATCAGAGGAGAAGCAGCGTTACTATGTGACAAGATCGCTGCCCGGCACATAGTAACGCCACTTCTCCTCTGATCTCACACTGACAGATGATCAGAGGAGAAGCAGCGTTACTGTGTGACAAGATCGCTGCCTGACACAGCTGTGCCAGGCAGCGATCAGCTGTGCCAGGCAGCGATCTAGTCACACTGTAACGCTGCTTCACCTCTGCTCATCTGTCAGCATGAGCTCAGAGGAGAAGTCGCGTTATAATGAGGGAGATCGCCGGGAAACAAGCAGCTTTCCCAGCGAGCTCTCTCATTGGCTGCTGTGACGCGACGTCATCAGGACCTGAACCAATCAGGTCTCGATGACGTCGGGGGTCCCAGCATGCATTGTGCACCGGGATCCCCGCGTTATAAGGTATGAGGGGGTCCCGGGGGGCACAAAACCGCCGACAGTAGATAAACGTCGGCGCTGCACAAAGCCCAGCAAGCGCCAACGTTTATCTACTGTGGGCGGTCGCGAAGAGGTTAATATACCGTACATACTTTATTTTGTTATTTTAGTGCATTTTGTTTATCATTACTGTACTTATGAATTTTCTGTTTATTTACTCACTTAGAGGTACCTTGAAAAAGGCTTTACATAGCGGAAACATTGGTCTTTTCAGTTTTACACGGGTCTGTCTAAATCAGTAATAAAATCATATAACGAGATTTCATCATCTCGCTTCATCAATTTGGTGCAGAAGTATTTTTCATATATGTACGACTGCATCATTCTTCAGAGCACCCATCTTTGTTGGACAGTTAGAGTGAGCTTATCCGCTGTTTTTAACAATCCTGAGAATAGGTCATCAATATAAGTTCAGCAGGGGTCTGACATCCAGCAACAACAACAATGATCAGTTATTAGCTCCGGCAGTGGCCGGATGTAAACACCAAATGAAACTGCATAGCACAGTCCCATCCAATAATTAGCAGCCACTGCCAAGTACTGCAGATTAGATCTTAAGGCTCCTTTACATTTAGCGATGCACCAGCGATCCCGACCACGATATGACCCGGTCAGGATCGCTGGTGCATCGCTAAATGGTCGCTAGTGAGCTGCCAAACAGGCAGATCTCACTAGCGATGCAGCAGCGGTTGGCGGTTGCTCTTACCTTTCAGACCAGGCGAGGGTGTCAGACTTCCGCCTGCGTCCATGGATTGCTCGTCGGCGACAGCAGGAAGCCGACGAGAAATGGACCAGGCCGATCTTGCGCGATCAGCGATAGCCAGCGGGGGAGCCGGTCAGAGGAAAGTATCACATGTAGTAATATCGCTAGCAATATCGCTGTTGTGTCACAAAATCGGTGACGCTTTAGCGATATTGCTATGTGTAAAGCCCCCTTTATTCTATAACAGCTGATTAGAGGGATATCAGATGTTAGACCCTTACTGATCTGATATTGGAGACCAATACTAATGAAAGGTTATCAATAATATGAGACCAGAGAACCGCTTTAATGGCATACTGATGATGTTTGAACAATTGCGTCTATACGAGTCAGAACCAAAACAATGGGGTTTGTGGCCATACCCCTACTATTTACAAAAAAAAAAATCATTTAAAATAGTAACATTTGCATATAGTTAAATCAAATTTCATGGAGTCAAAGCCATTAAACTGGTTATCCACGACTAGGACAACCCCTCCTTGATGCAAATGTTTGGCCCCCATAAAATACAGCCTATAGTCACATCCCGTGCCGGCGCCGTTCCCATGGTGTCGGCACTTGCGGTCTCGGGGCGCCGATGCTGCTGTTGTGAAACATGATGCCAGTGTCCAATCAGCGTTGGCGTCACTGTCTTTGGACAAATCGAATATGAAGAGGAAGTCCGGGCTGTAGCTGATCTGGCTTCCTCTTCCTGCTCAATTCGACAGGAGGTGGGAACACCGACGCCAGCGCTCCTTGGGTGCCAGTGTCACAACAGCACGGGAGCCCCGGGAGACAGAATGCAGACACCGTGGGAACAACGCCAGCACAGGAGGTGAATATAAGCTTCGCACAGAAGGTGAGTATAAGCTTTATTTTATTTTATGGGGGACAAGCGAGGGGTATGAGAAGAAGTTGTCCAAGTGGTGGGCAACTTCTTTAACAGTGCCTGAACCAGTATGCACAATGTATCAGCGTGGGTAAACAAATAAGGAATTCTACTGCAGCAAAAAAATTAGTTGTGGGAAGCTTTAGGCAACCTGGCTACATTTTCTTTTTACAAATTACTTCAAAATATATTTTTCTTTGAAGAAAAAAAAGGAGTGAGACTTATTTTTAAACAATAAAATATACAATTTTATTAGTTCATTAATTGGACACTTTTTAAAATTAAGGTATAGGAACAAGAAAAAGGTACACTGGGTCTCAAAATATTATTTACATGCTGCCTGGTAAAGAAACCATGATCACAAAAGGGTTACAATAGCTCATATTGATTGACATGAACAGTGACTGAGGAAAAAATTGTGCAACAAAAAAAAAAAACATTCAAAGTATTGTGGTCTATACTAGACCAATAAGATTAATTAGATTTTATATTGCTGTAAAAATATCACAGGGGAAAAAATACCCATTCTTATTCCACCGTCAGAGACTGACTTATGCCAATTATATTATGTATTAAGGTTCATACACAAATGAGTTTTATCAGCCACGTTTAAGATACCTTAAATGTGTGGCTTCAATGTGAGACCATACAGAAGCTCCTTAACGAAAACAATGATCACGGACACATTACATGCATCCTGGCAGCTAAATCACAGTAAAAGAGAGCCCAGTATGAGTAGACATAGGAATTTGTCATTTTTAAGGACCTTTTGGGGTATTAATAGCTTCTTTTTACAGCCAACATTAAAAACAGACATAAGGCCAAAAAATGCATAATTTCGCTGCGTAGACCTAGCTAGTGTGGAATTGACCCATAATGCGGGCTGTTTGATAACTATTACTAGAGTATTTTTCATTATTGCTACATTTGAATTTATATTCAGATTCTTTCTTGTTATACAATTTCACAAGGTCACAAATCAAAGTAACAATGCAAGTACAAATATTGTGTCACATTGGTGTAGAGGAAATAATTCGTAATCAAAAAGAAAAAAAAAATGTAAAAGATATCTTTCCATCATTGTATGTATTAAAAACGGCATATGATGCAGAGGAAGTGAAGTGTGACTGCCGTTTAAATCCAATTAATGCTCTATGCTTGCTGGTATTTTTGTAAAGCGCCGTGTGTATGTACAATCTACAGAGGGGTAATGCTGCTCTAAAGCAAGGTGCACTGTAAACACTTTAATTACCATTCCAATTAACATTTGCAGCAGGAATCCAATTAGTCAACATACTGCATCAGTCCACCTTTACGCACTACAAATTATCTTGGCTTTTAGTGACAAGAAAATAATATATATATATTAGGAGTAAATGTTCATTGGCCTGGTCACCTGTGAATTGCACAGTGTGATCGGATCATATAAATCTACTGAACAGATTGAAACAACAATGTAGAATTCCTCTTCAATACAGAAGCCTTCGCATAAAAGGGACAACCAGAGCAATCTTGTGACATTGTCTATGTTATGGGAGTACTGAAGCCACTGAAGAAATGCAGCATTTACATGACGCTATGAGATTGGGGGACAAAGCGGAGCCAACCCAGGGAATAAGTATGCTTTTCTTAATTTATTAAGCACACTGGGGCATTCAAAAGGTGTTTGCGTTATGAGTATTGCTGTTAAATGCTACCTGCTAACAGTGGAATTTAAAGGGGTTGTCCCGGACTAACGCTACCCATCTACAGTAACTATGACTGCAGACTTGTGAATCCTCACATCATGTGCACTGCGCGCTCTGAGGACTGTCTGGTGGCAACACTCCATGTAAATGTATTGAGCGAGGCAAGAAAACGTCTACTCGGAATGTGGCCGGGAGCATTTATATTGCATATTTGTAGTTACACGACTGCCCTTTCCTGGTGCCGGAGAATCCTCACAGCATGCAATGCGCGCCATGTGAAGATTCACAAGTCTGCAGTCACACAGAGCGACTGCAGACTTGTAGATTAAGACCGGACAACCCCATTAGGAACATTTTTGTTAAAGAGAACCTGACAGCTGGATCCATCCCTATAAACTAATTATATGCTGCAACTGTCTTTAAATGTTGATTAACGACAACCCCATTGTGTGAGGAAAGTTTACAGTACATAGAGATACTCACTTTATCAAACTTCTTTTGCCACAAATCCAAATTACTGACTAGTTGAGAAGATGCGCACTACACATCAGCCAATAACACATACACCGAGACATGACCAAGAACCGACGCAGACGCACACTTTCCTCCCTGAACGTTGCACCTTGCAGCTCCTTGTAAATGCCACAATTTCAGGCAAGCGCAGTGATACACCTTTAACTTAATGTGCACAACAAAATCCAATAAAAACAAACCCACATATACCTACACCATCTGCAAACCCTACACCCTCTCCCCTTTATCCCACCCAAATGCATAACGAAAACCTTGGAGGCAGGACAAAAAGAACAAAACACAGATATAGCAATGTGAACTGTGCAAAAAAAAAAAGAAGAAAAGTGCACAACAAATCAAATGTCACTTGTTTGTTTAAGCTGGATATATAGTCCAGAACGGTTTATGGGAATACATCATGTTTAACCCCTTAATGACAGCCAATACGTCTTTTTACTGACCTGAGATATAAGAGACTAGCATCCCCATACAGGTGACAATCCAGCAGCTGTCGGCTGTACACTATAGCTGACAACTTGCTGCATCACAAACGATCAGAGTTGGCAAGGTCCATATCTGTTTAACCCCTTAGTTGCTGCTGTCAAAAGTGACTACATCAAATAAATGGTTAATAGATTGTGAGGGCTTCCGCTTTAATCTAATAGACACACAGATCATGATTGTGTGGTCCTGATCTTTGCCACAGCAGTTCATGGCCAAATAGTGGCCTTAAGGTACTGTCACACTTAGCGATGCACCAGCGATCCCGACCAGCGATATGGCGCGGTCAGGATCGCTGGTGCATCGCTAAGTGGTCACTAGTGAGCTGCCACACAGGCAGATCTCACCAGCGACATCGCAGGGGTCGAAGGTCGCTACTTACCTGTCAGACGAGGAGATCCTGAGGTCCTCCCGCCCGCCTCCACGCATCGCCCCAGCAGGAAGCTGACGATGAGAAACGGCCCAGGACGTTCTCGCGCGATCAGCGATAACCAGCGGGGGAGCGTTCGGAGGTAAGTATCAAACATAGCGATATCGCTATAACGTCACAAAAACCAGTGACGTTATAGCGATATTGCTAACGATATCGCTTAGTGTGACAGGCCCTTTAGAGTCTCCCGGCTATAGTGGTCAGTTCAGAAGTTAGCGACATTTAGGTGGTAAACAAACACTTTCATTTCTGTCATGCCACTTTGCATTAATTCCTGAAAATCACCTGAGGGGTTAATAAATTATCTGACAGCAGTTTTCAATATGTCAGGGGGTGCCGTTTTTAAAATGGTATCACGTTTGGGGTTTTCCCAATATATAGGACCCCCAAAGTCACTTCAAACCTGGATAGGTCCCTCAAAAAAATAAATTTTGTAAATTTCCTTGAAAAAATGAAAAATTGCTGCTACATTTTTAAACCTCCTAAAATGCTAACAAAATAAATTAGCATTTTAAAAATGGTGCTGATGTAAGGCAGACATGTGAGAAATATTATTTATTAATGTTTTTGTGTGGTATGACTATCTGGATGAAAAGGATAATCAAAGTTTGAAAATTGCAATTTTTTCTTTACATTTTTGTCAAGTTTCTGATATTTTTTTTATACATAAACACAAAACATACCAACCTAAATTTACCATTATCATAAATTATAATGTGCCATGAAAAAACAATCTCAAAATCAATGGGATTTGTTGAAGTGTTCCAGAGTAATCACCACAAAGTGACACTGGTCAGAATTTAAAAAATTGTCCCCCGACACGAAGGGGTTAAAGTAATTACATACATAACCATGGAGACATACATTTTTCAAAATAGGCACATAATTTCTTCCCCCTGATGTAGGTGCTTCCGAAACGCGCGTTGGGGCGGGCACGGGGACCCTTAGTTTGCCTGCACTTGCAACTTTCAGGTAATTTACAATGTGTCCATCCTTTTGATTGTTAATCTATATGTTATGCATTAGCTTATATTTGGGGATGTTTATGGGGTTATCTGGATGGCATTATACTTTCTCTTGTTGTTTTTGATCCTGATTATTGACGTTGTCTTTATGTCATATATGGCAATACTGGTGTAATATTGGCAACATGGTCCATCGTGTCCTTATTTTTGTAATGTGAAAAATGAGGATGAATGAACTCATGGAGATCAACATCCAACACTTTGGAGACACCATCACATGTTTCTCAATGCAGTGATTCTAGAGCAATGCCCCCATGCCTTATGGGAAATATGTAAAAAACATACAAAACATATCACTGTGACATAGCACTGTGACTGCTGGCCCTTGCTAAAAAGAGAAGGGCAGCTCTTGAGCACAATCAGGTGTTCTAACAAGTGACATTCTGTGTATACAAACATTGTACAGCACTCTGAAAGAGGTACCGATACTAACAAATCACTCAAGGACCAGTTATATATAGAGCAGATCGCCATGTGGGAGGACTTCACACACTCGCTCCAATAAATTATTTGGGAGTCCCCGGGAATCCCTTTAACCAGCTTTATTCATAGTTATGTGGAAAATGATCTCATTCAATAATTACAAGCAGAAAAGATGTTTAATATTGCTACCTTGACTGAAGTACAACAAACAAAAGACTTAACAAGCAGAACAATGACCTTAATAGCTCACATAGTTATAGACTGGAAATGGTGTAAAAAGAGACCCTTTTTCCATCACTTATCACAGGGACTAATTCCGTCTAATTGTTATCCTGAAAATTGGAAAGACAGCATTGACAGCTAGCTGTTCCGAGATTTAACAATGTCAACCAATCCATAGCACTTGTCAGGGCTTCCCGTCAGCAAGCCAAACATACATTTACAGATGTCAAAATTCTAACTAATCCATTATGCGGATCATGCAAATAGATGTTTACTGCGCAGTGCATAATTTAGAAAAATGATGCAAAAAACAGTTTCCTAATCTGTTGGATGTGCTGACCTTAGGTGGCATTATTTAAATACAACCATAGCGATAATAAATGCTCATAACCACAGCTTTTCACTGAGATACCTGTCCAAAGCACGTCCTAGGATTTTCATTACGTCAATAAATTAAGACTCTTAAGCTGGTAATTGCAACACAGTGAAGTCAAAAAGACAAAGCAATTCAAGCGGGAGCATATAATTAAATATAATTGCAGGAAAATGCTGTCTTCTGTGTATGAAAACTTTTTTCCTCCAGTAAAAGTACCAATATCTCTAATATATCATTACTTCCACCAGTTCTGTGTTTTGTTAGCAAAGGCCAAGCTTACAACTCTGAAACGGTAGGAGGAGGCACATTTTGTTAAGCACACTTCACAGTAAAAAGCTCTTTTAGGGAAGTCAACCAGAAATTTGTCTCGCACTGCAAACACGGAAAATTTTGGGCACAATTTATTTTTGGAAATTACACTTCCATATTCAGAAACTGAATTGATTAAATGCCTTATTATTGTTACTTGCAAGACAATGGAATTTGTATTTGCTACTTTCATAAGTCACAAAATAAAAAAATATAATTGATTAAAAAAATATTGAAAGGTGGATTAGGGAAAAAGACAAGCAAATTCAGAGGTAGTTAAGGTTTTATATTTATAGATAATACATATTGATATAGATATACCGTATATCTTTATATAGGATCCATATGCAGCACTGAGCATTGCAGGGATATGCCGGCTTCTGAGTCGGGACTGCAGGGTAGATATGAGTTATATATACTCCCAGCCAGGGCCCATCCGGTGGACGTGGCCTCGCTTCATACTCTAGTCGGCCACGTCACTAGTTGGGGTACGGCTTCGCGCTAGACAAGTCTATGGAGCGAGGCTACCACTGGACATGCTCTGGCCGGGAGTATGTATAACGCATACATGCTCTCCAATGCAGTGTCAGAAACCGCCGATTCTCCGCAGAGCACAGTGGGGGATTCATAAGTGTGCTGTCACACAAAGTGACTGCAGACTTATCGATTTGGACAGGAAAAACAGCATTTTTTCAAATATTGGGGACCAACCTCTTTAAATGTGTGGCCGGAAGAGGGGGTCACTAAACATATTGTGGCCGTAATAAAGAAAAGAAAAATCCAGAACAACTATGCAGAACATTAGAAGCCTTGTGATAACTAAAAGTGCATTTACATTGCAAGATTCTCAATTCCCGATAATCTTGAAGTCTAAACAGGCCACCGAAATTCTGATGAACAAGGAAAATGCACAATCATTGGATGAAATCTTTTGGTTTTCACAATATATTGCTCATGGCACTGCATCATCCTGTGTAAGCAGTACTATGAGCACTGAGTACTAAAGATTTTTCCATGCGGTCTGTCTGTGTGAACAAGCTACTAAATGACCGCCGATCCATAAATACACACGTGGTCAAAATTGTTGGTACTGTACTCTTCATGTAATGACAGAAAAATCCACAATGGTCACAGAAATAACTTGAATCTGAGAAAAGTAATAATAAATCAAAAATCTATGAAAATGAACAAATGAAAATCAGACATTGCTTTTCAGCCATGCTTCCACAGAATTAAAAAAAATAAAATAAATAAAACTCATGAAATAGGCCTGGACAGAAATGATGCTCAATATTTTGTTGCACAACCTTTTCAGGCAATCACTGCAGTCAAACGATTCCTGTAACTGTCAATGAGACTTCTGCACCTCTCATCAGGTATTTTTGCCCACTCAAGAACAAACTGCTCCAGTTGTCTCATGTTTGATGGTTGCCTTTTCCAGACGGCATGTTTCCGCCCTTTCCAAAGATGCTCAATAGGATTTAGGTCAGGGCTCATAGAAGGCCGCTTCAGAATAGTCCAATGTTTTCCTCTATCATCACTATATGGCCGAAAAAAAGTTATTTTCTTAAAATTGTTGTTCAGGCAAAGAATAACATTTCCCAAGGTCTATAAGCTATTAAATGAAGTACCGTATATACTCGAGTATAAGCCGACCCCCCCCCCCCCCCCATGATAGAATTGGCAGATTTTGTCCATCCCGCTTCCTTGGTTCCATAATGCAATTATTATTGCTGTTGTAAATGAAAAACTAGATGTAAATACTTATGTCCCCCCAAAAAATTGAGAAAAGTATTCAAGCTGCGATACCTTTATTGGCTAACCAGAGAAATTTTTCTGGCTAACACGGTACCAAAATTTTATTTTGTATTGTACATCATAAAAATGAAAACTACTAAGGCCAGGGATAGGGTGTAGCATTAAATCAATAAAAAGCGGAGAAATAGCAAGAAGACAGGGGTGGATCCTGATAAGTTGAGTAAAAGCAATGTTTGATATCACAGACCTGCAACAAAACACAATTTTAAAATGGAGATCCCCTTTAAAGGGGTGCACTTCCTTTAAAGGGAACCTGTCAGCAGAATTGTGCACAGTAACTTACAGACAGTGTCAGGTCGGCGTCGTTATACTGATTAATATGATACCTGGGTTAATGAAATCCGTTTTATGGTTGTTCTTTATTTTCAGTTTGTAGTTAATGATATGCTTGTGCTCCGGGGTGGCCTGTGGGGGGCTTCATGTTGATTATATATTCATAATGCAGCCTGCTGACAGGTCACTGATCCTGCACTAGTTTGCATAATGAATATATGCACATACTGAAGAAAAAAAAAAAAAAAAAAGAAAACCCTTCTGCAGGCAGGTGCCGGCCATGGCACCTGCTCTGCAGCATGATTGCATGTTTAGTGAGAGAGAGAGAATTGTTTTTTTGGTCCAGCACCCAGACAGATTTTGGGGTTAATTCAGTGTCTGGAGGATCCGCCGGCCAAAAAAACGTTGCAAGCTCCGTTTGGAAATCTTTGAGGATGTTGACGGACACTAACAATGTGGCGGATCCTCAAAAAAATGGATGCAACGGACAGCAGTCAGTCAGGATCCGCCAATAATGAAAGTCAATGGGGAAAAAAACGGATCCGCAAAGAAAAATGGCGGATCCGTTTTTTTCAAAATTGGCGGATCTTGACTGATTGTCAAAAACGGAAGTGTGAAAGAGGCCTTAGTAATCACTGTTCTTGATGTTATTCGCGAGTGACCTGTCAGCAGTCTGCATTATGAATAGCTAATCAGAGCACGCCATGAAGACCCCCCACAGTCCGCCCCAGAGTACGAGCCACAAGAAGGATTTCATCACCCAGGTATCATTGTAATCAGTAAAATGGCGCCAACCTGACACTGTGTGTAGGTTACTGTGCATAATCCTGCTGACAGGTTTCCTTTAAGGAAGAGCACCAGTTTAAATAGCAGTCAATTTTATCCTCTAAAATTAACATTAAACCTGAAATAACACTGACAAATGGAAAATTCATGATAGTATGAATGAAATATTAATGGCTGAGCTTAGCATTATGAATATTGAATGGTGTTTCTAACAAACATTCCCACAAATTGCATTATTTTACAGATCATCAATCAACATTTAAACTGTTCTTGAAATATGATGCAAGACTAAGACCAATCTACCAGCTAAATGCCCAACCCAGCATTTTGTCAGATTTACAAGTTTGCTAACTGTGATTTCATAATATTATGCATAGGTGCAGGACACAAATAAAAATACCTGCTATAACATCTATTACTGTTTAATAGACATCTGAGACGGCATTAATGATTACTGCTCACATAGTATCCCAATGCACATGTTATGGAAGTGTGGCACTTTTGTTAGAAGTAGGATATAAATATATATTATATACCGCATATACTTGCGTATAAGCCGAGATTTTCAGCCCGCTTTTTTGGGCTGAAAGTCCCCCTCTCAGCTTATACGTGAGTTATATACCGGGGGTCGGCGGGGGAGGGGGAGCGGGGGTATCAGATCATACCCCCCCCTTGCGCGGTCTCTGCAGCCCCGCTTCTCCCGGTCTCGGGCTCCTTCCTTCAGCGGTCACATGGTACCGCTCATTAAAGACATGAATATAAACATATTCATGTCTTTAATGAGCGGTATCACGTGACCGCTGAAGGCAGGCGCCGGAGACCGTGGGAGAACGGGGCTGCAGAGACCGCGCCAGGAGGGGTTAAGTATATTCTATATTCACCTATCCCCGTTCCCACACTGCTCGCCGCTGCCTCCTCCGTCAGTGATGTTCAGGTCAGAGGGTGCGGCGACGTTGTTAGTACGTGCCCTCTGCTGCCTGAACGTCACTGAGATGACGTGGCGAGCAGCGTGGGAACGGGGACAGGTGAATATCGCCAGTGCCGGGGTCCTGAGCCAGCAGCGACACCGGCACCTGGCCCCCGCGACAGAGGTGAGCATGTCTTTTTTTTTTTTATTTGCAGCAGCGGCATATGGGGATTATTCTATGGAGCATTTTATGGAGTATAATTTATGGAGTATCTTATAGGGGCCTATTCTATGGAGAATCTTATGGGGGCCTATTCTATGGGGCATCTTCTATGGGGCATCTTATGAGGGTATATTCTATGGGGCCATAATCTATGGAGCATCTTATGGGGGTATTCTATGGGGCATCTTATGAGGGCATATTGTATGGATGATCTTATGGGGGCATATTCTATGGGGCATAATCTATGGAGCATCTTATGGGGTATTCTATGGGCATCTTGTGGGGGCATTCTGTGGAGCATCTTACGGGGGCCTATTCTGTGGAGCATCTTATGGGGGCCTATTCTATGGAGCATCTTATGGGGTCTATTCTATGGAGCATCTTATAGGGGCGTATTCTCTGGAGCATCTTATGGGGGCCTGTTCTGTGGAGCATCTTATGGGGGCCTATTCTGTGGAGCATCTTATGGGGGTATATTCTATGGAGCATTTTATGGGGCCATAACCTTTATGGAGCAGCATATGGGGCATATTATTCTATGGAGCCATTATTAACCTTTACGGAGCATTATATGGGGTGTATTTTGTATAGCGCATCTTATGGGGCCATCATGAACTGTATGGAGCATTTTATGGGGCTCCTGATTCAATATGGATATTCAAAAACATTTACCCTACTGATGTCTCAATTAATTTGACTTTCATTGATATCTATTTTTATTTTTGAAATTTACCAGTAGCTGCTGCATTTTCCACCCTAGGCTTATACGTGAGTCAATAAGTTTTCCCAGTTTTTTGTGGCAAAATTAGGGGGGGTCGGCTTATACACGAGTATATACGGTACATATTTATACACACATGCGAAAATGTATTTGCAAGTATCTGCCTATTTGCAAGTTTCCCCCCCCCCCCCCCCCCAACAAAAAAATGGAGGGCTATAATTTTTATTGTAGGTACACTTCAACTTTGAGACAGGATAAAAAAATAAAAAACATCACACTTTATAATTTTTAAATAGTGAAATTGCATTTTATTGCATGAAATAAGTAATCAATTACCAACCAGCAAGAATTCTGGCTCTCACAGACCTGTTAGTTTTTCTTTATGAAGCCCTCCTACTCAGCACTCATTACCTGTATTAATTGCACCTGTTTGAACTTGTTATCTGCATAAAAGACACCTGTCCACAAACTCAATTACACTCCAACCTCTCCACCATGGCCAAGACCAAAGTGCTGTCTAAGGACACCAGGGACAAAATTGTAGACCTGCACAAAGCTGAGATGGGCTACAGGACAATAAGAAAGCAGCTTGGTTAGAAGGCAACAACTGTTGGTACAATTATTAGAAGTTGGAAGAAACACAAGATGACTGTCAATCTTTCTCAGTCTGGGGCTCCATGCAAGATCTCACCTCGTGGGGTAAAGATGATTCTGAGAAAAGTCAGGAATCAGCACAGAACTACACGGGATAGCCTGGTCAATGACCTGAAGAGAGCTGGGACCACAGTCTCAAACATTACCATTAATAATACACTATGCCGACATGGATTAAAATCCTTCAGGGCACGCAAGGCCATTTGATGCCATTTTTACAGATTTCCCCTTATGAAAATGTAAAATCTGGGGCTAAAACTAAATTTTTGTGGTAAAAAGGTAATTAGTTTTTCTTCACTGCCCAATGGTATAAAATTTGGTGACACACTAGTGGCGTCAATATGATCACTGTAGCCTAGATGAATTCATTGAGAGGTCTAGTTTGTAAAATGGGGTCACTTATGGGGGTTCTGCTGCTCTGGCACCTCAGTGGCTCTCCAAGTGGGTCATGGCACCTGCAAACCATAACAATAAAATCTGCACTAAATTATGCATGGATTAAATGGTCGGGAAGGAACTAGATCCCAGGTTTTGTCTTTCTTTGCTATACCTTGGGGAGCCACGGTGGTCGAGTACCCCTCGAGGAACGGCTCTTAGTGCCCCAGAAGGACGAGACGTCCTCGCTTGACTTTAAACCATAGAAGCCTTTCAGTCTCGATTCTTTACTTTATAGGTCGATATTTAATTTAATTCATATTATGCTTGCACCTTATTTTATTTCATTGCCTCAAAATTTTTGATTTCATATATGCCATCTCTACGACATAAATTTAATGTTTTCCCTAACCCACAGATCTCTAAGGACTATAATTTTGTGTGATTTATGTAACTGTGGATATATTTGTCATGTTTCTTTAAATCTATAAAGAATTAAAAAAAAAAAATCTGCACTAAATTATGCTGCCTCTTTTCTTCTGAGTTTTGCACTGCATCTCAAAAGTAGATCCTAATTACAAGTAAGATATAGCATACTCAGGAGAAATTGCACAATAAGTTGAGAAGTCCATTTTTTCCTACTACCCCATATAAAAATTTGGGGCTAAAACAATATTTTAGAAGTAAAAATGTACATATTCTTTCTTTACCACCCAATGGTATAAATTTGTGTGAGGCACATGTGATTTCATGGATTCATTGTAGTTTGTAAAATAGTGTCACTTATGGTTTTTTGCTGTTCTGGCAGCTCAGGGGCAATGCCAATGTGACATTGCAACCTCAAACCATTCCAGCAAAATCTGAACTCCGATATGGTGCTCCTTCCCTTCTGAGCTTTGCACTGTGCCTCAAAAGTAGTTTTCGACTACATATGGGGCATTGGTGTACTCTGGAGAAATTACACAACAAATTGTATAGTGCAATTTCTACTGTTACCCTAGTGAAAATAAAAAATTTGGTGCTAAAGACTAAAGCTCAACGTTATAAACTTCTGTGAAGTACCTGGGAGTTCAAAGCTCTCACCACACATCTAGATACACTTTTTGATAGGTCCAGTTTGCAAAATGGCTTCACTTGTGGGGGGTTTCTACTGTTTAGGCCCATTAGGGACTCTTCAAACGCACGACATGGTATCCACTAATGATTACAGCAAATTTTGTGTGCAAAAAGTCAAATGGCGCTCCTCTTCCAAGCCCTGCGGTGCACTCAAACAATAGTTTTCCACTACAAACTGTAAGCTGCATTTTCTCTTGTCACCCTTGTGAAAATGCAAAGTTTGGGGCTAAAAGAACATTTTTGTTGGAAATGTGACTTTTTTCACGGCTCTACGTTATAAACTTCTGTGAAGCACTAGTGATGAGCACAAGTGCTCATTATTTGAGTTTGCCGATGGTGCTCGGGTATGCACCGAGAATAGTGGGTACTCAAGCAACATGTTCAAGTCCCTGCGGCTGCATGTTTCGCAGCTGTTAGACAGCCACAAAACATGCAAGGATTGCTTGACAAACTCGGGCAATCCCCTCATGTTTTGTAACTGTAACAGCCGCGGGGACTCAAACATGTCACTCGAGCACCCGCTATACTCGGTGCATACCTGAGCACCCTCAGCAAACTCGAGTAACGAGCACTTGTGTTCATCACTAGTGCTCACCACACATCTAGATAGATTCCTTGAGGAGTTTCTGGTTTCCAAAATGGGATCACATCAGGGGTTCTCCAAACGCAACATGGAGTCAGCACTCGATTCCAGCCATTTTTTTTTAGTTAAAAAGGTAAAACGGTGCTCCTTCTCTTCTGAGCCCTACTATGCGTCCAAATTGTAGTTTTCCTCCAACATATGGTATATCGGTGTACTCCGGATAAATTGTACAACAAATTTTGGAGTCCAATTTCGACTGTTACCCTTGTGAAAATAAAAATTTGGGGCTAAAGTAGAATTTTTGTGAGAAAAAGTAAAATGTTCATTTTTTTCTTCCACATTGCATTAATTCCTATGAAGCACATGAAGGATTATAGGCCCCTCAAAGTCACTTCAAATGTGATGTGGTCTCGAAAATGGTTTCTGTAAATTTTGTAGGAAAAAAAGAGAAATTGCTGGTCAAATTTTAACCTCTCTACCCAAAAAAATATGTTTCAAAAATTATACAGATGTAAAGTAGACATGTGGGAAATGTTAGGTATTAACTATTTAGTGTAGCATAACTGTTTTAAGGTCTTAAAAATTAAAAGTTTAAAAATTGCAAAATTTTCGCCAAATGTGATATTTTCAAAATTGTAAGTCATACAGAACAAATATTACCACTATTCAAGAAGTACAATATCTCACGGAAAATCATTCTCAGAATCAGTGATATGTGTTGAAGCGTTCCAGAGTTGTTACCACATGAAGTGACAGTGGTCAGAATTGTAAAATTTGGCCTGGTCATGAAGGTGAAAACAGGATTGTGGGGAGAAAGATTTAATTAACTGGGTTTGGGATGATATGGCCTATGTCATCATGAGCACACTTTGCTCTGCATTTTATGTAGTTGCAATACAAGGAAATGGAAAAGCGACATAAGCTGAGCATGCAGGTGAGCTGGAATGTTTGCTATAGTCACAGAACAGTTACAATAGCAACATCCTGTTAAGAGTGTTTGCCTGGGCATTGGGTATTTTATGACTTATCCACAGGATAGATAAGTCCAAAGTCCAGGATAGATGACCTTGTTTCCCTCAGGTAACTTCATCTCACATACTCCCACACTGCAATTGTGTCCTGATGTTAACCCTTTGCTTCATTTTTCTAGTGTAGGTAACTAGGATGGTATCTTTTCATTTCCGTTTTAATCTTTAATAGGTAACAGTAACAACATCCACGTTTATGTGACCATCACAGATACAAACTCAGGCATGTCCTTTTTATTCATTATGAATCATAATTGTCAGGATTAGCTAAACAACTGCATAACGTAACCTAGTCTTTTCTTTGGTATACTAGGACTATATATTTTCAGCTACTCATATGTGTATATATATATATATATATATATATATATATATATATATATATATATATATATTTATTTATTTGTGTCTTTTTATGTTGTACCTCATAATATTTTATGTCTCTACGCAGATTTATGCTTGAAAAAGGCTTAATCAAGCCGAAACGTAGCTGAAATAATCTGGATCCAAAGGGTCGTATTTTTTCTTTTTCTTGTTTTTTTCAGTACTAAGTTGTATCCACAAGGGTTGTGTTTGCTCTTTTTCTGCTTATATTTGATTTTTTTTTTTTTACCTCTGATACTGGACACGACAATAAAACTTCATTTATGAGTGCCGAAGTTCTTGATATTTTTATCCACAGGATAGATCATCAATAGCAGATTGGTAGAGGTCCAAAACCTGGAGCCCCCACGAATAAACTTATTTTTGCTCTGGCAGCAGCCAGAGGTAAACACCTTCAACAGTGTTGCTGAAAGCAGCTATAGTCTAGAGGTGACAGCTGGGTTCTGCAGTACAGCAGCTTCAATTCAGAAGAACAGCAGCTTTGCTGCAGCAGCTGGCAACGTTCAGCAGCCGCTGCTAAACTCAGAATGGTAGACAGGTCATAAAATATCTGTACCCGTACAACCATTTTAATCTTTTGCAATCACTTCTATATGTGAATTAAAAAATAATTACATTTACTCAATCGACATGCATACAGAAAAGGCAGCATGTCTCTTTCAATACATTTTAAATAGGCAGTCATAAAACCTGAAGTCATTGCAAGAAATGTCTTTGCAGACTTTGGATGAATAAAGGAGATTAACAACAATTATTTTTATACAATGACACCTTTTGATCTCTTATTATGCTGCTTTTGCCTACCATTAAAAGCATAAAGCTGGTAAATGAAGAGTTTAAGGTCTATTTTATTACTGGAATAAGATGGAGGAATAAATGTAAAAAGGCACAACAGCTTACAATTTATAATGTTATAGGAACTATTTGATTATACAAAGGCAAGTTGAGAAATACAAGGAATAATATCTTCTATTACTTTTGCAAAGAATAGCTTTAAAGCTTCAATATTCTTAAGGGGGTGGCACATATTTGAAAAATTGAATGAGTGCACAAAAGCCAAATATAAGTATATATAATAATCACACATATACACACATGGAGAAACTAAGGGTGCAGAGGGAAGAAGAGGCTGCTCACACTGCTGTACAATCTATCTGATCTAATACAACTATAGTGGTGAAAAGCTTAGAGATTGAAAAATTTTAGTTTTCACATAGTTTACTGCTTCAGTTTTTATAGTAGCAATTTGTATTAGCATTAGATTGTAATGAACAGTGGTCAGATGAATAGCAAACAATTGCAGTTCATTCCTTGCCATAAAAATTATCATGGCAAAACTCCCATTTCCACTTAATCCCAGCCATATTATTTCTTTGATCTTTTTAGCACAGGAGAAAGTAAAGGGAATCCGTCACCCCCTCCCCGGGACGTATATGACCTATTAATATGGGCATAAGGTAATAGAAATGTTACACTAGTCTTACCTGTATGCCTCACATTATCAGTCTTGTTGCTTAGAAATGTTATATTCTTTCTGTATGCTAATGATTTCTTCTAGGCTCCGGGGCCTGGAAGAAACCCCTACCTCCTCTCTTCATTATAATACTACCCATCTACCATGTACGTCAGGTTTTGGCCCCAGAATCCCATGTCTGCGCCCTCCACTCCCTTAAAAATCCATATCTCTTCCTCCCTTCTATGGGCACTGCATTCACAGATCTTCTGTGCAGTCGCCAGCGAGTCACAGTGATGCACCATTTCTGGGGCAGCTGAGGGCTGGTATTTTTAGAATTGGAAGGGCCCAATAATCATGGACAGCTGTCTGCTTGCCCTTAGCTGGATATTAAAAATGTGGGGGGACCCTATGCTGTTTTTTTTTTTAAATTATTAGAGTAAAAATCCCCAGAAAGCACTCTCTCAGAATCTATCATCTATCTATATACCATCTATGTATTTATCTATACATGAAAGAGAAACTAGAGAGGAGACAAAGTGAAAATAAGGTCTCTTATCTGGGTAACCATGTTGGAGGATATACACAATTGTGCTCAAGCATAGAGGTGAGGATTAGTGATAAGCCAGTATACTGGTTGCTTGGGTGTCCTCCGAGTATTTTAGCGTGCTCGGAGATTTAGTTTGGGGTTGACGCAGCTGCATGATTTGCGGCTGCTAGACAGTCTGAATACATGTGGGGGTTGTCTGTTTGTTAGGGAATCCCCACATGTGTTCAGGCTTTCTAGCAGCCGCAAATCTGCAGCTGCGTCAACACAAACTAAATCTCCGAGAACGCCAAAGTACTCGGAGGACACCCGAGCAACGAGTATACTCGCTCATTACTAGTGAGGATATGAACAGGAACCAGTGTTGCGACAGTCTTATAAATGCAGATTCTGACAGTTGCTGAAGAGACTTATTTCTTTATGGTGGTGCAGTAGCCAACAATGCAGTAAATTTCCAGAAAAGAGAATATGAAAGGCAGCACTCACCAGTCTCTTCTGTGAATTAAAAGTCCTTTATTTCAATAAAATCTGGACATCCATCTAGCGGTAGTGCGGCGTGCAGGGGGAAACATGCAGGGGAACAGGTGGACGACGGTCGTTTCACGCTCACATAGCGCTTTAAGGGGTCCAATCTACACACAGGTGTGATTACTTCCTCTTATAGGAGGTGGAAACCAGGGCTGTGGAGTCGGTAAGCCAAACCTGCGACTCCGACTCCTCAATTTCCCTTACTCCGACTCCACGACTCCGACTCCCACACATATTGCTTATATTTAAGTGAAAAATTTATTGTAGTACAATGTGAACCTCAGACATTTAATCATTTTTATGATCCAATAATCAAGATATTTAGATAGAACAGAATATATATTGGTGTACTACCCGGTTTTCATTCTTTTTGGTACAGATACGATATGGATAGACAGATATGGATAAATGGATAGATAGAGCAGATTTCTAATCTGCTTTTGCTATTGAGTAACATTATCTATGAGCTCAAAAACCTTTCAGGTGATGCAGTTTTTTAAAAAGATGATCAACTTTTGCAGCTGAAAAACGTATCCTCAAAAAACACAGGAAAAACGCTGTGTGTGAATGTAGCCTTAGATCAGGAATATAACAGCCATTTATAGGACATTTCATAACTTTCCTAAACTCCTATGAAAAAATATTCAGCACATCCTGCATTGAATTACTGTATCCAATTTATTATATATTTTAGGAGTCGGAGTCGGTCCATTTTATACTGACTCCAACTCCGACTCCACCAAAATGAACACCGACTCCACAGCCCTGGTGGAAACACCAACATTAACATATATAACAACACGAATGCAATTTATAAAAAAATGGACATGTCTAATTTTTCATTTCAACCTAAACAGCCCTGTGCCTCAGCATTTAAAATCCATTTTCCCTCTCAAATTAATAGGCGGTTATGGTCTATATTATAGGGTGTATATTATTTTTTTTTTGCCCCTGTAAATTTTTTCTTACATAGGGAAAACTATTCATCCACTATTTATTAGGTTCAGAGAACACTTTAAATCTATTACTTCAGGCAAAGGATCACCTAGATTGATCAGACACATCATAATGCCAATCCATATTTCTTGCGATTTGTATGTCTAGAAAATGTCAAGCACCCTATACAAGGAGAAAACCATAACAGCCTATTATAAATCAGAGAGGGAAAATGGATTTTGAATGCTGAGGCACAGGGCCGTTTAGGTTTAAATGAAAAATTAGACATGTCCATTTTTTTTAATAAATTGCATTTGTGTTGTTATATATGTAAATATATGTTAATATTGGTGTTTCCACCTCATATAAGAGGAAGTGATCACACCTGTGTGTAGATTGTAGATTGCAGACAGCTGCAGGCTTCTACTGTCAGGCTGGGATGGTCCATGGTTATTGAACCTTCCCAGCCCCCCCCAAAAAAAATAGAAGCCTGCTGCTGCCCCAGAATTGGAGCATCACATTAGATGTGCCAATTCTGGTGCTTTACCTGGCTCATCCCGATTACCCGGGTGTAGTGCCAATCGGGGTAATACATGGAGTTGATGACAGCTATGATTTGTCAAAAATCACAGCTACTATGAAGTGAAGCCCTGGGGTTAGTAGTAATGGAGAAGTGTCGGTCCAACACCCCCATTACTAACCCTGTAAGTAAAAATCAATAAACACACACACATAGAAAGGTCATTTATTTATAAACAAAACAAAACAAAAAAAAACAAAAAAAAACAAAAAAAAAAAAAAGATATCCTCTTTCACCAATTTGCGGCAGATCCATTAGACAATGGGCAGATAGGCGTGGGATTTTTTTGGGGAAATAAATTGGTGAAAGACTTTTTTTTTTTTAAATTAAGGACTTTTCTGTATGTGTTTATTGATTTTTACTTACAGGGTTAGTAATGGGGGTGTCTGAGTCTGACTGACACCTCTTCACTACTAACCCCAGGGCTTGGTGTCAGCGCCAGCTGCTGACATCAACCCCTAATCCCCTCACCCCGATTACCCTCGCAAGGCTAAGCACCAGAATTGGGAGCCAGAGATGTACCCAGGGGCCTTCCTCATGCTTTTCCATTCCATTTCAGCTATGTTTCCATACATTTAAGTGATCTTTCCCACCCTACAGACCTCCTAGTAGGGTCTGCCAGAAAAATGCTTGAGTATCACATTGAGTTCCATTAAGCTTGTTACTCAAAACAAGCAGATGAGCATTACAATTTGCTCGTTTCGAGTAACGAGCACCCAAGCATTTTATTGCTCGACCATCACTAATCAATAGTTTTTCAGTAGGACAAAGAGCCTAAGCGGCTTTCTAATGTGACAACAATCAATTTAAAGTTGAAATAGAAGATAACGCATACTAAGGGGTGGCACAATTTCTGTAACAAAGGAGACAAGTTTTTCTAATCCTGGACAACCCTATAAGGATCTAGTTTCCTCTAGGCTAATGTGAAGCAAACTCTTCACTGCAGATATGAATGCTGAATGTGTGTCAAGTATTACAGTACCAACATTCTAAATGTGACTTTAAGCATTGGTGAGTTTCTTAGTACCCCAATAATTTGCAGGCAATTAAAGCTGCTAGATAGGAAAAGTAAACAATAAAGTTTAGTTAAGGGTACTTCACACATAGCGAAATCGTTAGCAAGATCGCAGAAATGTCACAGGTTTTGTGACGCAACAGCGACCTCGCCAGCGATCTCGCTACATGTGACACATACCGGCGACTGGTCCCCCGCTGCGATATCGCTGATCGTGCTTGAATGTTCTAGGCCATTTTTTGATCGTTGGTGTCCCGCTGACCAGAATGCATCGCTGTGTTTGACTCAATAACGACGAGCGACCTCGTTGGCAACTCAGAACTCAGGCGTGATTTTGCTTTGTCTTTTCAACGCCCCCTCAGCTCCGATTAGTGGTCTCAAATTAGGATCTCTGTAGCGTTTCCTTTTATAGGTCAGCTATCAATTATATGCAATCATAACATTTAACATGTACAGTTATAATAATTGTGTGTCCCCGTGTCAGTGACTGGGGATCCACGAATAAATAGCGCACTAGCGACTCAGACAGGGACACTGAAGCAAACCGCGTAGTGATAGCGCATTAGTGGCCACCAATCGGAGCAGAGGGGCGTGGAAAAGGCAACGCTGAAGCATGCCTATGGAGGTCTGAGTCGTCAGAATAGCTGCTGTGTGACAAGGTCCCAACGACCGCAGAGGTCGTTATACGGATCGCCGTATTGTTGCTGTGTCATTGAGTAGACCTGCCTGTTTGACAGCTTACTAGCGACCATGTAGCGACGCACCAGCGATCCTTACAGGTCATAGCGTTGTCAGGATCACTGGAGCCGACGTCGCTATGTGTAACGGGACCCTTACTCTTTAACACTTGAGACAAGGCCTTTAAAAAAGGACAAGCAATTTTGCTGTCCAATTGTGACAGTTGACAAACTGCAAATCAAGAGGTCACCAACTGTATTCAGTTAATTGCTGGGATGTAATCTTTAGAGAGGGATGGCAAAGTTTTGAATATAAGAGCCTCATTTTAGGGTCGATACTTTGGTCAATATAGAACCCTATGGTGATCCAAGCCACGTAGAACTGTAAAACGGAACGTAAATACTACAATACAAGAGTTATCCAGCTGTGACACTTGGCTTCGGCTACAGAAATTACTCTGTTTTTGAACTGCAACTTCCTTGGTAGATTCTGTATTTTACTGGAAGACAGCAATGGGTTCATATTGGAAACGTCAAAGCAATCTATTTCTTCCATGCGTATCTATGAAATTGCTAACTCTTTAGTCTTTCTCATCGCCCCTGGGAAAAAAATATTGCAGCTTAAACAAGCAAAAAACAAGCAAAACCAAACTAGAACAGAAAATGGTCTTGAAACCTGTAAGATTGTATTTCTAAAATGAAACAGGTAATCCTGTCAGCAGTGATTTACCGAGAAACAACGCTGCACACTGCTACGGTTTTGCTTCTAGTAATGAGCAACAACTGGTACTACTAATTAAGTCATCACTTCAGTAAGACTGCAATGCCTCCAAACATCTATTAAACTAAAAGCAATCCAAAGAAACAGAAGGATTCTCTCACTACTTATGAGAATCAAGAGTGCTCATGGACATCCAGAACATACATTCATTCACAATCTATTTAAGTTACTTTTTCTCAGGTCTGCAAGACCGTTATCGCAAAAACTGAGAAAAAGCAAGAAAACCCTGCAGAAACTGAATATAAATCAGCTGCAACTTCTATTGGATGGCTTAGGGACCTCTGTACTGATGGTTTACCATCTTCTATTCATGGAGTAATTTTCAGTGTCCTTTTGAAGTGCACATCCCCAAAATGGTAACAACACACAACGCACAACATAAAGTCTTCTCTGACTGGTGAAAATTAGAGTAGAGCAAAAACAAATCACAGAACTTTGGTCCGGCAGCCATATCGTTAGTCGTGATCACAGGACCGAAGTCCTATAAACGTAACTCTCAGCATCACTGCATCCCTTCTGAGTAGTAGAATTGGCACAATATGCGTACATTCAGGCACAATGTTGACGCTCTGGCGCCTACTATTGAGAAGAGTAGACAGATGTTGCACGGAGTAGGAGTCATGCTCTGTGCCCACGCAATAACACAAGGAGCTCAGAATAAGTAATAGTCAAGACCGGGCACGTAACCCCCTAAATGCTGCAATCGATCTCAACATTCAATAAGCCAGGAGAGAAAGGGGGCTCCCTCTTCCTTCTGATTGGTGCATCGGAGACATCGCTAGGGCCCGATCAACTTGAGGTCATCATGATAACCTGCAGGTCTGCCAGCTATGGCAAGCCTGTTGGACCATGCTGAGAGTATGGTCCAAGAGGCTTTTGTCAGTGTGATGCTGACAGATATAATACATTAGAATGCTGGAGAACA